>NC_082715.1:36390936-36726722 GCF_030144855.1 Hypanus sabinus | reverse complement strand
AACAAGCGGCATTGTGGGGCACAACGTTTAGCGTTTCCACGCTGCGCCATGTTTACCCCTCAACTATGCCTGACAGTTGTCACGCGTGTCAGAGAACGCGAGGCCCTCTCAAGTCTGACATGGAAATGTTTACAAATCTAATCGCAAACGTAACGGTTTTTAAACATTTCAAACGAGCCACCTTTCAGGCTTGGTCAGATCGGTACAGAGTCAAGCGCAACGGCTGGAGTCACTTCAGGTTTCTGGGCCACTTCCCCCATGCACTGCTCTGTACACAGAGTTAGGGTTTCTCTCCGGGCCAGTTGTTCGCTGGGTGGGCGCAGCACCCGAAACGGTTCAGGGGAGGCTGGTGTCGGCGTGAGGCAATGAGTTCCAGGTCTACGTCGGAGCGGCCAGGCAGTGGGCAAGTATGGAGGAAATGTCCCGGAGAAAACAATAATAGATTTGGAATCGAAGGATTAAGAGGCCACTGGATTAAGTCTCCCATTCCCATCTCATCGAGGTGTTACAATGAAAATTAAAATGAAAATTACCAAAAAAAAAAGGTCGAATCCTTGTGGTGGCGAGGAGAGGGGAACCTTGCTCCCAGTGATAGAGGTTAAAGTGCAAACAGTCCCGCCTAGTGATAAGGCGGCCAATCTCCACGTGATCTGCATCGCCCTTTTAAGCTCCCTCTGTGGAATAAGACAACTCGAACCATTCACGTCCACCTTTCATCAGCATGTTAAGAAATTACATTTCAAAACTCTACAAATCGGATTCAGCCTGGCTCCCTGTTCCATCTGGCTCCGCATCTGTGATGATCATCTTTAAAGTTAGGCATGGTCTGCTCGCTTTTTCTGTGCCCCCTCCCCACCCCTCACCCCAGCAACCCCTTCTCTATTTAATCTGCGAAGGCCCGTTCAATAGGCATCGTTTCCTGGTCCGGACAGTGGCCCTCGCCCCCTTTGTAGGCCCCGCTTTCGTTTGCACTTGTCTTTTAAAAACAATAATTGTATGCAAGAGGATTTCCTATTGTCTGCGATGCTGGGCCGAGGTCAGGAAAGGGTCCGGGTCCGGGGCAAGACTGACGGGATAATTCCTGTCGCCCGTCTCACGCGTGGCTTTCTATAAACACGGCTGATATGTAGTAGGTACCAGATGGCTTGCTTTCTGGATTTAAGGCTGCGCCATCTCTTTTGTGTTGACCTACATATCCACCGCATTTCTATAATTTGGATACATTAATTTTGTAAATATATACAATTAATGCTTATCCCTTCAGTATTTAGTGAAATTCAGATTTTCATTTCATCTCTGCCTTCGCACTCTTTGAAGCAAGACTGGGAAAGTGCATTTTAATCACCCTGTTACTAGACAGAGAATGCTGTTTTTTCCATCTTTTACAGGTAAATTTGGCACCTGCAGCACAGTCACACCTCCACTTAAGAGTTTGTGAAGATTCAGCATGACATCTAAAGCTTTGACAAACTTCTACAGATGTGTGGTGGAGGGTATATTGACTGATTGCATAACTGGGATGAAATGGAAACACCAATGACCTTGAACATAAAACCCTACAAAAAGTAGTGGATACAGCCCAGTCCATCATGACTAAAGCCCTCCCCACTACTGAGCACTGTCACAATAAAGCAGTGTCTATCATCATGGACCCCCCCCCCCCCCATCCAGTCTGCTTTCTTCTTGCTGCTGCCACCAGGCACAAGAGCCTCAGGACTTACACCACCAGGTTCAGAAATGTTTATTGCCCCTCAGAAACCCCTCAGAAACGTTTATTGTCCTAGACTCTGCCTCCAAAGGAAACATCCTCTCCACAACCGCTCTTTCTAGGCCTTTCAACATTCGATAGGTTCCAATGAGATCACCCCTCATTCTTCTAAATTCTAGCAAGTAAAGGCCTGGAGCCATCAATAGGTCCTCGTACAATAAGCCTTTCATTCCCGGAACTACTCTCATGAACCTCGTCTGAACTGTCTCCAATGTCCGCACATCCTTTCTATACAAGGGGCCCAAAATTTAAGACTATGAGATATAGGAACAGAAGTAGGTCATTTGGCCCATCAAGACTGCCATTCAATCATGGACTGATCCAATTCTTCTAGTCAACCCCACTCTCCTGACTTCTCCCCACACCCTTTAATGCCCTGGCTAATCAAGAACCTATCCATCTCTGCCTTAAATGCACCCAATCTTTGCCTTAAATGCGACCTCCACAGCTGCTCGTGGCAACAAATTCCACAGATTTACCACCCTCTGACTAAAGTAATTTCTCTACATCTCTGTTCTAAATGGACATCCTTCAATCCTGAAGTTGTGCCCTCTTGTCCAAAACTCCCCTACCATGGGAAATAACTTTGCCATATCTGATCTGTTCAGGCCTTTTAACATCTCAGAATGTTTTTATGAGATCCCCCATCATTCTCCTAAACTTCAGGGAATACAGCCCAAGAGCTGCCTGACATTCCTCAAATGGTAACCCTTTCATTTCTGGAATCATTCTCAGATTACTTCTTATAATACTCTAAATGAGGCTTCACGAGTGCCTTATAAAGCCTCAGCATTACACCCTTGCTTTTATATCCTAGTGCCCTCGAAATAAATTCTGACATTGCATTTGCCTTATGACTGACTCAACCTCCAAATTAATCTTTAGGGAATCTTGCACGAGGACTCCCAAGCCTCTTTGCAGCTTGGATTTTTAAGTTTTCTTCTGTTTAGAAAATATTCTATGTATTTATTCCTTCTATCAAAGTGCATGACCATACACTTTACTCAATCTGCCACTTTGCCCCTTCTGCAGCCTCCCTATTTCCTCAACACTATGTGCCCTCCACCTATCTTCATATTGTATGCAAACTTGGCCACAAAGTTATTATTTCTGTCAGCCAATTCATTGACATATGACATAAAAAGAAGCAGTCGTAACATGATCCCTGCGGAATACCACTAGTCACTAGCAGCCATTTAGAAAGGCTCCTTTTATTCCCACTCTTTCCCTCCTGCCAGTCAGGCAATGCTTTATCCATGCTAGTATCTTTACTGTAATAGCATGGGCTCTTTTTAATCAGCCATGTGTGGCACCTTGTCAGAGGTCTTCTGAAAATCCAAGCATACAACATCCACTGATTCTTCCTTGCTTATCCTGCTTGTTTTTTTCCTCAAAGAAATTCAACAGATTCATCAGGGAAGATTTTTTCCTTAAGGGAGCCATGCTGACTATGGCCTATTTTATCATCTGTCACCTGAAAAACACATCCTTAACGGTTGACTCCATCAACTTCCCCATCACTGAGGTCAGGCTAACTGGCCTATAATTTATTTTCTTTTGCCTCCCTCCCTTCTTGAAGAGTGGAGTGACATTTGCAATCTTCCAGTCTTTCAGAACCATGTTAGAATCTATTGAATGATCATTACTAATGCTACCACACTCTGCCTACCTCTTTCAGAACACTGGGGTGTAGTCTAAGGTGATTTATCTACCTTCAGACCTTTCAGTTTCCCAAACACCTTCTCCTTAGTAATAGTTAACTATACTCAGTTTTACCTCCTGGCACTCTTGAACTTTTGGCATACTGTGAGTGTTTTCCACAGTGATGACTGTTGCAAAATACTTGGTTCTGCTGTTTCCTTGTCCCCCATTACTACTTCTTCACTGTCATTTTCCAGCAATCCAATATCTACTCTTGCCTCTTTTTTATATAATTGAAAAACCATTTGGTGTCCTCTTTGATATTGTTGGCTAGTTGATCTTACTGTTTCATCTCCCCCCCCCCCCCATGGCGTTTTTAGTTGCCTTCTGCTGGCTTTCAAAAGTTTCTCAGTCCTCTAACATTCTATTAATTTTTGCTCTATTATATGCCTTCTCTTGGACTTTTACGTTGGCGTTGACTTCCCCAGTCAGCCATGGTTGTGTCACCCTGCCTTTAAAATACTTCTTTGGGATGTATCTATCCTGTGCCTTCCGAATTATTCCTAGAAACTCCTGCTATTGCTGCTCTGCCGTCATCCTTGATGGGCTAGTGTCCCTTACCAATCGACTCTGGCCAGCTCTTCTCAAGCTTCTGTAATTCCACTGTAATACTGATATACCTGACTTTAGCTTCTCCTTCTTAAATTTCAGGGTGAATTCTATCATACTATGGTCGCTGTCGCCTAAGGGTCCCTTTACCTGTAGCTCCCTAATCAAATCCAGTTCCTTACACAAGGTTATTCCACTAGTGGAAAGATCTATTCACAACAGAACTCTGTTTTTATTTGTTATGAATAGGCACTGAGCAATTGGGAGGTTTTTATTATAAAGTGAACACTGTGTCCGTTCAGAGTCTGGAAGGAACTGTTTGGTCATTACTGTACTGTTAACAGATATTAAATTATCACACGTATGTGCTTGGAAGCTTAAAAATTCTGTTAACTAATAAAGAGATGTGCGTTCAATGTCAACGATGACTGTAAACTATATTTCCATTCCAAAATGGAATTGGGAGATGGATCCAGACAACAAAAAATCTTTAGTATAAAGATTACATCTTTAAATTTGTTCAAGAGCATCTTTACTATTAAGAAAGTGATATTTCAAATGCTGGTAGAAAATGGTGATTTCACTGGTCTAACTGTCAGCACGATAACAGTTTGGCTTTATTGAGCTGCTTCCAGATTGTGCATATTACCACCCACTCTCTCTGCTTGCTGAACACTTTACAAACATAATAGAGAATTATGTTTTAGTATTTATTGCTTAGTTTGCTTTGACATTGAGTATTTCTGCTCAATTAAACGTGTTTTTGTGTGAACTAGAAATTTTTACTTTCCAGGTGTGAGTGAAAGATTGTAGTCACTGTATTAGGAATTCTAATTCCATCTTTCCCCACTGGCTTTGATTCTTTAGTCAGTATACAGTATTGGCTCTGACCAGGGATTGCCATCTAAGTTTGCGTGTCTATCGGTGAAAAGACAAAAATGATGACTGGGGAAATATCATTGCAAATTAAAAAACTAAAATATAAGATAGAATTTGGTCAGATTGGGTAAGATTTTCATTAGCAAGATGTATTCCAGGATAATGGAACTATATTAAGATCTAATTTAATTAGAAATAAAAAAAGCTTTGGATTGCAGTTTTATCCTGTGGCTCTCTAATACCTATTTTCCTTGCCACACCATGATAATGTTAATTAAATTATGGTGCAGTAGGACTTTCATGGCCGCAAATCAAACATTGAAATGTTTAATCAAGTAACACTGGAAAAGTAAAGTTAGCTATTGTTTTCCTGATACTGATGTCTTAAAGGGTTAAAACTGCCCAACACATCATTGGCACCAACCATCAAAGACATAAATACAGAAAGGTACCAGAAAAAGGCAGCAATATCATGATAGATCCCTCCACCCTGCTCATGGGCTTTTTGTCCCACTCCCATCAGGGAAGAGGTTTTGCAGTGTCCATGCCAGAAACACCAGATTCAAAAACAGTTACTTCCCCAAAGCCATCAGCCTGATCAACACCTCCACCCATTAACCCCCTTCACTACGCTCCCTACCACTAATACTTAATCATTCCTGTCAGAGTTTCCTTATGTATGGATACTCCTGTACCTGGTATCACTTCATGCACATGCAATCAGTCTAGGCATATAAGCTAATCCTGTGCATTTATACTTCTTGTGTTCTTTATACTTATTGTGTTTTTCATACTGCATTAGATCCTCAGTAATAATTTTGTTCTTCTTTACAACTGTTTACTGATAAATGGCAATAAACATCTTGAATCTGAAAGGGAGATTTAGTCCTGGAGTATCAGGAGCATTGACACTTCGGGGTCCACTTAAGATAACCTGCACTGCCCGACTTAACCTTCAGACATTGTGGACAATACCACCAAAATGTTCTTAAAGGTAATTCTGACCTTTAAGAACATATCTGAGTTACATTTTAATGCCATTGCACTTAATTAACTGGATAAAAGCTTGTTTACAATAAATAGATGTTGAAATTTCAGTGGCACGAATCCCAACTTAGGTACGTACGTGAAAGGAATATAATTAAGATTAGATTTTCTAAATTAACTAAAGAAGATGAATAAGAGGAAAGGGAGCAGGAGAATGGAAGGAAGATGGAGCAAGAGAAGAAAACAATAGGTATAGCAGGACACAAAAAACGTTCTAAAAGCTCTTGTTTTAAACTGCAACTTTCAGAACGTTTGAGGGTTATTTCATGATAACCTGACAAGATCAGATCAGTTACACTTTTTTATATTCATTCAATTTTGCTTCAATTAGCCTCAGTGAAATCTTAAATCTGATGGGCTATTGATTGGATGCTTGATTCCATCCAAAGTTGCCCATTCGGTGGGTTAGATTAAAATTACCTCAAAGTCAGTGTCAAAAGTACATTTATTAACTCAGTATGTATAGGGCATTATATACTACATACTCTACTAAAACTACCATTGATCCTGACTAATGAAGATTGCCACTGTAACATGGGCAATATTTCATAACCAAATTGTGTTTTTTTAAACAACTGATATTTCCAAGGTGTACAATAATTTTCAGAGCTGATGATGGCTAAATGCGCTAAGTTTGGCCCCAGTGACTCTCTAAGCTTTGTTAATGAACAAAATTTTCCAGTTTCCCAAATATGTATTCAAACAATTTAATGGTAAATGATGCTTGAAAATAATCATCCAAGTGTTTACTTTTAGGTGTTAATCTCATTTAAAAAAGTTTGTTTCAAGCAAATTTATTATCAAAGTACATGTATGTCACCATATACGACCCTGAAATTCATATCTTGATATTCTTGTGTCAATAAATTCAATAACCATAATAAAATCAATGAAAGACCGCAATAAAAGGGCGGAAAAACAGTGTGCAAAAGATAACAAACTGTGCAAATACAAAAAGAAAGAAAGAAAAGAAATAATGATAATAATAAGTAAGTGATAAACATCGAGAACATGAGATGAAAGTGAGTCCATAGGTTGTGGGAACAGTTCAGATGGAGCAAATGAAGTTGAGTGAAGTTATCTCTTGTGGTTCAAGAGAGGGGTAATAACTGTTCCTGAACCCGGTATGAGTCCTGAGGCACCTGTACCTTCTTCCTGATGACAGCTTCAAGAAGAGAGCATGACCTGGGTGGTGGGGGCCCCGATGATAGATGCTACTTTCCTGTGACAGTGCTCCATGTACAAACGTGTGTAGATGTGCTCAATGGTGGGGGAGGCTTTACCTGTGTTGGACTGTGTCACATCCACTACCTTTTGTAGGATTTTCTGTTCAAGGGCTTTGGTGTTTCCAAAGCAGGCTCTAATGTAGCCACTCAATATACTCTGCATTACACAACTACAGAAGTTTGTCAGTTTCAGATGTCATGCGGAATCTTCTCAATCTCCTAAGGAAGTAGTGGTGTTACAGTGCTTTCTTCATAGTTGCACTTCTGTGCCATGCCCAGGATAGGTCCTCTGAAATGGTAACACTGTGCAAATTTAGAATTGCTGACTCTCTCCACCTCTGATGAGGACTAACTCCTGGAACCCCGGTTTCCTTCTCCTGAAGTCAATAATCAGCTCCCTGCTCTTGCTGACAGTGAGTAAGAGGTTTGTAGTTGCAGTGCCACTCAGCCAGATTTTCAGTGTTCATCCTGTACATTGATTTGTTACCACCTTTGATTCGGCTTACAACAGTGAACTTGTGAACTTAAGTTCATCAGTGAACATAAACATGACAATTGGAGCTGTTCTTAGCCTCACAGTCATAAGTGTAAAGTGAGTAGAGCAGGGGACGCAGCACACAGCCCTGCGGTGCACCTGTGCTGATGGAGATTGTGGAGGAGGTGTTGTTGCCAAGCTAAAATGACTGGGGTCTGCAAGTGAGGAAATCGAGGATCCAATTGCACAAGGTCTTGAAGCGTATTGATTATAGTCAGTACCTGTTTCCCAGGGCACCAATAGCAAACACCAGAGGGCATATGTACAAAATTAAGGGAAGGAAATTTAGGGGAGACATCAGGGTTTTTTACACAGAGGGTTGTGAGTGCCTGGAATGACTTGCCAGGGATGGTGGTGGAGGCTAAAACATTAGGGGTATTTAAGAACCTCTTGGACAGGTACATGGATGAAAGAAAAATGGAGGGTTATGGGGTAGTGTGGGTTTAGTACTTTTTTTTAAGGATTATATGGGTCAGCACAACATGTACTGTGCTGTAGTGTTCTATGGTTCAATGGTTTTGAGGGTTTGAATGGAGAACTGTAGTTGATAAAGAGTGTCCTGATGTTTGCATCTTTACTGTCCTGATGTTCCAGGGTTGAATGAAGGGCCAATGAAATAACATCTGTTGTGGACCTGTTGTGCTGGTAGGCAAACTGGAGCAGATCCAAGCCACTTCTCAAGCAGGAGTTGATATGTTTCATCGCCAGTCTCTCAAATTACTTCATCACTGTGGATGTAAGTGCTGCTGGACGATAGTCATTGAGGCAGGTTAGTACACTCTTCTTAGGCACTGGTATAATTGAAGCCAGCTTGAAGCAGGTGTGTATCTCAGACTACTGAAGGGAAAGGTTGAAGATCTCAGTGAATACTCCAGCCAGTAGATCAGCACAGGTCTTTAGTACTCAGCCAGGTACTCCATCTGGGCCGGATGCTTTCCGTGGGTTCACCCTCCTGAAGGGTGCTCTCACATCAGCCTCAGACACTGAAAATATCCAATTCAACAAAAATGTTATTTTATCATTTCATTTTTATCCTCCCTTCAACTCCTAAGCATATTTGAGAAGAAATTAATCCTACTCAGGAGGTTTTAAACTACTGTGGTTGGGTTAGGAACTGGAGCAACAGGTAGGCCAGTGGAATGAAAGTGAGTACATAAGTTGTGGGAACAGCTCAGTTGGAGCAGATGAAGCTGAGTGAAGTTAACTCCTGTGGTTCAATGAAGTTAGAGGGTCAGTCAACAAAGTCTAATAGCAATGATAGACGGGCAAGTTAAGGAACACGATATGGCTGACAGTTTGAAGTACAGCATAGTTATTTTAATATGATCGTGTGGATAGTCAGAGGCTTCTCCCCAGGGCTGAAATGGCTAGCACGAGAAGGCACAGTTTTAAGGTGCTTGGAAGTAGGCACAGAGGAGATGTCAGGGGTAAGGTTTTTACACAGAGAGTGGTGAGTATGTGATGCACCATCAATAACTCTCTGAGACGTGAGGTGAGATATCGGCTTTTATTGACTGGAAGAAGGAACAAGCAGTAGTTGACCACCATACTACATCCTGGAGACTGAGGGCAGGGCTCAGGCCTCAATCGCCTTTATACCGGGGACTGTGGGAGGAGCCACGGTCAGTGGGAGGGGCCACAGGAGCAGTCAGCAGGGGGGCGTGTCCAGACAGGTATATGTAGTTCACCACAGTGTGTGGAATGGGCTGCTGACGACAATGGTGGAGGTGGATACAATAGGGTCTTTTAAGAGACTCCTGGATAGGTATATGGAGCTTAGAAAAATAGAGGGCTATTGGTAACCCTAGTAATTTCTAAGGTAAAGACATGTTCGGCATAGCTTTGTGGACCGAAGGGCCTGTATTGTGCTGTAGGTTTTCTATGTTTCTATGAATATAACAGGTAAGGCAAATGAGTTTGCAACCTGAATCATCACCTGGAACTACAATGTTGTGACCATTACAGAAACTTGGTTGAGAGTAGGGCAGGAGTGGCAACTCTTAAGTAGCAGAGCACAGATGGAGGTGCTCCACCTTCGCTTCACCTGTCAATCTGTTGGGGTCATATGCACCCTCCTCTACATTGCTGAGACCCAACATACTATAAATTGGGGGGCCAATATTGAGCACCACCGCTCCATCGGCCAAAAGCATAATTTCCTGGTGGCTAACCATTTTAATTCCTGTCCCCAAAGATAGTTAGTCCGTGGCCTCCTCTTCTGCCATGATGAGACCACCCTCAGGTTGGAGGAACAGCACCTCATATTCCATCTAGGTAGCAAACCTGATGGTATGAACATTGATTTCTCCTTCCAGTAACTTTTTTTCTGTTTTTTTTTATCTTTTCCCCTCCCTCTTCTCTCTTTTTTAATTTGAAACTCTGACCTTTTACCCCTTCTTCTCACGTGCTCCTAGTGGCGCTGCTATTTACTGTATTCTTTTTGTTTCACATTTGACCCCCCCCCCCCCCCAAAATGAAACTCCTTAAAATTATCTGGATTAAACTCCATTTGCCATTTCTCTGTCCAGATTTCCAACTGATTTGTATCTTGAACATGAGAGATTCTGCAGATGCTGGAAACCCAGAGCAAGACACACAAAATGCTGGAGGAACTCAGCAAGTCAGGCAGCATCGATGTAAATGAATCAACAGTCGATGTTTTGGGCAGAGACCCTTCAGCAGGACTAGAAAGGAGGGGGCAAGAGCCAGAATAAAAAGCTGGGGGAAGGGGAAGGAAGACAAACTAGAAGGTAACAGGTGAAGTCAGATGGGTGAGAAAGGTAAAGGTCTGGAGAAAAATGACTCTGATAGGAGGGGCACCGGGGGAGGTGATAGGTGGGTGAGGAGAAGATATAAGGATTTGTAAAGAGCATCTCATCTAGAAGAAGATAAGATTAGTTTTATTTGCAGCATGTACATTGAAACATACAGTGAAAAGCGTTGTTTGTGTTAATGACCAACACAGTCTGAGGATGTGCTGGGAGCAGCCCACAGGTGTTTCCATGCTTCCAACACCAATATAGCATGCCCACAACTTACTAACCCTAACCTGTACTATTTTAGAACGTGGGAGGACACCAGAGCATCTGGAGGAAGCCCATGTGGTCACGAGGAAAACATATAAACTCTTCACATACAGCAGCAGGAGTTGAACCCCAATCCTCCAATCACTGATACTGAAGACTGGCATTCAAGGCAACAGGTCCTCCATACTGGCCTGAAGTTCTTAACCAGATTGTGCAGAACCAGTTACTCCCAAATCAAATTCCCAGGACCATCTTGCATGTATGTCAATATTTGAATTCCCTTCTTCAGAATCAGAATCAGGTTTAATATCACTGGTGTATGTCGTGAAATTTCTTGTTGGTATGGCAATACACAATAATAAGAACTGTAAATTACAGTATGCATATGTATATTAAAAAGTTAAATAAATAGTGCAAAAAGAGATAAAAAGTAGTGTTCCTGAGTTCATTGTCCATTCAGAAATCTGATGGCGGGGGAAAGAAGCTATTCCTAAATCATTGAGTGTGTGTCTTCAGGCTCCTGTATCTCCTGCATGTCCTGGGTGTTGGGGGTCTTTAATGATGGATGCCACCTTTTTGAGGCATTGCTTCTTGAAGATGTCCTGGATGCTGGGGAAGCTAATGCCCATGATGGAGATGACTGTGTCACAACTTTCTGCAGCTTGTTTCCATCCTGTGCAGTGCCCTGCCCCTCATACCTAATGGTGATGCAGCCATTTAGAATGCTCTCCACCATACGTCTGTAGACATTTGTGAGTGTCTTTTGAGTGACATACATATCTCCTCAAATTCCTAATGAAATATAGCTGCTGTAATGCCTTCTTTGTAACTGTGTTGATATGCTGGCCCCAGGATAGATCCTCAGAGATGTTGACACCCAGGAGCTTCAAATTGCTCTCCTTTTCCACGACTGATCCCTCAATGAGGACTGGTGTGTGTGCCCTTGTCTTATGCTTTCTGAAGTCCATAATCAATTCTTTGGCCTCACTGACGTTGAGTGCAAGGTTATTGCTGCAACACCACTCAACCAGCTGATCTCTTTCCTTCCTGTATGCCTTCTCATCACCATCTGAAGTTCTGCCAACAATAGTTGTGTCATCAGCAGATTTATAGATGGCATTTGAGCTGTGTCTAGACATACAGTCATGGTTGTAGAGAGGGTAGAGCAGTGGGCCAAGCACCCATCCTTGAGGAGCGCCAGTGTTGATTATCAGTGAGGTGGTGACGTTTCTGATCCATACAGACTGGATTCTTCCAGCGAGGAAGTCGAGGATCCAGCTGTATCATGCACACCGCATGTTTGATTCAAAAATCTAACAATTAAATGCAGCTGCAAAAAAGAATTCAAATCTAATAAATTCACCTAAAGGGCAAATTCAAGGAAAAATCAGTAAGGTGAGAAATGCACTGCAGTTTCATCATCATGTAACAAGATGGATCAGGGGAGTGTTTTATGTTTAGATCCTCCAGCAGAAATCCTGGTTCAGTCATCTGGTGAGGCCTAGGGCAGATGGCTGCAGTTCTCACATCAAAAAACTGGGAACAGTTTTAAAATATGGTAAATGAGCCGGGGGCAAGTGCAGCACACTTTCTTTCTGATAATAGTTCTATTGGATTGATTCCACACACCAGAAGATGATGCTCATTGAAAAGAAGATCTCTGATAATGTAGCACAATGCAGAATATACCTGAGAATTCAATGTACATCTGGAAACAGTGTTACATCTCCCTCACTGTAAAATATCCCTGCAGATGCAGACCACCTTCCTCAACGAATTATATCTTTAAAAAAATGCACCACATCTACGCCATTGCAACATATCTTTGGTAATCCAGAGCAACACAGAAAAAGCTAGACAAACTCAGCAGGTCAGGCAGCCTCTGTGGAGGGGAATAAACATTTCAGGCCAATAACCATATAACAATTACAGCACAGAAACAAGCCATCTCGGCCCTTCTAGTCCATGCTGAACGCTTACTTTCACGTAGTCCCACTGACCCGCACTCAGCCCATAATCCATTCCTTTCCTGTCCATATACCTATCCAATTTTATTTTAAATGACTATACCGAACCTGCCTTGACCAGAGCCTTCATGAGGAGCTGCTAAGTTTCTCCAACATCTTCCACACTGTATTTTCAAACACAAAGTGCTGGAGGAAATTAGCAGGTCCTGATGAAGGAACATGGCTTGAAACATGGACTGGTTATTCCCCTCCATAACTGCTGCCTGACCAGCTGAGTTACCCAGCTTTTTGTCTGTTTTTAGGTGCTTGGTAATGCAGTGTGTCTTTGTCAATGTAGCATTTCTCGATCAATGCCACACCTTTCACAGAGTGCAGAATTCTTCTAAAAATGGAGAATATCTCCTGCGCATGACATTATAATCACAGCAACACTGGCACAATGATCTGAATATCTCTCCCTGCAACATGCTTTCAAATGCATCAAGTCCGTGTCTCTTTCAATACAGCACATCCAATCAAAGCAGAACATCTTCATCACTGCAGTATGTCTCTGCCAACATCTCTATCACTGCAGTGCCATAACAGATAGTGCACACCCACTGTCGCCCCGTGCATCCGGCACTGCTGTTCTTCTCTGACAGTGCGGGATACGTTAGCCAGGCATGCAGCAGAACACCGTTACTGCAGCACACACTTGGCTGTGTAGTGCCATCTCTGTCACTGTAGACTATCTCCCAAGATCTGTAACATTTTGTGATAAAAGCACACACAGCTTGAAACATTCACTGCTTATTCCTCTCCAGAGATGCTGCCTGACTTGCTGAGTTCTTCCAGCACTTTGTGAGTGACACCCAGGACTCCTTGTATCTGCAGAATCTCTTGTGTTTGTCTCAAAATGCAATAGATCTTTGCTAGTACAATATACTTGAAACCATAGAAAGTTCCTGACAATGCAAGGCTTGCAGTCTATTGACGCACATATTGTCAACGCAGCACCTCTCTGTGAAAGCAGAGCACTTCTATGATTGCAGAAGGATGTGTCAGTGTAAGACATGCAGCATATCTTTATCACAGAAACAACATTGCAGAAAGACCTCTGATAACGCAGCAACTATCCCAGCCTGTATAAGACACTTCACAGTGATCAGCCAAAGCACATTGAAGATGCAATGCTGCAGTAAATGTTGTAGATCTGCTACAGTAGCAGATCTTCATCGGTGCAGCACTTTTCTGCAACGGGGCTCGTTTCTGCTCGTGTTGTAAGCCAGTCACGGTGGTAGGCACTTCTGTGCCAGTTGCACATTTTTGTCCC
This sequence comes from Hypanus sabinus, assembly GCF_030144855.1. NCBI lineage: Eukaryota > Metazoa > Chordata > Chondrichthyes > Myliobatiformes > Dasyatidae > Hypanus > Hypanus sabinus. The sequence continues at coordinate 36,712,712 of NC_082715.1, read as the reverse complement.
CACAGCACGCAGGTGAAGCGTGTCAGGGTCAGTGGCGCTTGTATCTGCCAGGCAGCTCGTCTGACAATGCAGCACGTCACGGTCGCAGCTGCAGCCCCATTTCACTGCAGTGCATGTCAAACAACACTGCAGCATCCTGTCAAATCGCCCCCACCAGAGCACGTCACTAAAAGTATAGTTCGATTTGGTTAGACAGCGTATCTCTGAGAAGGTAGCAAAACAAAGCTCTAACAAAAACAGGAGGCCTTCAATACAGAGAAATTCTTCCTGCGGCAATTGTCTGATAACAACACCTCACTGTCACTGCAGTGCATCCCTGTCACCGAAGTACATCGCTGACACTGTGGTACACACTGCACTGCTGTACACTGCGGTTAATCCCTAACAATGCAGTATACTTTGGTCACGACAACACATCCAGATTTCATCATCCTGCTTACCTCAGCCTCTTCTCAGTGTGTCATGTCTCAGACACTTCAACATATTTTTGTCAAGACAGCATATCTCTGAGAGTGCAGAGCACCACATCATATCACACCTCTCTCTGTGCTGTGGACTTCCCATAATGGAGCATTTACTGAAAATTCAGTTGATTATTGTAACAAAATGAGATGGGTTTTTCCATTGGGGTGTTGCGGATGCTGAGCTGACTGAAGACACTCTTATCAGATGTATAAACTCTTTGACAATGATGGCTGCTGAGGCAGGCTGGAGGATAGTTTGTGAGGTAGTTGAATTCCTCTGCCACTTGCATGGAGCCTCCAAGTTCTCCTGATGATCGGCCTTAAGGTCTTTGGTGCACCCTTTTTTGTTCCTTCTCTATCAGTCAGCACAGAACATCCCTGTCATTGTGACACTGTAAACTGCAGAACGTTCCTGAAGGTGCCAGATACGTGTGGTGCTGTAGCTCATCCGATTGATAATTGCACCCCCTCTCCGTAAATGCAGAGAGTGTTTGCCAGTTCACCACATGCTCAGAGCACACCGTTTGTCATAGAAACAACTCTGTCAGCGTAGTACATCTTTGACAGCCTGGCAAACTCTGACAACGCATGGCGTGTCTGCCAATGCAAAACAACCCTTAAAATACAGGCCCCCACTGTTGGTGCGGCTGCCCCTTGCTGATACCGTCAACCATCTCCTGCTGATGTAGAACACTTCTTGTATGACCAAAGCTGGAGCACACCTCGGCGTGTGCAACCCTCGCTACACTTGCGCCAACAACTTCCCGGCATACCTATGGCACATCAGGTTCAGATTGAGACTTATTTATCACATGCATGGTCAGCCTGCAAGTGTTGCCACATATTCTGGCTCCACGTAGCTGATTCTGCAGTGCTTGCCCATCAATGCCGCACACCTCCGGAATACAGTCAGCCCTCCTTATCCACAAGTTCTGCATGCGCGATTTCAACCAACCACAAACCGAGAAAACATGGAAGTGCTCTTCCAGCACTAGTTGTTCGATCCTTCGATGGAACGAAGCCTCCGTGTCACCCGAGGGATAACAACATGCCTACCACCACTGCAAGATTTGTTTGATGATGCAGAGAAAAAGAAGAGACAGCTTCCTAAAACAATGTTTCTAACTAAAGCATCTGCAATTCTGAAGTCTCGACGTTCAACACTTGAAAATCCTCAGCCCTCAAACTCCACAGTTCCTGACTTTAGTTTTATTGAGCCTCCTCCAAAGCGTCCTTATTCCCTAAACAAGACAGTGTTACAACTATTTACATAGCATTTACATTGAATTAGGTATTATAAATTCTGTAATCCAGTGATGATTAAAAGTTTTACTCGTTATTTGATCATTGTTCACCTCGTGTCTCGTTCGCTCACTGCTTGTGTTGTGAGCGAGAGGAACATGTACAGTTTTTATTCTTGTCAATATTCCCTAAACATTACAGTCTAACAACTATTTACATAGCATTTACATTGTATTAGGTATTATAAGTAATATAGAGATGATTTAAAGTAAATGGGAGGATGTGCGTAGGTTATATGCAAATACTACACCACCTGCGTTTTTTGGTATCTGCAGAGGGTCCCGGAACCAATCTCTCGCGGATAAGGAGGGCCGACTGTATTTATCTCATTTGGTCACTGTCACATATCTCTGATGAAGCATCTCATACCCACCCAGTCAGCATAGCTTTGTCACGGTAGCACATCAGTCACTACTTTCACTGCCATTGCCACAACCGCAGCAAACAATGCAGCTCATCGTCGTCACTGATATGCTTCTCTGCTAATGCAATATAATCATGAATATGAAGCCTATCCCTGTTTCAGCAGCACAGCTCTGCAAACTCTGAACTTCTCTGCCAGGGCAGTAAATCTCCGTAACTGCAGCTGCTCGCTTATAATGCGGCAGTTGTCTGAAAATGCAGGATATCTCTCAGTGCAGCTGCAGCAATTCCCTGATAACTCTGCAAATCAAAAAAAGCAGTGCATTGTGATGATACAGCAATTCACCGAAAATGCATGTCACTGCTGTCAATCCTCTATCACCTCTGATTATGCAAAATGTTGCAGAAAATGTCTGCCAGTGCAGCACATGCAGTGATGGAGCACATCTGTTACAGCAGCACATTCCTGACATTCTGCCTGTGAAGAACATCCCCGACAATGCAGCAAATTGCTGTTAACAGAGCACAACTTGAGCAGCGCAGTAATTTTTGCCAATGCAACCCATCTCTGATAATGTAGACCATCTCTGTTGCTACCGAACATCCAGAAAAATGAAGAGAATCTCTATCTGTGAAACAAGCCCCGATAATGCAGAACAATTGTGCAAACAGAGACCTTGGCCCTAGGTGATGCATATCCCTTTCACAGTTGCAAATCTCTTAAAATGCAACATATGTCTGTCAACATTCAACACTAGTGATAACGCAGGGCATCCCAGAAGATGCAGAACACGTCTGAATATGCAAACCATGTTTCCAAATAGTGCACGTCTCTTTCACTGTATCACATCTCTCTCACTTCCCCATCTCTACAAATGCTGACTATTTCGATGCCGAAATGACACTTACTTCAACCCATCTTTATCCAGACTGTACAATTCCGATATTGCAGAAGACCACTGAAGATACAGGGTATCTCTGATAATGTATCACTCCTCTGTGAATGCAGCACACAGCGTTTCTGGAAATATGGAGAATATCTGTTAGTGCGTCACATTGTTGTCAGAGCAGTGTATCGCTGTTATTGTAATGCATCTGACACGGTGGCACCTTGATTGCACAGCATACCTCTGAAAATGCAAAGCATTTATTAAAGTGTAGAACATCTACTTCACTGTTTCTCTATGAATACAGCTATCTCTCTAAATAAAGAGCGCTTCCGAAAATGTGTTCTGTCTTGGTCAAGGTAGCACTTCACTGTAATATCATCCAGGCCATGCTACTGCCATCAGATAGGAGGTACAGGAGCTTTAGGTCCCACAGTTCAGGAACAGTTGTTACCCTGCAACCATCAGGTTCCTGAACCAGTGTGGATAACTTTACTCACCACAACTCTGAACAGATTCCACAACTAATGGGCTCACTTTCCAGGACTCTATGACTCAGGTTCTTTTTTATTTGCAGTTTGTCTTCTTTCACACGTTGGTTGTTTGTCAGTCTTTGTTTATGTATAGTTTTTTCACAGTTCTATTGTATTTCTTTATTTTCCTGTGAAAGCTTGCAAGAAAACAAATCACAGGGTAGTATATGCTAACATATACAGAGCCTACAAAAAGTATTCACCACCCCCAGGAAGTTTTCATGTTTTATTGTTTTACAACATTGAATCACAGTGGATTTAATTTGTTTTCTTTGACACTGATCAACAGAAAAAGTCTCCTTCATATCAAAGTGAAAACAGATGTCTACAAAGTGATCTAAATTAACTACAAATAATTGATTGCATTAGTATTCACTGCCTTTAATATGACACATCAAATCCTCATTGGTGCAAGCAATTGATTTTAGAAATCACATAATTAATTAAATGGAGATCTGCTTTTGGAGACCTGTGTACAGTCAAGGCGTTTCAATTGATTGTAATAAAACTACACCTGTATCTTGAAGATCCTGGCAAAAACTGTGCCATGAAGATAAAAAAACACTTCAAGCAACTCCACACAAATGTTATTGAAAAGCACAATCAGGAGATAGATACAAAAAAATTTGTTATCAAGAAATGGAAAGAATATAGCACAGCTGTAAGTCTGCATAAAGCAGGCTGACCTCAAAAACTGAGTGACCATGCAAGACGGGGAGTAGTGAGGGAGACCATCAGACGCATATAACAACTCTGGAGGAATTACAAGCTGAGATTGGAGAGACTGAGCATACAACAACTGTTAACACAAAGTACACTGCAGATGCTGTGGTCAAATCAACACGTACAAACAAGCTGGGGGAACTCAGCAGGTCGGGCAGCATCCGTTGAAATGAGCAGTCAACGGATGCTGCCCGACCTGCTGAGTTCCTCCAGCTTGTTTGTACATGTTGATACAACAGCTGTTGCCAGGTGCTTCGCCAGTCGCAGCTTTATGGGAGAGTGGCAAAAAGAAAGCCACTGTTGAAAATCTCACATGAAATCTCAGCTAGAGTTTTCCAGAAGGCATGTGGGAGACTCTGATATCAGCTGGGAGAAGGTTCTACGGTGTGATGAAACTAAAATTGAGCTTTTAGTTCATCAGACTAAATACTATGTTTGGCTTATGAACATAATCAAAAACACACCATCCCTACCATAAAGCATGGTGGTGGCTGCATTATGCTGTGGGGATGCTTCACTGCAGCAGGTCCTGGAAGGCTTGTGAAAGTAGAGGGTAAAATGAATGCAGCAAAATGCAAGGAAACCCTGGAGGAAAACTTGATGCAGTCTGCAAGAGAACTGCCACTTGGGAGAAGATTTATTCTCCAGCAAGACAGTGACCCCAAGCATAAAGCCAAAGCTACAGCAAACAAGAACGGCTTAAAAACAACAAAGTTAATGTCCTGGAGTGGCCAAGTCAGAGTCTAGACCTCAATCCAATTGAGAGAATTTGTGGCTGAGCTTGAAAAGGGCTGTTCACTCATGATCCTTATGCAATCTGATAGAGTTTGAGCAGTTTTGTAAAGAAGAATGGGGAGAATTGCAGAGTCCAGATGTGCAAAGCTGATAGAGACCTACCCATACAGACTCAAGACTATAATTGCTGCCAAAGGTGCATCCACTAAATACTGACTTGGAAGGGGTGAATACTTATGCAGTCAATTATTTTTTATAGGCACTGTACGTACTTTGATAATAAATTTACTTTGACTTTGACTTTTGAAGTTGTCAGTGGATCTCATCTATATTGCATCTGGGAGCTGGTCTCTTCCTTCCACTGATGTGTCCTCCTGAGGTCCCGATGCAGAGTTCCCAAATGCTTCGTCTGCACTTTGAGTGGTTGTGGCTCAGAACTCTTTCAATGCCCGAGCTTGGAAAAAACCATCTAATTTGTGTCAGGCATGTGAATGACATGACCTGCTCAATGCTACTGGTTGAGCCTCAGTACTGAATATGCTGGCTTGAGAAAAGACATGGACATTGGTTCACTTCTGCATCTAGCGAATTGAGGATATCTTATGTACTCTCCATCTGTGCTATTTTTCCATTGCCTTGAGATCCCTGTCCAATGAGATCAGTATAAAGGAGACCAGTGATCATTGTTTGCCTGTTGATCATGAGTTTTGCGCCAGGTCTGAGTTTTGTTCCAATACATTTTTCTTCAATCCATTAAATGTTTCTGTGTTCAAGGCAGTAGGAATTTCATTAGCATTTATATTTGCTGTGATATGCTTCGTGAGATATGGAAATTAGACCATGTTTTCCAGAGCTTTGACTTATTCCATTATTGTTGTCGGGCAGTGTGATGTACAGAACCTTTTTGTTTGTATGCTTCAGTAAAAGTGACAATGATGTTTTGGAGTGTGGCCTTCCAGGTGTGCTGTACGTGAATGTAAGTGTCAGCTTTGGACTGTAGCTTGGTTCTATGCTTCCTGTCAGCTTTGAAGATTGGCTTCACTCCCACAGATGGTTTTTGGAGTTTTGGTGCAATATTCTGGTGGGAAAGAATGAAAAATCTTGCAGCAACACAACATTGTCTGACACAGGTCTTTGTTGAGATTAGTTCTGCTGGACAATTGATTAACATTGTACTGTGGAGAATTTCTGTGGGCATCTATTCCCAAATAATGGAGTTAAGGCTTTGATGAGACTGAGGAAGTCCATGTATAGGGACTGATATTAGTTCCTGCACTTTTTGGGCATTGTTGCACAGTGGATGTCGTTGTGTATTTAATATTTTAGTAATATTTTCAACCTCTCGCTGCTATGGACAGAAGTTCCCACTTGCTTCAAAAAGGCAACTATCATACCAGTGCCTAAGAAGAATAATGTGAGCTGCCTTGATGACAGTTGCCTGCTAGCACTCACATTGACAATGATGAAATGCTTTGAGAGGTTTGTCATGACTAGACTGAACTCCTGTCTTAGCAAGGACCCATTGCAGTTTGCCTATCGCCACAATAGGTCAATGGCAGAAACAATCTCAATGGCTTTCCACACGGCTTTAGACCACTTAGACAACACAAACACCTATTTCAGGATTCTGTTCATTGACTATAGCTCAGTATTTAATACCACCATTCCCACAATCGTGATTGAGAAGTTGCAGAACCTGGGCCTCCGTACCGCCCTCTGCAATTGGATCCTTGACTTCCTAACCAGAAAACCACAGTCTGCGTGGATTGGTGATAACATCTCCACCTCACTGACAATCAACACTGGTGCACCTCAGGGGTGTGTGCTTAGCCCACTGCTCTACTCTCTGTATACACATGACTGTGTGGCTAGGCATAGCTCAAATACCATCTGTAAATTTGCTGAAGATGCAACAATTGTTGGATATAATTTCAAGTGGTGACTGGCATCACTGTCCGGTATGGAGGGGCTACTGCACAGGACCAAAAGAAGCTGCAGAAGGTTGTAAATCTAGTCAGCTCCATCTTGGGCACTTGGGCACTAGCCTACAAAGTACCCAGGACATCTTTAGGGAGTGGTGTCTCAGAAAGGCAGTGCCCATTATTAAGGACCCACGGCATGCCCTTTTCTCACTGTTACCATCAGGTAGGAGATACAGAAGCCTGAAGGCACACACTCAGCGATTCAGGAACAGCTTCTTCCCCTCTGACATCCGATTCCTAAATGAACATTGAAGCTTTGGACACTACCTCACTTTTTTTAATATACAGTATTTCTGTTTTTGCACATTTAAAAAAAATCTATTCAGTATACATCATTGGTTTACTTGTTTATTTATTGTTATGTTTTATTTTATTTATTATTATTATTTTTCTCTCTCTGCTAGATTATGTATTGCGTTGAACTGCTGCTGCTAAGTTAACAAATTTCACGTCACATGCCGATGATAATAAACCTGTTTCTTATATTTGAGTAATATAGTAAATATATTATTTGATTAGGTATTTCCTACTTAAATAGTTTATTACAGGTTATATGTAATTGTACGTGAATGATATATGTCAACATGCCTCCACGTCATACGTGCATGTCTTGCTTCATGTAAAAAATGAAGCGAAGACATGTACATTATTCCTGGCTCCATGTTTTTGCTTTCAATTAGTTTAATATTTTGGAGTTATAAAACATAAAAGAGATGATGAGATACTTTTTAAATGAACCCAGGACTACTACCTGTTGAAGCATAGCAAGAGTTTAAAAAAACACGATGTGACGTTTGAGTAAAACACAGCAAGAAATGGTCATGTAAAAAGTGATGCAGTGTAGCATCTGTTCTTGAGGGGTGAGAGGGAAGACAGTTGAGTTAAAAAAGGTAGTAAACAAACAAATTCACAGATTCATAAACAGTGAATACCAGGTGATAATATTAATAAATTTTAAAAAGCAGAGCTGTCTGGCTACATCAGAAAGATTCACATGTTCAATTGCACAACAGATAAGAGAACTTTGTATACTAAGCAAATTGAACAACATTTTAAAGAAAATGGAACAGACAATGAGAAGCAGATGCCAGTTTAGCTGAGTGCAGTAGGTGGAAATGCATACAGTTTGCTTAGAAGTTTAACTACTCCAAACTAACCAGCCGAAGTGAACTTTGCTGATATTGCGTGAAGCAATACATGAACCTTTAGAACTGAAACCATATTAGATTGCAGAACACTTTAGGTTTCATAAGCAAAATGAACCCGAGGTGGACCAATATCCAAGGGTATGTTTGCTAGAGATGTTTGTGAGAATTTAATCTAATTTGGCAGGGCGATAGGAACTGGAGTGATAGTGCTGAGGATGGGACAGTTGGTTTACAAACAGAGGCAGTGTGTAGTGAGAGGTTGATGAAAAGGAAAAAATGCAGTCAATGGGATGAGTTGTAATGTAAAAGGTGGACAAAATTGAAAAGGTTGAATACAGGTGAATACAAGATTGAATGTGCACATTATACGGAATAAGGTAGATGAACTTGCAGCACAGTTACAGATTGGCAGGTATGGCATTGTGGGCATCACTGAATCATGGCTGAAAGAAGATTATAGCTGGTAGCTTAAAAGATAGGCAGTTAGGCAGAGGGGGTGGTGTGGCTTTGTTGGTAAAAAGATGCTATCAAATCATTAGAAAGAGGTGACATTGGATCAGAAGGCATAGAATCATTGTGGGTAGAGTTGAGAAACTGCAAGGGTAAAAGATGTCTACAAATTGCAAAAGGAAATAGAAAATGCATATCATAGGGCCAATGTTACAATAGTCATGGAGGATTTCAATATGCAGGTAGATTGGGAAAATCAGGTTTGTGCTGGATCCAAAGAGGGGGAGTTTTGTAGAATGCCTATGAGATGGCTTTTGCAAGCAGCTCGTGGCTGAGCCCACTAGGGGATCAGCTATTCTGGATTCATTGTTGTGCAATGAACCAGAATGAATTAGAGAGCTTAAGGTAAAGGATCTCTTAGGGACCAGTGATCACAATATGATAGAATTCATCGTGCAGGAGAAACTAAAGTCAGATATATCTGTATTACAGCAGAGTAAATGGAATTACAAAAGCATGAGAAAGGAGCTGGCCAAAATTGATTGGAAAGGAATGCTAGCAGGGATGACGACAGAGCAGCAACACCTGGAATTTCTGGAAGCAATTCAGAAAGCACAGCATATATACATCCCAAAGAGCAAGAAGTATTCTAAAGGCAGGATGACACAACCATGGTTGACAAGAGAAGTCAAAGCCAACATAAAAGCCAAAGAGCAAAAATAATAGTGAAAAATTAGTGAGAAGTTAGAGGAGTGAGAAGATTTTTAAAATTAACGGAAAGCAACTCAAAGAGTCATAAAGAAGGGAAATATGGAATGCAATGGTAAATTGGCCAATAATATTAAAGAGGATTTCAAAAGTTTCTACAGATACTGTATATAAAGTGTAAAAGAAAAGTGAGAGTAGATATCGGACTGCTGGAAAATGACGCTGGAAAGGTAGTAATGGCGGATGAACTGAATAAGTATTTTGCATCAGTTTTCACTGTAGAAGATGCTAGCAATATGCCAGAAGTTCGAGAATGCCAAGCGGCAGAAGCGTGTGAAGCTGCCATTACCAGGTTCTTGGGAAACTGAAAGTTCTGAAGTCAGGTGAGTCACCCGGACCAGATAGTATGCACCTCAGTGTTCTGAAAGAGGTGGCTGAAGGGATTGCAGAATTATTAGTAATGATCTTTCAAAAATCACTTGATTCTGGCATGATTTTGGAGGACTGGAAAATAGCAAGTATCACTCCACTCTTCAAGAAGGGTTATAAGCAGAAGAAAGGAAATTATCAGCCAATTAGTCTGACCACAGTGGTTGGGAAGATGTTGTTGGTTGTTAAGGATGTAGTCTTGTGGTACTTGGAGACGCATAATGAAATAGGCTGTGGTCAGCTTGGTTTTGTAAGGCAAAATCTTGTCTGACAAATCGGTTGGAATTCTTTGAAGAAATAACAAGCAGAATAAACAAAGAAGAATTGGTAGATGTTGTGCACTTGGATTTTCAGAAGGCCTTTGACAAAGTGCCACACTTGATGAGCTTACTTAACAAGTTAAGCGAACACAAGACCATAAGACCAGAAGCTATTGGAGCACAAATAGGCCATTTGGCCCATCAAGTCTGCTCCACCATTTCTTCATGACTGGTCCAATTTTCCTCTCAGCCCCAATCTCTTGGCTTCTCCCACTATCCCTTCATGCCCTGACCAATCAAGAATCTGTCAATCTCTGTCTTAAATGCACATAAAAACTTGGCCTTCACAGCTGTATGTAGTAAAGAATTCCACAGATTTACCCCTCTTTGGCTAAAGAAATTCCTCCTCATCTCTGTTCTCAAAGGACGTCCCTCTATTCAGAGGCTATGTCCTCTGGCCTTAGGACTCTCCCATCATAGGAAACATCCTCTCCACATCCAACCTATCAAGGCCTTTCACCAGTCAATAGGTTTCAATGAGGTCACTTTAATTCTTCTGAATTCCAGTGAATAGAGACACAAAGTCATCAAATGCTCTTCATATGACAAGCTGTTCAATCCTGGAATCATTTTTGTGAACCCTTCCCAGCTTCCGCACATCTTTTCTAAGATAAGGAGTCCAAACCTGCTCACAACACTCCAAGTGAGGCCTCATCAGTGCTTTATAAAGTTTCAACATTACAGCCTTACATTTATATTCTAATCCTCTTGAAATGAATCCTGACACTGTATTTGCTTTCTCCACCACAGACTCAACCTGCAAATTAACCTCCAGGGAATCCTGTACAAGGGCTCACAAGTCCCCTTGCACCTCAGTTTTTTTTTTGTATTTTCTCTCCATTTAGGAAATAGTCAACCCTTTCATTTCTTCTACCAAAGTGCATGACCATACACTTCCCGACACTGTATTCCATCTGCCATTTCTTTGCCCACTCTCTTAATGTGTCCAAGTCCTACTGTAGCCTCTCTACTTACTCAAAACTGCTTGCCCCTCCACCTTCCTTCATATTGTCTGTAAACTTTGCAACAAAGCCATCAATTCCATCATTCAAATCATTGATGTATACAGTACCTATAAAAAGTATTCACTCCCCCTTGGAAGTTTTCATGTTTTATGGTTTTACAGAATTGAATCACAGTGGATTTAATTTGGCTTTATTTGACATTGATCAACAGAAAAGCACTCTTTCCTTTCAAAGTGAAAACTGATCTTTACAGAGTGATCTAAATTACAAACATAAAACACAAAATAACTGATTGCATAAGAATTCGCTTCTTCCAAGTCAGTATTTAGTAGATGCACCTTTGGCAGCAATTACAACCTTGAGTCTGTATGGGTAGATCTCTATAACCTTTGCACATCTGGATACTGCAATTTTTCCCCATTCTTCTTTACAAAACTGCTCAAACTCTGTCAGATTGCATGGAAATTATAAGGGAACAGCTCTTTTCAAATCCAGCCATGAATTCTCTATCGGATTGAGATCTGGACTCTGCCTTGGCCACTCCAGGACATTAACTTTGTTGTTTTTAAGCCATTCCTGTATATCGTAGCTTTGGTTTTATGCTTGGAGTCATTCTCTTGCTGGAAAACAAATTTTCTCCCATCACAGTTCTCTTGCAAACAGTATCAGGTGGGTAGTTTTCCAGCTTATTAACTCTGTGAGTTGTTTAAAGGTATAGTAATCACATGAGATGTTAGGTAGAGATGTTGGGACTGCACTGTAAGTTTCCATGAACAGAGGGTGTGGGGTATGACACCACCTATCAACTACTTACAATGCAGTCCTAACATCTCTACCCCAGTGTCTCCACAACAGTTCACACCTCCATTCATGCAAAGATAAGACTAATGACTCTCTCATTACCCCCCCCCTCCCCGCACAAATGTCATGTGATCTTAAACAACACAAAAGAGTTTACAAGCCAGAGAACTACCCACCATGGATCAGAACTGAAGAAGCCTCTCAGGTGAGTGGTGAAAGGCCTTCTGGTTAGAGAGTATGCATTATGATCAGAGATTAAGGAAGCTAGGGCTTTACTCTCTGGAGAGGAGGATGAGAGGAGACATGATAGAGGTGTACAAGATATTAAGAGGAATAGATAGAGTGGACAGCCAGCGCCTCTTCCTCAGGGCACCACTGCTCAGTACAAGAGGACATGGCTTTAAGGTAAGGGGAGGGAAATTCAAGGGGGATATTAGAGGAAGGCTTTTTACTCAGAGAGTGGTTGGTGCGTGGAATGCACTGCCTGAGTCAGTGGTGGAGGCAGATACACTAGTGAAATTTAAGAGACTACTACACAGGTATATGGAGGAATTTTAGGTGGGGGGGATATATGGGAGGCAGGGTATAAGGGTCAGCACAACATTTTGTGGGCCAAAGGGCCTGTACTGTGCTGTACTATTCTATGTTCTATGTCAATCATTGATCTGTATTGTGGATTAAGCGCCACCTGATACTGACAATCATCCTTTCTTATTGTCATTAATCAGTATTCATTAGAGTCAGTTATTGTTCTGTCTGATCAGCAGTCTATATGGTTGGTTAGCCAATAGCCAATACAGCAGATCAATCAATCCTCTGTACCTCTAGAGCCAGAGAATTATGGAGCACTATAGCACCGTACCCTGAGGATTGCCACCTTGTCATGGTGAAAAGGCTTGTGATTTCCTGAGGTCCCGGGGGGGGGGGGGGGGTGTTGCGGGGGATGCTGTCTGGAGTTTAGCCATCTGATACCTAGCTCCTCGTAGGGTAACCAATAGCAGAGGTTAAGGGGGTTGGGCATTCCAGACAAAGAGCCATTCAACCAATACCTCGGTGGTGGAGTGGGCTGAAGATAATGATACATCACAATGGCTGTGAAGGCAAAGGAAGGCTGCAGCAGTGGAGGGTCCCCAGTCGCCTTGCATTTCATGTTGCTGGACCCTGACTCTGATATGTCAAGGTCCATGTTGTTGCTGCTCATGCATCAGCCTCTACAAGTTAAACAAAGTCACAAGCTAGTGTTCTTCATTAAGGGAATCCACCTTAACATCTGGGTATGCGGATCCCACATCGGCCTCTACAGTCACCAATAGAAAAACCCTTAGGATAACATCATACTTCACTAGACTGATTGTACCAGAGGAATAGGCCCTTTGTCCCATCTAGTCCATGCCAAACAGTTATTCTGCCGTGCCAATCAATCTGCACCTGCAGCCGAGTCCTCTGTACCCATCCCATACTTGTAGAAGAAGAAAGCCCTTAACTCCAAGTGGCATTATGGCACTTTTTAGCAGGCTTTCTTGTTTTTATGAGACCGAGTTGCTAGCTCAATGCTCAACCCAGCACAGATGGAAAGCATGCAAGGGACTCCCATACACGTACTTACTTAAAATTCTCTTAAATGTTGCAGTTGAATGGTGAATTACCTGTTCATTCAGTGGGTAATTTACAGTCAGAAAACTATCAGACTTTACAGTGAGTCTGCTGAAGTAAATCTTTGTTTCATTTGATTGGACATTCAGCCTTCCAAATGGTCATTTAATTTGTGATTTTATGGTGGGTACGTTATCATTCTGTGTGTTTAATCAATTGCAACCCCAGCTTGCCCCTGTGGTGCCCCAGCCCAGGATGTCCTCCACCTGGTCCAAACATGCCCTCTCACCAAGATCCGAGATGGCTTTGCCATGGTCCATCAATGCGGCCGTGAGCTGGAGGAGTGGCTTGGCAAAATACAATGAGAGAAAAGCACCTGCCATATGAAATAACAACGTCAATTGCTTCCTGGAAGATCTGTCAGTCATCACTCTCTTTATCGGGTCAACCATTTTTCTGTATGTTTGGGAAAATATTGCGCCATATGAACTGGATTAGCAAATTTGCAGTTGATACCAAAATTGGGGGTGTAGTGGACGTTGAGGAAGACTATGAAAGCTCGCAGTAGAATCTGGACCAGATGGAAAAATTGAATGGAAAGTAGCAGATGCAGATAAGTGCAAGATTTTGCTCTTTGGTAGGACCAACCAGGGGAGGTCTTACACAGTGAACAGTAGGGCATTGAGGAGTTCAGTAGAACAAAGGGAGCTGGGAATACAGGTTCACAATTAATTGAAACTAGGATCACAAGTATATTGGGTTCATAAGGAAAGCTTTTTGCTCATTGGCCTTCATAAATCAGAGTACTGAGTACAGAAGATGGGATATTATGTTGAAGTTGTAGAAGATGTTGGTGAGGTTTATTTGGAGTATTGTGTACAGCGTTGGTCACCCACCTACATGAAAGACGTAAATAAGTTTGAAAGAATACAGAGAAAATTTACAATAATGTTGCTGGGACTGGAGCACCTGAGTTATAAGATTGAATAGGTTAGGACTTTATTCCTTGGAAAGTAGAAGATTAAGAGATTTGATAGAGGTATAGAAAATTGAGGGGTACAGATAGGGTAAATGCAAGTAGGCTTTTTCCACTAAGGTTGGGTGGGACTACAACTAGAGATCATGGATGAAATGTGAACAGTGAAAAGTTTCAGAGGAACGTGAGGAGAAACTTCTTCACTCAGAGGTTTGTGAGAGCTTGGAAAGAGCTCCCAGCACAAGTGGTGTATGCAAGCTCAATTTCTAAGTTTAAGAGAAGTTTGGATAGGTACATGGATGGTAGAAGTATGGAGGGAAATGGTTCCCATGCTGGTTGATGGGAGTAGGCAGTTTAAATGGTTCAGCATTGGCTAGATGGGCTGAAGAGCCTGTTTATGAGCTGTACTATGACTCAAAAAATTGATTAAGTGATCCTCTTGGTCAGTCCATCAGTGCATCACACTGTCAGTTATCACTTCACATGGTCAGTCAGTCAGCTCCCTGAATGCATGGCCAATGATTGATCCTGATTGTGGATCTGCATGTAGTCAACCTTCCATATAGTTCATTAGTTATTGGTCTGTGGGATGGGTAAATCTGCCCTCTATTTGGCAGCCAATCATCCATAAACTGGGCCAAACGTCATTCTTTCTGATTGATTGATCAATCAGTGCTCTGAGAAGCCAAGCAGTTAGCATTTCATGCAGTGGGTAGATTATTGTCCATGTAGTTGGGCAATTAGTGTTCTGTATGATTGGTCAAATTGTGTTTTATGCAACCAGTCATTAACACTCTATGGTTCATCAATTATCATTCCATAGTTTGGTATGTCAGCACTGTGTACGATCAATTTTCACTGCTTACTGTCAGGTGATCTGCATTCTGTATTGCCACATCATGATCCAAATGGTTGGTTAATAACATTCCATTCAGCTGTTAAATGATCTGTGTTCATTATTCTCCATGTATTAGGTAAATCATTCAGAATGGAAGGATAATCAACGCTTCATACCTTTTGTCAATCATCTGTCCATCTGACAGCTAAATAATATTTTATTAGAATCACTCATTATTCATTCCACACAATCTACAAAACATTGATCTGTAAGGAAATGACATTTTCTACATTCTGTCAATCATTTCTATTTAGCTGCTCAAGGTTACATCCACTCCAGTATAACCTCTCCACATAGTCTGTCAAACAGAGTTCCAAACATTCATACAATGCTCCATGTGGTTGGTCAATCATTACTCTATTGGCACTGGAAGCATGGCAACACCTGTGGTCTGCCCCCCAGCATAAAACTGGACTGTGTTGGCTGTTGATGCATTTCACTGCATATTTCGATATTTCTATGTATTTGTGACAATTAAAGCTAATCTTTATCTATATGTCAGTCCATCACCGCTCTATTTGGTCACTTAATCGGTCTGTCATATGCATGCCTCTCCTTCTACTCAATAGATCATTGCTCCTTGTGGAAAGACAGTCAGTGGTACAATCAGTAAGTAGTTTGTTCTCTTAACTGTGTGTGGATGATTGTTCTGCATGGTTAGTCAATCAGCACTCTTAGGGTCAGTCAGTCATCATTTCCTTTAGCGAGACATCAATCATTGATCAATACAATCGTTCAGTCATTGGTCAGTATAGACCATTGCTCAATCTGTACACCAGAGAGCACATACAGTGGATAATGATTGCCCTTTACACTCAGTGCTTAACAAATGCATGTCATTGTTCAATCATTGCTTTGTGCACAGTCCAACAGGATTTGTCAGTCCTTGTTTTCAAACAGTTGGTGAATCACTACGATATATCCTTGGTTCGTCAGCGTCTGCACAACTGTTCAATGAAACCTTGGTCAAAAAATCCACCTATGTTTGGAAAAAGGAGGAAAGGATGGATGTTGTAATCATGATCATCTTCAGGAAATGAGTCAGATATGATCTTGGGAAGCACAGAAGGTTCTCCTTGCTGTCTGACACAGGGAAAGTCATCATCAGGGTACTCCTCAATCCAGAGACTGAAGAGCTGCTCCCAATTCCATCATCGTGAATTTATTTATCTGGAAACAAGCTGTACAGGAGAGTGCCTGAAATTCCAAGAAAAATGCAGGGAGCAGCACCAGTTCCTACTCATTTGCTCAGAGGCTTTATAACACCTTCCTTAAATTTCCTTCCACACATGGAACTTCCTCTCCTTTGTACATGTGTGCTTTGATAATATGCAAGAGGTGGTACTAATTAACAGGTCTACAACAAAACCAATCTCAGCAAGGACTAAGGTCATATAAGGCTGTGCTGTTGCCCCAACACTCTTCTCAGTGTTTCTGCCCACAATGTTGTATCTCATCCTGAGCGAATGTTTCATGGGAGAGGAACTAATTGGAAACTGGTATTATCAACTTCATTCACTGAAGCATATGAACATTTAAAGAAATGAAAGATGTGATTCACTTTTGGTAGGTTCATGACTGTAACACTGATTTTGTTGTACTGTATATTAGACTGGATTGTATATATCTTACTATGAATAAACAATGCTTATCTGCCCATGTCTTCCAACCCTCCAGACTTCATTTGCTCTCCTGAATGAAGGACAGAGTCTATACCTTGCCTGTGATGCAGTGTTCTTTTGAAATAATCCTTTGCACTTTAAAGTTTTACCAATTTGCTGAATGGCATCCCTCACCTAGTAGGGCTTTCCCATTGAAAGAGGTGTACAAGATGATAGGAGACATAGATCAAGTGGATAGCCAGAGATATTTTCCCAGGGTGAAGACAGCTAATTTGAAGAAACATAATTTTAAGGTGATTGGAGGAAAGTATGGGGGAACATTCCAGGTAAGTTTTCCTATACAGAGACTAGTAAGTGCATAGAATGTGCTGCCAGATGTGGTGATAGAGTCAGATACATTAAGGGGAGTTAAAAAGTCTTAAATAGGCTCATAGATGATAGAGGGCTATGTAGGAGGAAGGGTTAGATTGATCTTAGAGTAGGTTAAAATGTCGACGCACCAAGTTCCAAGTTGTTGGCCAAACAGTATTCTGAACAGTCAGTCTATCCATAGAACCATAGAACATTACAGCACAGAAATAGGCCTTTGGCCCTTCTTGGCTGTGCCGAATCATTTTTCTGCCTAGTCCCACTGACCTGCACCTGGGCCATATCCCTCCAAAACCCCTCTCGTCCATATACCTGTCCAAGTTTTTCTTAAATATCAAGAGTGAGCCCACATTCACCACATCATCTGGCAGCTCATTCCATACTCCCACCACTCTCTGCCTGAAGAAGTCCCCCAATGTTCCCTTTAAACTTTTCCCCCTTCATCCTTAACCCATGACCTCCTGTTGTTTTTTTTTTCCCCTAGCCTCAGTGGAAACAGCCTGCTTGCATTCACTCTATCTATATCCATCATAATTTTAAATACCTCTATCAAATCACCCCTCATTCTCCTACACTCCAGGGAATAAAGTCCTAACCTATTCAACCTTTCTCTGTAACTCAGTTTCTCAAGTCCTGGCAACATCCTTGTAAACCTTCTCTGCTCTCTTTCAACCTTATTATTATCCTTCCTGTAATTAGGTGACCAAAACTGCACACAATACTCCAAATTCGGTCTCATCAATGTCTTATACAACCTCACCATTACATTCCAACTCTTATACTCAATACTTTGATTTATAAAGGCCAATGTACCAAAAGCTCTCTTTATGACCCTATGTACTTGTGACGCCACTTTTAGGGAATTATGTATCTGCACTCACAGATCCTTCTGTTCTACTGCACTCCTCAGTGTCCTACCACTTACCTTGTATGTTCTACCTTGGTTTGACCTTTTGAAGTGCAATATCTCACACTTGTCTGCATTAAACGCCATCTGCCATTTTTCAGCCCATTCGTCCAACTGGTCCAAATCTCTCTGCAAGCTTTGAAAACCTTCCTCACTGTCCACTACACCTCCAATCTTTGTATCATCAACAAATTTGCTGATCCAATTTGCCACATTATCATCCAGATCATTGATATAGATGACAAATAACAATGGACCTAGTACTGATCCCTGTGGCACACCACTTGTCACAGGCCTCCACTCAGAGTAGCAATCCTCCACTATCACTCTTTGGCTTCTTCCATTGAGCCAATGTCTAATCCAATTTACTACCTCTCCATGTATGCCTAGCGACTGAATCTTCCTAACTAACCTCCCATGCGGGACCTTGTCAAAGGCCTTACTGAAGTCCATGTAGATAACATCCACTGCCTTCCCTTCATCCACTTTCCTGGTACCTTCCTCGAAAAAACTCTAATAGATTGGTCAAACATGACCTACCACACACAAAGCCATGCTGACTTTTTCTAATAAGTCCCTGTCTATCCAAATACTTGTAGATCCTATCTCTTAGTATTCCTTCCAATAATTTACCTGCTACCAATGTCAAACTTACCGGCCTATAATTTTCCAGCTTACTTTTTTTGAGTCTTTTTTAAACAATGGAACTACATGAACTATTCTCCAATCGTCCGGCACCTGACCAGTGGATATCGACATTCTAAGTATTTCTGCCAGGGCCCCTGCAATTTCAACACTAGTCTCCTTCAAGGTCCGAGGGAATACCCTATCAGGTCCTGGGGATTTATCTACTCTGATTTGCCTCAAGACAGCAAGCACCTCCTCCTCTTTGATCTGTATAAGTTCCATGACCTCCCTATTTGTTTGCCTTGTTTCCATGGACTCCATTCCAGTTTCCTTAGTAAGTACAGATGCTAAAAACCCATTTAATATCTCTCCCATTTCTTTTGGTTCCATACATAGCTGACCACTCTGATCTTCAAGAGGACCAATTTTATCCCTTACTATCCTTTTGCTCTTAACATACCTGTAGATGCTCTTTCGATTATCCTTCACCCTGACTGCCAAAGCAACCTCATGTCTTCTTTTAGCCCTCCTGATTTCTTTAAGTACTTTCTTACTCTTTTTATACTCCTCAAGCATCTTATTTCCTTCCTGTTGCCTATACATGCTATACATCTCTCTTCTTCTTTATCAGAGTTCCAATATCCCTCGAGAACCAAGGTTCTTTATTCTTATTCACTTTGCCCTTAACCCTGACAGGAACATAGAAACTCTGCATTCTCAAAATTTCTCCTTTGAAGGCCTCCCACTTACCAATCACGTCCTTGCCAGAGAATAACTTGTCCCAATCTATGCTTTTTAGATCCTTTCTCATTTCTTCAAATTTGGACTTTTTCCAGTTTAGAACTTCAACCCAAGGACCAGATCTATCTTTATCCATGATCAAGTTGAAACTAATGGCATTAATGATCACTGGAACCAAAGTGTTTCCCTAAACACACATCTGTCACCTGCCCTAACTCATTTCCTAACAGGAGATCTAATATTGCATCCTCCCTAATTGGTACATCTATATATTGATTTAGAAAACTTTCCTGAACACATTTTACAAACTCTAACCCATCCAGACCTTTAACAATATGGGAGTCCCAAGCAATGTGTGGAAAATTAACATACCCTACAATCATAACTTTCTGTCTCCTGCAGTTGTCTGCTATCTCTCTGCAGATTTGCTCCTCCAATTCTCGCTGACAATTGGGTGGTCTATAATACAACCCTGTTAATGTGGTCATACCTTTCCTGTTTCTCAGCTCCACCCATATGGCCTCAGTAGACAAGCCCTCTAATCTGTCCTGCTGAAGCACTGCTGTAATATTTTCCCTGACTAGCAAAGCCATTCCCCTACCCTTCATCCCTCTGCCTCTATCACGTCTGAAACATCGGAACCCTGGAACATTGAGCTGCCAGTCCTGCCCCTCCTGTAGCCAAGTTTCAGTAATGGCTATGATGTCATAATTCCATGTGTCAATCCAGCCCCTCAGCTCATCTGCCTTTCCCACAACACTCCTTGCATTGAAATAGACACACCTCAGAAGATTATTACCACCACACACAGCCTTACTATTTGTGACTTTGCATGAACTACTAACATCATTTATTTTTACCTCTGTTCCACTCTGGCACTGGTTCCCACCCCCCTGCAAATCTAGTTAAAACCCTCCCCAATAACACTAGCAAACCTCCCTGCCAGTATATTGGTCCCCTTGTAGTTCAGGTGTAACCTGTCTCTCTTGTACGGGTCCCACCTGCCCCATAAGAGGTTCCAATAATCTAGACATCTAAAGCCCTGTCCCCTTCATTAGTTTCTCAGCCACGTGTTCATCCTCCAGAGCATCCTACTGGCATGTGGCACAGGCAGCAATCCAGAGATTACTACCCTCGAGGTCCTGTTTTTCAACTTCCTACCAAGCTCTCTGTACTCACTCTTCAGCACCTCTTTGACTCTTTCTACTTATGTCGTTGGTACCGATGTGTACGCCCTCCCATTTCAGAATGCTGTAAACGCGATCAGAGACATCCCTGACCCTGGCACCCGGGAGGCAACAAACCATCCGGGATTCCCTGTCATGACCACAGAATCTCCTGTCTGTACCTCTGACTATGGAGTCCCCTATCATTACCGCTCTCCTCTTCTTCCTCCCTCCCTTCTGCACTGCAGAACCAGACTCAGTGCCAGAGATCTGGCTGCCGTAGCTTGTCCCAGGTAAGCCATTTTTACCCCCCCACCAACAGTATCCAAATCGGTATACCTGTTTTGAAGGGGAATGGCCACAGGGGGAACCCTGCACTACCTGCCCTTTCCCTAATTACCTGTGCCCTGTTTCTTAGGCGTAACTACCTCCCAGAAGCTACTATCTATAAACTGCTCAGTCTCCCGAATGCTCCGGAGGTCATCCAGCTCCTGCTCCAGTTCCCTAACATGGTCTGTTAGGAGCTGCAGCTGGATGTACTTCTTGCAGGTATCGTTGTCAGGACACCGGAGGTCTCCCTGACTTCCCACGTCCTGCAAGAAGAGCATTCCAACATCCTGCCTAGCATATTCATGCTGGGAAAACAAGCATTCTTTCCAGTCAAAGCAACACACACAAAGTGCTGGAGGAACACAGCAGGTCAAGCAACATTTATGGAAATGAATAAACAAGTTGACGTTTTGGGCTGAGACCCTTTCAGTCAATCATCACTCTATGTAATTGGTCAATCAGTGTTCTCTATGGTAGCTCGGTCATAAATTCTTATAATCTTTGATTTTCCTGTTTAGTACTTAAGCCAGTCATCACTGTGTGCATTGTTCTGTTCAGTTTTCCATAGGATAGATATAATCTGTGTTCCGTTTGTGTTAATCAATGGTCCACATTGAGTGCAAATCAGTGCTTCTTACTCATGTGGGTAAATAATGGACCAATCATAAAGAACAATCATCATTCTGTACAATTGATCAATCAACACTTCACACTGCTCAGTAGAGCCAGACAATTAGTATTCCATACATTTAACCAGTTGGTGTTCTATATAGTGTGACAACCATTGCTCTATTTAGATCTGTCAATCCTTTATTATGTATGTGGCAACACAATGTATGGTGGGTTATGTATCAGTCTGCATGGTCAGTCAATTATAAATTTATGTGGTCAGACATTTATCACTCAGTCCAAGTGGTTAATCCTTCAAGAGGATCACATCTCGTCATAGGGTTTGGAGGCTTGTATGCCTCAATGAACCGGAAAGCTATGTTGGTTTTGACTCTTGGTAGGGTCACACATGCCAAACAGGTCATAGGGTAGAGGCCAGACTAAGAGTGGTCCACCAGTCCTCCAGGTTCAGGGGTTCAGCTCAGGGCTAACAACCCTGACTGATGGTATTCCTGAGTCTCCACTCAAGAGTTGCATGACTGACAGTAGTGAAAATTGAGAGGAAGCTATTGGCATGATGAACACCACCAAGACCAAAATTGGTTTTCAGAATGTACGAACCATATACAACACTGGTAGAGTTAACACCACACTATGACATCGTCATGGTAGATCTAAATGCCAATGAAGGAAATAACTCATACTTCATGGACGCACTCATACTTCAACTCATACTTCATGGACACACATGAATATGGAACAATGAATAGCAATGGTGAAAGACTGGTGCAATTCTGTGCCATGAACAATCTAGTATTAGGAGGGATCCTCTTTCCGCAGCATGAAATCCACAGACTGACATGGTGTTCACCCAATGGACATGACAAAAACAAGATTGACCATTTAGTGGTCACTGGCTTGTGGAGATGATCCTTGCAGGATGTAAGGTGAAGAGAGGAGCATATATAGGAAGTGATCACTGCCTTGTTGTAGCAGCGATGAAACTCAATCTTGAGAAGCGCTGGGACCAGAACACATGTACAAAGACACTTCGATGTCAAGAAGCTCAGGATACCAGTGTGAGATCTACCTTCACCATTCAGCTTAAGAACAGACTCCAGGCCTTGCAAGACCTTGACAAAGATGTGTCAGTAGATGGGTTTAACACAATGTGGAAACAGATTGCCTCAGTTTTCAAGGAGAGCAGCGAGGTTTGTTAAAATACAGAGCTGGAAAGCAGAACAAAGAATGGATACACCATGGTACATGGACAACCTTAGAAGATTGGTCAATCACCCTATTCCATCTAATCAGTTAATTGCCTTGGCCCATCTGACTGGCCAATCAGCTTGTTCTGTCCAGTCAGTCAATCACCTTGGTCCACCTGATTGGTCAATCAGCATACTCCATTCAGTCAGTTAATGATCTTATCCCATATGATTGGACAGTCAGCTCATGCCTTCCAGTCAGTTAATAATCTTGCTCCATATGATTGGACAGTCAGCTCATGCCTTCCAGTCAGTTAATCAACCCACTCCGACAGGCTGATTGAAAATGTATCAAAATTGTCTTCCACTCTTTAAGATTGTCCAGGTGGCTGTGCACTGTGCAGATTGCACATAATGTTAATCCAATCTGCTTGGTGAATATCTGAAAAATGATTAATTTATTACTTTATTTTATCTTTGGCAGTTCCATTGTAGTATTAGTTTTTAAAATTCAGTTTTTTTTCTTACTATTGTTTCACAGTTATGATACATCAGTGACTTAATCTCCTGAGGGAAAATTCTATGTAAATCCTCTCTAATTCCCCAAGGTTATTACACAAATGTAGATTAATCTTTTGTTGCTTACCCTGTTGTCCTCCAGATAAATATTCCTCTGCCTAAACATCAGAAAAACCACTGAGTTTTTTGATTATCTAAACCTACCCCCCAAAACACCTACTTTTTCCAGAATGGATAATATACTATCTTAGTTCATCAGCTCAGACACAGTTTACATAAATCCTACCACTCGCAAAAGTATATAATTCCTCCTTCTCAACTATAATGGCACCTAAAGCTGAACAGATTTTAGTAGTTGCAAGGATTTATAATCAGTAGATAATTATGATCATTTCTGCTTGGTAAAGAAATCAAACCTTGACAATGCAGCATCACAAAATATTTGATCTTTTATTGCTTAAACAATATCATTAAATTTATAGCTTTTAAAACTGCATCACAGTTTCCTAACCTTTCAGAAATATCCTCTTTACAGTCTTTTATAAATATTATAGATGAACTGATGGCATATACAACTTCTAATTGAGCTGGTTTCGATTAAAAACTGGTAAAAAATGAATAACACTGATTACACATGTACTCCTTCAAGGGGAAGTTATCTTAATGTAGATTATTTGATTTATTGAGTCCTTTTCAATTGAACACAACACTGAATATATCTGAATGTACTTAAAGATGACAGAGTAATTTCTTGTAAGTCCACAGAATAGCAATGGCCACAATAGAAGTGGATGTTAATGTGGGCTTTGCTATTGAGTCAACACACACAAATTGCTGGCCCAAAATGTCGACTATACTCTTTCCATAGATTCTGCCTGGCCCACTGAGTTCCTCCAGCATTTTGTGTGTGTTGCTCTGAATTCCAGCATCTGCAGATTTTCTCTTGTTTGTGATTGCTATTTAGTCTTTATGTTCTTATTGAATCAACCTTCATCTTAATTTCTGTTATGGCTATTCAGAACTTGTACTTGCCTAGGGTATGCATTACCATGAGACTATAAGACCATCACATATAGGAGCAGAATTAGGCCATTTGGCCCATCGAGTCTGCTCTGCCATTTCGTCATGGCTGATCCAATTTTCCTCATAACACCAATCACCCACCTTCTCCCCGAATCCCTTCATGCCCTGACCAATCAAGATCCTATTCACCTCTGCCTTAAATATACATAAAGACTTGGCCTTCACAGCTGCCTGTGACAAAGAATTCCACAAATTCACCACTCTCTGGCTAAGGAAATTCCTCCTCTTCTCCATTCTAAAAGGACGCCCCCCCCCCCCCCGTGCCCTCTGATTTTAGACTCTTCCATCATAGGAAACATCCTCCCCATATCCACTCTATCAAGGCCTTTCACCATTCAATATGTTTCAAAGAGGTCACTCCTCATTCTTCTGAATTCTAGTGAATACAGGCCCAGAGTCACCAAACTATCTTCATATGACAAGCCACTCAATCCTGGAATCATTTTCATGAATATCCTTTGAACCCTCTCCAGTTTCAGCACATTCTTTCTAAGGTAAGGGTCCCAGAACTGCTCACAATACTCTACATGAGCCCTCACTAGTGCTTTATAAAGTCTCAACATTATATCCTTATTTTTATATTCTAGTCCTCTTGAAATGAATGCAAACATTGCATTTGCCTCCCTCATCACAGACTCAACCTGCAAATTAAATTTTAGGGAATCCTGCACAAGGACTCCCAAGTCCCTTTGTGCCTCAGTTTTTGTATTTTCTCTCCATTTAGAAATAGTCAACCCTCTCATTTCTTCCACCAAAATGCATGACCGTACATTTCTCGCCACAGTATTCCATGGGCTCATTGATTGTTAAGCAGACTCATGAGTGGCACCTTGTCAAAGGTCTCCTGAAAATCCAAGTACACAACACAACTGATTCTCCATGATCTCTTCAGGCACCTCTTTCAGAACTGTGGGTTGTACACCCTCTGGTCCAAGTCATCTTTACTTTTGATGCACCATCAATAACTCACTCTGAGACGTAAAGGCGAGATATCGGCTTTTATTGACTGGAAGAAGGAACAAGCAGTGAGTGACCACCATACTACATCCTGGAGACTGAGAGGCAGGGCTCAGGCCTTGATCGCCTTTATACAGGGGTCAGTGGGAGGAGCCACAGGAGCAGTCAGCAGGGGGGCGTGTCCAGACAGGTATATGTGGTTCACCACAACTTTACAATACTTCCTCCTCTTTTGGATGTGTATATCTTGTGCCCTCCAAATTGCTTCCAGAAATTCCAGCTATTGCTGCTCTGCTGTCATCCCTGCTAGTGTTCTTTTCCATCAATTCTGGCCAACTCTTTCCTCATGCCTCTTTACTCCACTGATACATCTGATACATCTAACTTTAACTTCTCCTTCTCAAATTCCAGGGTGAATTTGATCATATTGTGATCACTTGTACCTTAAGATCTCTAATCAATTTTGGTTCATTGTACAACCCCCAATCCAAAATAACTGATCCTCTACTGGGCTCAATCATGAGCTGCTCTAAGAAGCCATCTCGTAGGCTCTCTGGAAATTCTCCCTCCTGGAGGAGAATCCAGCACCAGCCTGATTTTTCCCAATCTACCCAAATTTTGAAGTCCCCCATGACTAGTATAACATTGCCCTTTTGGTATGTATTTTCTATCTCCTATTGCAATTTGTAGACCACATCTTTACTACTGTTTGGGGGGTCTGTATATAACTCCCATCAGCGTCTTTTTTCTCTTGCAGTTACTTAGCTCTATCCACAAAGATGCAACATCTTCTTGCCTTATGTCACCTCTTTCTAATGATTTGATTTCATTATTTACCAACAGAGCAATGTTGCCCCCCTCTGCCTTCTTGCCTGCCCTTTTGTATATCCTTGTAATGTGTATCCTTGAACATCCAGCTATAATCTTCTTTCAGCCATGATTCCGTGATGCTGAAGTTATCCCCTCTGGTTCAAGAGCCTAGTGTAATAACTGTTCCTGAACCTGGTGATGTGAGTCCTGAAGCTCTTCTCCCTTCTTCCTGATGGCAGCAGTGAGAAGAGAGCATGACCTTGGTGGTGGACGTCTCTGATGAGGGATGCTGCTTTCTTGCGATAACGTAAGGTACACTCAATAGTGGGGTGGATTTCACCCATGATGAACTAGGCTGTATCCACTACTTTTTGCAGGATTTTCTGTTCAAGTGCATTGGTACTTCCATACCAGGCTATGATGCCACTCTCCACCACGTATCTATAGAAGTTTGTCAAAGTTTTAGATGTTATGCCAAATCTTTGCAAACTTTTAAAGAAGTAGAGGCATTGCTCTGCTTTCTTCATAATTACACTTACACACTGGCCCCAGAACAGGTCCTCTGAAATGATAGCACTAAGGATGGCAGTGGCTTTAGGTGTCCTACACCAACATATCTTCTAGCTCCTGAAAATATCAGTTACCCGCCTTCATACCGTCTGAAACTGGAGCTCTGTGTAACCTTGTACTCTTGTTTTCTCAATGCATAGACCTGAATGACCATCCCATTTCATGTCTCATTTGTACAAGCTGATGTCCTGTGATGTGGTCATAATGAGGCCCAAGGCCTAGTTAGCAGTTGGTTTAGCTGCCATTGGAGCCTTCCCCGGGAGGAGTGTGGGGTCAGTTACTGCCTTGTGATAACATTAGCACTAGTACTCAATCCTTTCTATCTGCAGGACAGTAGTGAAATAAAAACTGACACTAGCACTTGCTCACTTGCAGGCTTTGATGAAGCAGTCTGTGCTTCTTCCCAAAAGACCAGCAACTATGTGAATCTAACATAGATGATAAAACATAAATAGCTCTGATTTGCATATAGTTCCATGGCTCATTAATTTATGCATGAAGCAAAATGCAAATGATGCATATCTTTCATGTTTGAATCACAGCTCTGGGCAGCTCTTTAGTTTTAGATTAATGTACAGGATGCATGGCACATTCAGAGTAATGCCAACTGTAAATCCCAGCACAGTTTTTGCAGCATGCAAGGGAGAAGAGCACCATTCTTGACATACTGTAGTCTTTTCATACTGTGACTATTTACTATATCATGCTATGGATTCAACATAAGAGTCTAATCACTGAATTTATGCACACAGCATGGCTTGTCAAATGGCAAAGTCACACACCAGGGATTTACATCTTGAAATCCACGACCTGCCTGCTAGTATACCTGCTTAATATGAATTACAGGCATGAAGCATTGGGCCTGGGAGAATAATAACGTGACATCTGGCCCTATCTTTATACGTGTATACGTATGTAAATACTTATACTGTGCATGGTAGTTGATCTGCTTGGCATGAATCAGGAATAAAGTGGTGATACTTATCGTGGAGTGGTCAAGTTATATAGCATAGAAACGGGTCCTTCAGCTCACCATCTCCATGATGACCATCGTCGCATTTTAGTCCTGAGGAAGGGTCTCGGCCCAAATTGTCAGCTGTTTATGCATTTCTATTGATGCTGCCTGACTTGCTGAGTTCCTCCAGCATTTTGCGTGTGTTGCTTTGGATGTCCAGCATCTCCAGAATTTCTCATGCTTATGATTTACCTGCATTCCTCTCTTCCTTGCTCAATCAAGATGCCTCTTAAATGTCGCAATTCTACCTGCTTCCAGATACCAGCTATTCCTTGTGTGAAATTTCTTTCTTCTCATATCTGTTTTAAAACTCACTCTCACTTTAAGCCTATACCGTCTGGTTTTGGACACTCTTCCCATGGGAAGTAGACACTGGCAATCTACTCTATCTGCCTTATCCTGCCTCTCATCAATTTACATACCTCATGTTGTATTTGAGCCTCTTTCATTCCAGGGCAAACAAAACTAGCCTGTCTGATCTCTCCTGGTGACTCAACTCTCCAATCCTGTAAACTATTCCTGTTCTCTCTACCTAATCACATTCTTCCTATGGTGTGGTGAGCAGACTGCACATAATACTCCAAGTGAGCCCTAAACAACAATTGTACCATCACTTTATCAAGGACCCTTCCAATCTGCTAAACAAAAGATCCTTCAGATCTTTGAGGATTGAGATTGAAAAGAATAAAAGGAAATGCTTAATTGTGTTAAAGAAATGGCAAACATCAGAGAAAATAAAATCATATATTCCTCATGTAAAATATTGTTTTACCGGTTGAAGGGAAGACAAAGTCTATTATAATTTTTTTTTATCTTTTAGCCCTGCTCTCGAACCTTAGTAAGAAACATATACTGTATTCTGAGGCTGGTAATCCCTCAGAATGATGGTGAATTTGAGGAAATCTGCTTCCTGGTTAACCCTTCTCATTGAAAAAAGACCGAGCTATATGGCTGAGCTGTGGAGTGTTAACAATTCCATTTATTATGTGCAGTGCCAAGTCACACAGGTAAGGGAAACCAAACGAGAAGTCCAGTATTGTTGGACTTCGTTTATGATCTGCCTCGTATCTGAATTTGCCGATGGTCTGCTTGGGAAGGGTGTTGATTGATTAGAGCAGAGTTCCACAGCTGACAGTAGGTTCAATGCTGCCAGGCTTAAACCTTGCTGGTCTGCGGCAGGCAATGAAAGGTTGGATGGTTGATGCAGTATAAAAGACTGAAGTCTTACCGGTGGTCGTGTACATATTTTACATTCATAGAGTGGTCACAATTCATGAAAGCAATCATGCATGGAGTGAAAATTGGAGCTCTTGCATCACTCACACCTCTCTACATTGGCGACACTGCTGTGGAAAGTGTGAGTAGTTTCAAACTCCTGGGAGTGCACATCTCACACAACCCCTCATGTTCCCTGAACACATTCTACACAATCAGGAAAGCTCATCACGTTCAGAGGAGGCTGAAGAGAGCAGGATCATGTACATCCATACGCATTTCATTCTACAGATATGCAGTGGAGAGCATCTTAACAAGCTGCATCAACTCACAATATGGAAAATGCATTGCAGCAGACAGGAAGGTTCTAGAATGAGTAGTCAAAACTGCCCAATGCATCACAAGGACCAGCCTACCCGCCATCTAGGACATATACCCGGAAAGGTGCCAGAAAAGGGCCAGTGACATCATGGATCAACCCGCCCTGCTTTTGGACTATTTGTCCCACTCCCCTCAGAGAGGAGGCTACCTAGCATCCACACCAGGACCACCAGACTCAAGAACAGTTACTTTCCCCAATCAGTAAGGCTGACCAACTAAAACACTCCTCCACACCCCCACCACAACTACTTTATCACTTCCTGTACAAATACTCCTGTGCTTGGTGTCACTTTATGGACATACAATCAATCTATGAATATTAGCTAGCTCATGTATTTATAACTATTCTGTTTTTATTATTGTTGTGTTCCTTGTTTTATTGTGATTTTTTTTGTGCTGCATTGGATCCGGAGTAACAACTATTTTGTTCTCCTTTACTGTGCTGGAAAGTACATTAAACAATCTTGAATCTTGCAGAATGATCTATACTGTCAATGCTTCTTTAAGTTGGTGGAGTCCTGGAGTCAGTGGAATTCTATTGGATTATTAGTCTGCTTCTGGATGTCCATAAGAAACTGAAAAATCTGTTTGCTTTCGGCAACAGTCATCTCTTTATTACAGTCATGAACTGCAAACTGAGTGATGTTGCCAACATTCTCTATAGAACCAGACAGAAACAAATTTAGGGCTGTGGTTATTTTTGACTCCAATTGGCAAATAGTCTCATTACAAGATGTTACTCATCTCAGGCCATCACCCTTTAGTGCTTGAACCTCTCCGGCATGTTAATTTGCTCCTGAAGCTTCCGTTGCAAGTTTACAGATTCTTGCAAGTGCAGCCCTGTTTGTTCACACCTCCTCCTCCTCCTCCTCCCTGTGTAGTGTTTGTAATGAAATTCCCAAAGAATTTCTATAAACGTACTTTGTGTTTTACAGTCAATTGTTGGATAGAACTATGTTTTATTTTGCTTTTTAAGCAATTCCGGGAAATGCATTTCATAAACTGATGTGTTCGCCTTGATCTCCAGCTCATACATTTGGTTAACTATTTGTACTAATGTACTATCTTAAGTACAGACAGTTATGAATTTGCTCAATGTCCTAATTTCTTTATTCATTGAATTCTTCACTGGAGTCTGCACTTAACCCCTCTGGTATCCATTCCAGACACTGGTAACTCTAAAGGTGAAGATTAGCTTTATATGTCACATGTACATCAAAGCATGCTTTGAAATACATTGCATCAAGTCAAATCAGTGAGTACTGCGCAAATGTTGCCACACTTCTGGTGTCAACACAGCATGCTCACAACTTACTAACTCTAACCATATTTGGTATGTAGGAGGAAACTAGAAGAACTGCAGGAAACCCACACTTTCACAGGGAGAACGTACAAATTCCTTATAGACAGTGGTGGGAATCGAACCCCAATCGATGATAGCTAGCGCTGTGAAGAGATTGTGCTAATCACTATGCTACCATGCATGCTCCCCCCTCCAGTCTAGTGGATCACTTCCCCAGATAGACAGCAAACACATCCAGTTTCATATTCAACCTTGCAATTGCTGTCTCATCATAATTGTCTCCATGACTTTGAAAACACCATATTACATATTGCAAACACCTTCTTCCTGGTGTAACTTGCCTGTGCTATCCTTACAAAGTTTTATTCGGAGTCCAACAAGGCATATCAGTAACAACAATAGTTACAATTACACAATGTATTGGGTACACTACTGGATAGTATGAACTCAATTAGAATCATACACCAAGGAAACGGGCCCCTTTTCTTGTCCAAGCTGACATTCATACTCCCATTTACACTATTTCTACACAGATCACATTTTATTTTTCCCTTCTTCCCATAAATTCACCTACACTCTAGGGCATTTTACAGCAATCAATTAGCCTACCAAAATGCATGCCCTGCAACAGTCTCTAATATTGTTCTTAGCCATCAAATGTTGTACTTACAAGGTCTTGAATCTTAAGTCTTCTCTAACTCACTTTAGGTAGAGGAACTTGCCTCTTTCCTGCTGTGACATTTGAAGTTACAAATTGACTTTGCCTTCTTAGATTACTGTATTACCAAGGTTTTCAACTCTGATATGCCTGTTTAAGTCTGCTTTGTCATACTGCTGTACTAGGCTGTCACTAATAAGTAAGTCCATGCTTCAGAGGACCTTTCAGAACTTTTGGACTTCTTCCATAATAAAATGCAGTCCTCTGGCAAAATAACCGACTCATTCTGCACTTGATGCAGGACGTTCAGCAATTCTGGAAGGGAAAATTAGTTTTTGCACTGAGCTCATCTCCAGAACACACAAGCTCACTGTACCATCTTTGCTAATTCTAATCAATGTCACCTGACTGCAGGAATTTGTTTGCAGATTCTGCAGTTAGTCAGCAACTTTCCAAGAATTACAAACTGGTGGTGTCTCATTCTGGTCAAAATTATCACAGCACACTTACTCTTTAGCGAACTGCCTTCCTTCCAGGTTTTCGAGTAACTCCATATGGTGAAAAAGCTAATTCATTGGTAAGGTGACACCTTTAACTTCAGCTACCCTCACCGGTAGTGCATCTGTTTAACTCCCATAAACTGGAGTCTCCTCTGCATTGGTGCCTAGCATCATTTTGCCTGCCTTAATTGAAAGTAGTAGAGGTACTTACAATACACATGCTGGCCTGTAACAGACAAACTTAGACACACATCCCATTTAATGCACCCACCCAAGAGCTCCTTCAGGACTCCTCTCCACATGAGGGCAGGTCTCAGCAGATGGCTACAGTTCCCCAAAAAAATCACCACCACTTCTCTCTGCCCACACATAGTACTGTGGTCCACAGCCATCAGGACAGTCCTCCTCATTGAGATAACCATCCCCTCGGAGGAAGGAGTGGAGGCTGCCCATGGGCGGAAGAGGCTGAAGTACTCAGACCTGGCAGCCGAGTGTAAGGAAGTTGGTTGGAGCTCCAACATCTGCCCCATGGAGGTAGGACGCCAGAGCCTCATTGGCGCATCAACGACAAGATTACTCCATGATATGGCAGTGACTGGAGCAGTGATCAGGAGGACCACTGGAGAGTTGGCTGAGGAGGCAGAAAAGGGCAGCTTTTGGCTGTGGCGGAAGGACAGAAATTGGGGGATTGACTAACCCCCGTTGGAAGCTGCAGGGGATGGCAGGGAGACATCCCTGCCACTGCTGCGCCACCAGCAGATGTACCAGGGCTAAGGGAGCGAATCATCAATGAGTGGTGGTCCCTGCTCATGACCCAGTAGCTGACTTAAGGACATTGTTGGAGGTGCAGCAGGCAGCAATGCCAAGCAGGAAGCACCTTCCTGTAAATCTCATCGTGTACATATCATCACTCTTTTAATCAATAAGCCAGCATTTGGTAATAAACACTATTCACGGTTCATGGAGCAGTACAATACCTCAGCTTATAGCTCCAGTAAACTGGGTTCAGTCAAGACTGCTATTTGCGGTGTTCACAAATTCTCCCTGTGATTGTGTGTTTTTCTCCCTAGGTGCTTCAGCTTTCACTTCATCCTAATGAAATGTGAGTTGGTTAGTAAATTGTCCACAGTGTGCAGGTGAAGCACAGATTCTGGGTGAGCTGGTAGGAATATGGAGAGAACAGGTTACAGGTAAAATGACATATTGGGGAAATGTGAGTTTTCTGTGAACTGGAATATTGATGGGCCAAATGGTCCTATTTTATGTTTGTACAAAAACATGGAAGTACTGCAATGTGGAACATCTTCATTTCTACCTCCTTGTTACCTGATTCATTCATAAGGTAACACAACAGGATTGTTCCAAACAATGCTGTCTTGCACTTGAGGCAAATGGGGATCGCTAACTATACTGTTATAGTTAGCAATCTGTCATTCTCTAGATCCTCTAGGTTCCGTGCAAAATATCCCAAAAAGCTGTGTGTATGACAGAAAAATGGAAGGTTATTTGGGCTGGAAGTGTTAGGTTGATCTTACATTAGGTTTAAACGTTTGCACAAATCGTGGGCTGAAAGGCCTGTACTGTGCTGTACTGTTCTAAGTTCTATGTTTAGTTTGTAACATGAACCAACTTAAATAATCATACTGAAGCAATATGGCAACAGGTTCCACCTATGGTACCATAAGGCCATAAGATACAGGAGCAGAATTAGGCCATTTGGCACACTGAGCCTGCTCTACCATTTCATAATGGCTGATCTGTTTCCCATCTCAACCCCCATCTCTTGCCTTCTCCCCATACGTCTCCATGCACTGACTAATCAACCTCTAACTTAAATACACCCAGTGACTTGGCCACCACAGTTGCCTGTGGCAACAAATTCCACAGATTCACCGCTCTCTGGTTAAAGAAGTACCTGCATGACCTTCTACCCTCCCAGCATAGACACTCACATGATCCACAGGTTTCCCACTGATGCACCATCAATAACTCTAGGAGACTGGAAGTGAACGATAGGCTTTTATTAACAGTGAAAAGGGAGCACAACATGTCGAAAACTGAGGGAGGAGCAGTGCCCCAATCGCCTTTATACAGGAGTCTGTGGGAGGAGCCACAGGAGCAGTCAGCAGAGGGGCATGTCCAGATAGGTATATGTAGTTTACCACACCCACCAAGCTCACTGTGTAGAGTCCACGTGACTGGGTCACAAAGAAAACTAGGCTGTTGTTATCATCAGGGGACATTTATTCCAATATAAGAAGCCAGTCATTTCAAACAAAAGAATGTAGAAATTTCTTTTTGCAGTGTGCTGAATCTCTGGAACTCTCTGCCTCAGAGAATGGTTATAGTGGAAGTACATAAATTTTGCAAGTTCTGGTACAAAGGCCTGGGGTAGATCAGCCATGCCAGGAAGGCCCAGGACCAAGAGCAGGGAATGAGCCAATGTTTGGCCACTGCTGGAGTGGACTTATAGGCGACTCGATGCAGCAGAACAGAGTGAGGTGAGGCAGAGTCAAGGTGGTGGGTCCTGGGTCTAAGAGTAAGGAACAACCCGAGGTTTGATTTAAGTGCCGGCTGGAAAGATCCGGTATGGGCTAAATTGTGTCGAAGGGGCCCAGGCCTGAGAGTGTATTGAAGTGACAGGACCTAGGTCTTAGAGTGAGGAACAGTCCACAGTTCGATTGATTTAAGCACTGGACTGAATTGCAAAGGTCAGGATGTCGGGGCTGGAGGACAGAGTGACAAGCCCCGTGTTCAGCTCTCTGCTCTGTGCTGAACTGAGGCTGTGGTCTGCAACTAGTGGGTTCCTGGTTTGGCTTTGTGGTTGTGCACTCACTTTCATGGACTTCAGTTCTGAATGTTATTTGCCTACTCTTATCTTCTGCACTATTTGTTTTTTCTGCACATTGGGTGTCCGATGGTCTTTTTAAAAGGGTTATATTGGCTTTTTTTGTTTTGTGGCTGCCTGTAAGGAGATGAATCTCAAGGTTGTATATAGTATACAGAATTTGATAATAAATGCACTTCGACTTTGAATGGCAGGGCAGGTAGCCTGGTACTGCTTTTATTTCCAATGTGTTTTATTCTTCTGGTCCTTTTACAAGAAGTTATACTGCTTTTCCTTCTTTGCATACGGCCAAGTTGCTCTGCTCTCTGTTCTTCCCCAAGTCCTTAATAATATTGTTAGTGCTTAGGAACATCTAACTCCATTCCACATACCGAGCAAATGGTTGAAACTGGTTATCTCCAAAGTTTGCTGGCATATTCATCATATCTACAGCCTTCCAGAATCGGTGTCATTTCCTGGTGAGTACTGTTAAGTTTATAGTTGGTTATTACTCCGCTATTCCCCCACGCAGCAACATACTGAATGTATTTCCTAAGTAATATCTGTAGGGTCTTTAGTGCTGCTGTTAACTAAGACAAATGACAGTCATAGCCCAACCCAAAAAAAATCTTTATTGAAGTTTCCAAGCAAAAGCATTTGAAGGTTCTTCCACATAGTACAGTTGGTCCTTAAAGATATACTAACATACTACATCAATGACTTCTACCTGCAGGCAAGACTAGGATAGCAAGTGTACATTAACACCACTTAAAGCAGGTTGCCCTCCAAGAAATACATCGCTCACGATTGGAAATATATTAATATTCTTTTGTCATCTTGGTCTGGTCTGATCTAGGTCATAGAAATTCTTACCCAGCTAGACTGAGAATAACTATCAACAGAAGGATTGCAATGGTTTGGGAAGGTGGCTTGCCAGCTCCATTTTAAGGGCAATTAGGAATGGTGTCTTTATGGTCTTGCAGCTATGCCCACATCCTAAAAGAAAAGAAATAAGATTTATTAATATGAATAATATTAAACTAAACAGCATTTTAAAATGATTACTTTTAAGCAGTCAGCTTAAGGAATCACAGGAGGAGGGGTATGCATAGTTGACACAATGCGTTTGAACACTGCCACTTCACCACAAGGATCTGGGCTTGAACCAACGTACACAGATGGTATGAACCTCTGTTAAGGTTTCCAAGCAACAATAGATTAAGCAATTCTAAATCTATTTCTTGTAGATGAAAATCAACATGACAAGATTGCCCTCAGATTTGAGATTAAATGTAATACAAAGAGACATCAAATGCAAGAATGTGATTATTTCCTCATGCCCAGTCAGGTCATTTTACCGAAGGTAAAAGTTTCTGGGGTTCCTAAGGCAAGCTCATCAAATTTGATGTTTTGGATACTAAATAGGGTAATTTTCCATTCATTCTGCACTCACCCTTTGTCCAGATAACATAGGAAACATAAGGAATATGCTGTAAAATCTGTTTTATTTTATGCTTAAGTATCTGTGCCATTTGTACCAAATATTTGGCTGAAGTTCTAACTGCATTGCCATTATCTAATTTTCAAATTCCTGCTATTTGTTGAAAAATCAAAAATACTGTATACTTACTGCAATTGGTGTTGTGTGAAACGCGCCTAGACAACTTGGGATGTGTGGAAAATATTATCTGCCCACACATGGTTCTTTTCAAAGGCATCTTTGCTGAAGCAAGCTCTGAATTCAGTATGTTTACGTAAGAAAGATCTATATTTTGAAATGTATGTCTCCGGATTGCATTGTTAACTGTGCTGAAAACACAGCCTCTTTTTGAACAAATAGGATAGGTAGCAGTCTGTTCTTCTAAATCTGGCACCCAAACTTAGTTCCCATGGCTGCCTTTAATCAGTTCTCGGTTGGATCACTAGATGGAGTGCCATATGAAATTTGAAATGAACACCTGCTCTGCCCAGTCTTGCATAGTTTCTAAACATGTCAACGAAAAGTGCACTCAACATCCCAGTTACATTATTCAATGTAAATATACAAATAATATTTTGTGCTCTATGGGATAATCTAATGCAATATTTCCATAGGAATAAATAGTCTTTTTTTTCTTAATGCAATTTCTTAAGTCTAGAGAAGACTAAAATAGTAGATAAATCATTCCTTTCTAATTATTGACTTGTATCATGTTAGAGTACTATATTATTACTTCGGTCCCACAGCTCCAGAAATTAGTACTGACGTGTCAGAATACTTTAAAGTTCTTTACAGTATACTTAGTGTTTGGTTGAGTCTCTCCCTGACTTTTTCCGACTGTTTCATATCTAGTTGGACTCTTTCCAAACGTTTTTCAAAAATTACACATGGAATGATATTTTCAGTGGGCAAATCCTTTGCAAAGGGGGAAGGACAGGCACAGTAGCGAGGAAAGGAGGCAGTGTGAAAGAGGCAGTAGTCAACTGGCTACTGCAGGTAGACAGGCCCAAGCATCCTGGCAAAAACAGGCTTCCGCAGGGGTTTCCCAAATTTTAAGCAACTTGCCTTCTGGTAGCCCTTGGTGCTGGTGGGGAGCCACACTACAGTTAACTTGGAAGATGGCAAAATAATCAAAAATACTGCAGTGTGCCTGGCTAGTGAAGGAATACCTCAAGTGTCTTCCCTGTGGAGCGCATGTCAGGAACAATCTTACACACCATTTGGCCTTTGGAGAGAGAAAAATGAATGTGATTGACTGGATTCCTCCATAAGGATCCTTTCTAGACACAGCTTTGTCTTCAGATCTTGAACATAAAATAATACAGATGCAGACAGGTCCCAGAGATGGCATTGCATTGGGAAACTGACTATAATGGTGTTTTGGGGTGTCCAATGATTGCACTCTCCTTAACACTATTCCTTACCCAGGTTAAAGGTAACACCAGGTCCTCCCAAAGCACCACCTTTGTGACTTGGTGTTTAATGCCCTATATCAAAACAGTTCTTTGACAAGATTAAAGACTTTTTCTGTCTTCTAATGTGCTGATTTTTCCAC
The DNA here is from genome assembly GCF_030144855.1 of Hypanus sabinus. Classification (NCBI taxonomy): domain Eukaryota; kingdom Metazoa; phylum Chordata; class Chondrichthyes; order Myliobatiformes; family Dasyatidae; genus Hypanus; species Hypanus sabinus. Next base: position 36,674,983 of record NC_082715.1, on the reverse strand, counting down.
CAAGAGTTTCCTTTAGAAGTTGGACAAATAGTGTTGTAATCCAGCTCTGAATTTGTTGTGATTCAGTTGAGAGTGTCAGAGAATTTAAAGCCTTCTCTTGCCCCAAACAACGATAGACAATTGTGGTGATGATAATCAAGTATAAGATGTGGAGACTTTAGTCAGTGTTCATATTCATGAAGAACCTTAATTAAATACATGATAGAACTATGTGATTTCTTTGGGTGTGCTCAGAAATCCTCTTGAACACATGTTTTGTTGGGCCTTTCAGAAATTCAGATGATTGGAACATACTGGCTGGTTAAGGCAGAGGATCCCTTGAAAGGTAGGTAAGTGAAACCATCAGAGCTCAGTACTGATGCTCTTTAATGAAACCCAGTCAGATATCACATAAGGGTATTGCATCTTTGGCTGCAGTCTTTGCTTACAATTTTCTGAAGAGACCACGGGTGAACTCCACTGTGGTTGAAATGTGAGACTCCTCCGAGTGTGACAAATAATAGCAAAACTAGATGGTGACCTGCCGTTTCCTCTCACTGGGCTTAAAGTCCATAGAACATGGCTCTGAAGAGAATCTTTAGGCAATAAGAGAAATTTTGACAGCACATCAAGAGGGTGTTTCCCCTTATCATAATTTGCTTCCATTATTTACCTTTATTACCTGCTCTGCCTGTTTTTCACCTCTCACTTCATCAACCTAAGCATGAGAGTTTATCTAGGATACAGCCCATTATCTACAGTTTCTGAAGACTAATGTATGAAGTCCCTGGTGCTGTATGAGCACTGGAATTATATTTTGAGGACCCTAATGACATTTTCCACAAGACTGCTAGTAGTCCAGTACTAAGGGTTACAAAGATGCTCTGTTGAAATTATCAAGAGCTTAGACAGGAGAGGCTAAAAAGTAAAGCAATTTCCCTCTCAAAAATTTACCTTTCTACCCTGAGTGGCAACTGAAATTCTGCAAACAGTGTAGACTGTCTAAGAATAAAGAGTAAGGAAATGCTCTGGATATAGGGCATTAAACACCAGGATAGTTTTTCGTACTGTCTGACATAAAGGTGTTCAAAGTGAGTTTAGTCATTCTGATTGATTTCGAGTTCAGAGTTCCTGAGGGGATTCTGAAGCACCACATGAATTCAGCCAGCTCCAACTACGGTAATACAAGTGTGACCATCACAGAGCATCCAGGGCAAGTGGTAATAAATGGAAAAAACAGTGTCATATGTCCCCCAAGATTCCTCTGCTATCTAGTAGTAGCCTTTTAAATGTCCAGCAGCTGTCCCCGGAGCAAACTATGGAATTATATATGAAGTAGCTCAGTAGCTTTAAAAGAATAAAAGGGATTAGTTTTGTGTGTTGCACATAAATCGAAATATTGGTCTATACAGTGAAATGTAGCCCGCAAGTGTTGCCATGCTTCCAGTGCCAACATAGCATGCCCACAATTTATGAACCCTAACTGCGCTATCATTGGAATCATTGGGAAGAACCCAGAGCAGCTGGAGGAAACCCATGAGGTCATAGGGAGAATGTACAGATTCATTAAAGACAGCGGCGGGAATTGACTCCGAATCGGTGGGCACTGGCAGTATAATAGCATTATGCTAATTGCTACACTACTGAGGACTGCAGAGAGTGTGCTAAAAAAAGAATACTCTCCATAAGTCTCCAATGATCTTGCGAAGGATGTAAAATATGACCCAATTTGAGCTGCAAAATTTCACAATGGATGATGGTTACTGATTTATATCCCATGCGTCATACAATTCTTGGGTATCAAATTTTACAATTTGTGCATTAATTATTAACTCACAAAAACACTAAAATTCAATCATGTGGAACTGAAAAATACAGCAATAATGAATATAATTTTGAGATAATTGCATCCTTTCTTCCACTGCACCTTATGCAAGAATGATAGGTCAAACAATTTATTTCAATTACAGAAGTCCAAATTGTGCTGGGTAAGCCTACCATAAATCATAAATGCAATCATTATTTTACGCCACTTTCAAAATCTTCACAAAATTTCTATAGTCTTTTGTGAAGGACCCATTCATAAAGCTATCTTCACAAACAAACAAAATGAATTTCTCAGTTTTGTGCGTCTTGTGTATTCTCAGTAACTACGTTGAACTCAGAAAATTTGAACAGGTACTGTTGATGTACGGTCCATTTTTAGAATATGAGTCTCAGCTTACTGGGAAACTTGATCAAGGCACTGCTGAATTTTACTAAATAGTATTACTGATAATGTTAAGTGATTATTTGTCTGGTACATTGATCCTTATTGACTACTTTGGATGTTATTCTCTATGTAGAACATCTGTAGGCATTTTGGGGACAAAAACTTTGTCTTGGGCAGTTACAAAAAATTGATGGGAAATTGGCAACCCAGTTAAATGGGCCGTGATTCTTGTTTGATTATATTGTGTCATAGATTTCTCTCTTCCTTGATTCTTTAGTAGTAGAAAAATGGAATGAAAATTTGAATAGAATGTATTGAAAAGCTGATGCAGTATTACATGTTTTGTGCTTCAGTAAAAAAAAACGTGTTGTGCTTGAAGTAAAATTTTAATCGCAATATGTTAGCTTTTAAATATTAAATTTTGGTTATGAGGTTTTTTTTAAGACATGGTTAAATTAAGAGACTGTGAGATTCTTAAAAATAATGAGCAACAAGATACACAAAATAATAAAAACTGAAATGCTCTGGACTTGGATAATTTTGACAATAATAATAACAGATATTTATGAGAGGAAATAGGAATTAAAGCATTGATTGAAAACATAGCATAGTGTATAACCATCTATTAGAATCCTAATCTTATTACTTGTAGATTGGCCATTTCCAATTTAAAGTTGGACAATCCTATAAAAATTATTAATTTTAAACTGCAGGATCTAAATTTTATAGGAAGAACAGCACAAGATCACAGGTAAACCAAAATAATTTATTTTAGCATCAGTTTCCAATTCGTATTTCAATTATTTATTTTTAGGCTTTAGCCTTTTGGAGCTCCTCTTATGATTTACTTGTGTCCTTTTTGCAATAATGTGTTTTCTTATCAGTGGTCTACCAACTTGATTTAATAGTTATTACTAAAAAAATAGAGTAATTAGATAATTACCACTGAATGAAAAATCTATAAACATGGACTGTCTAGCAATATATTTTCCCCACTCATTATCTCTTGTAATCAGATGTACTTTTTGTGCAGCACAGTTAAGAAATATCAGTGTAAAATATAATATTTCACCTTATCTCAAGCCATAAAGGAATCTGAGAATATAATAATCAGCATACCAATAACATAAGATATGGTCTCCTGTGTTGTGAATCAAATTATTTTTGGGACTGTTGATACTGAATGGAGGAGAAAGTCCTCACAAATCTTGGTGGTGCTCACTGCCTTCAAAAGCAAATAATCTTGATGTGAGCTTGCTGACAACTTTGAGAAGTTGTGCAGATGCATAACGTAATAGATCTTCAAAGAATATTGTGTGCTTTGAGATTTATCCAAATCATAGCAATAATTGAAGGCATTCAATAACTAAGTTTTTACATTAGGTTGTTGTTAGCTCCATTGATTTGTAGAAAGACAGAATAGAAGAAAGCTACATTAAATACAGGCAGTTATGAAACTATTTCTGTCATAATAAGGAATTGTTGCTGAATTTCCTCTGTCAGTGCTACTATAGAATCAATAGTTATTTATGAAAAAAATTATGTTCTACTACTTAAATATGCTTTATGAATATTTAGGTTAAATGCCTTTCCACTAATATCATGATGATTATTAATACTTGATTTGCTGTTTCTAGAAAAATAGTTAATATTCAGTAATAGAGCATGAGATCTATTTGTTTAACAAATAAATATGATTTTGCATATGCTGATAGTGCTTGGGTTAATTGACTCAATTTGTTTTGCTCCTTGAAGTAAAATTGATAAAATAAGACACTTATGCTAAATATTAGTGAAGTTCATGAGCTGGCAGATAGAGTTTCATACTTGATTGAAACAAAAAAGTGCACAAGATCAATAAATGCCTCCAACCTGATGGCATGAACATTGACTTCTCTAACTTCCATTAATGCCCCTCCTCCCCTTCTTACCCCATCCCTGACATATTTAGTTGTTTGTTGTTTCTCTCTCTCTCTGCCCATCACTCTGTCTGTTCTCCATCTCCCTCTAGTGCTCCCCCCCTCTTTCTTTCTCCCAAGGCCTCCCGTCCCATGATCCTTTCCCTTCTCCAGCTCTGTATCTCTTTCGCCAATCACCTTTCCAGCTCTTAGCTTCATACCACCCCCTCCAGTCTTCTATCATTTCACATTTCCCCCTCCCCCCACTACTTTCAAATCTCTTACTACCTTTCCTTTCAGTTAGTCCTGACGAAGGGTCTCGGCCCGAAACGTCGACAGTGCTTCTCCTTATAGATGCTGCCTGGCCTGCTGTGTTCCACCAGCATTTTGAGTGTGTTGTTTGAATTTCCAGCATCTGCAGATTTCCTCGTGTTTGCTCAATAAAAGTGGTTCAGGTGTAGGCATCTTTCATGGGAATCTGAAGGGAATCTAATGGAAGTGCGATATTTAAATTTTAAAGTGCTTGAAGGATCATTAAAAAGAAGTAATTTTGAAAACATCCTGATCATCCTAACTTAGGCATTTTCTAAGTTTTATATACAGTAGAAAATGAAATTAGCTTTGTGCTGTGCAAGGCAATCTAGATTAAAAAGGAAATTAACTCAATATTCAAAAAGAGTATGAAATAATTAAATTCTGAAGTTTTTCTTTTGCTAATTGAAGATTTCTACAGAGATCAAAGATACTGAAAATTACTGCACCTTATGATCCGGGGGAAATTTCTAGCACTAGCTAGAAAAATGGGCATGGCATATCAAAATGTTCAGCTTGTGAGCTGGGTGGTGAGGTGGTATGTCACTCAGTGTGTCACCAATGACAATTACAAATTCCTGTGGTTATACCATGGAAAGCTTTCTAACTTGTATCACCATCTTGTATTGAGGGGCCATTGTGCAGGATTGAGAAAAGATGTAGAAATTTGTAAACTAAGCTAACTCCATCATTAGCACTAGCCTCACCAGTATCAAGGACACCTTCAAAGGGCGATGCAAAAAGGTGGCATCTATCATTTTAGGTTCCACCATCACCTAGGACTTGTCCTCTTCACATTGCTACCATCAAGGAGGAGGCACAGGAGTCTGAAGATACTCTCTCAATGATTCAGGAATAGCTTCTTCCCCTCCACCATCAGATTTCTGAATGGACAATGAACTAATGAACACTACCTCACTATGTATTCCTCTCTTTTTGCACTACTTATTTAAGTATTTTTATATATTATATATAGTATTGACTCTATTGTGCAAAAGTCTTAGACAAATATATATATGCCTAAGACTTTTGCATATAACAGGAGTGTGTGTGTGTACTAGCCAATGAGAGGTATGTTGTTCTTTCTTGTGGTCTGGGAGCAGGGATTTCATGGTCTTTTGTTGGCGAGAGATGAAGAGAGAAGACACGAATGACTATAGACAATAGATGCAGGAGTAGGCCATTCGGCCCTTTGAGCCAGCACCGCCATTCATTGTGATCATGACTAATCATCCACAATCAGTACCCAGTTCCTGCCTTCTCCCCATATCCCTTGACTCCACTATCTGTAAGAGCTCTATCTAACTCTTTCTTGAAAGCATCCAGAGAATTGGCCTTCACTGCCTTCTGAGGCAGAGTATTCCATCGATCCACAACTCTCTGGGTGAAAAAGTTTTTGCTCAACTCCATTCTAAATGGCCTATCCCTTATTCTTAAACTGTGGCCTCTGGTTCTGGACTCCCCCAACATTGGGAACATGTTTCCTGCCTCTAGCGTGTCCAATCCCTTAATAATCTTATGTTTCAATCAGATCCCCTCTCATCCTTCTAAATTCCAGTGTATACAAGCCCAGTCACTCCAATCTTTCAACATATGACGGTCCCGCCATCCCGGGAATTAACCTCGAGAACCTACGCTGCACTCCCTCAATAGCAAGAATGTCCTTCCTCAAATTTGGAGACCAACACTGAACACAATACTCCAGGTGTGGTCTCACCAGGACCCTGTACAACTGCAGAAGGACCACTTTACTCCTATACTCAACTCCCCTTGTTATGAAGGCCAACATGCCATTAGTTTTCTTCACTGCCTGCTGTACCTGCATGCTTACTTTCGGTGACCGATGAACAAGGACACCTAGATCTCATTGTACTTCCCCTTTTCCTATCTTGACACCATTCAGATAGTAATCTGCCTTCCTGTTCTTGCCACCAAAGTGGATAACCTCACATTTATCCACATTAAACTGCATCTGCCCACTCACCCAACCTGTCCAAGTCACCCTGCAATCTCCTAGCATCCTCTTCATATTTCACACTGCCACCCAGCTTTGTAGAAAGAGTTGGGAGACCAGTTGACAGAATGCACTCAGAGTGAGGGTCTGACAGTCAGTGACGCTCGGAGGAGGTCGATGGGGGATGAATGGACGATTCTGTGAGCTCCAATGTGCACTTTAGACAGTTTCATCAAAATGGCCCTTTACCTTTTTATTTTCTTTACTAACCCTATAGTCAGATTAAGATTGATAAAGTTTAGTTGTTTAATTGCATATGGTGTACTGTCTGATATTTTGTGGTTTGGATTTGTAACTGGGCAACACATCATACAGCAACCACACACAAATGAGATTTACAGTACATTTACGTAGTATTGCAGTAATTATATGTATTGCACTGTGCTGCTGCTGCCATGCAAAAAAAAATCATGACATATGTGAGTGATGATAAACTTGATTCTGAAATAGGCCTCTGTTGGGGACTGAGAGTAGGAAGGGGGTAGGGAGAGGGGAATCATGGTTGGGAAAAGCGGAAAGGAGAGGGTAGGAGTGTGAAGCACCAGAAAGACATTTTGTAATGATCAATAAACCAATTGTTTTGAATCAAATGACCTATGGTGTCTCAGGGCTGGGTGTTTTTGTACCCATGCCACCCCTGTCCCTGGCACTCCTTCTCTGCCACCTGTTCCACACCCCTCCCATGGTGCTCCACCCTTGCCATTCCCAACATCCGTTGCTTCCACCAGATTGAGAAAGACCATCTTCATTCCACACTATCAAATACAGTACTGTGCAAAAAGTCTTAGACATGTTAGCTATACATATGTGCCTGACTTTTGCACAGTACTATATACACTTATTGTAATTTATAATTTTTTGTTATTCTGTATAGCAATGTACTGCTGCCACAAAATAACAAATTTCATGATGTACTCTATGCCAGCGATATTAAACCTGATTCTGATTCTCTTTATGGTTGGGGCTGGGGGCATTTGTAATTCTGACAATGTTTAAAAAGAGGGACATCATCTTTGAGTTGATATTATGCACCTAACTTCACAAATATTTGAAATTATCCTTCCCATATTCCTTATTAGTACTGAAGTCAAATATAGGATCAAAATCAGTTTCAGATTTATTATCACGGATATACATTGTAAAATTTGTTGCACTGGGGCAGCAGTACAATGCAATGCAATAAAAGAAACATATTGAAAAAAATCAGAAATATATAAAAAATAAATAAATTGTTAAAAAAGAGAGAACAACCCTTGGCTCATGATTCATGGACCATTCAGAAATCTGATGGCAGAAGGGATGAAGCTGCTTCTAAAACACAGAGTGTGCATCTTCAGGCTACTGTACCTTGTCCATGATGGTAGTGATAAGAAGGCATGTACGAGATGTTGAGGATCCTTAATGATGGATGCCACCTTCTTGAGGCACTGCCTTTTGAAGGTGACCTTGTTGGTGGGGAGACTAGTGCCCATGATGGAGTTGGATGAGTCTACAACCTTTTTCTTCTCGGACATGTGTATAATCAATGCCCTTTTGAAACAGGTGGGTACTTTTATCTGTAGCAGTGAGCGGTTGAAGATGTTCTTGAACACATTCACTGGTTGGTTGGCATAGGTTTTCAGAACCCTACCAGGTATATCATCAGGGCCTGATGCTTTTCACCCTCTTGAAAGATGTTCTGACGTTGTCCTCTGAGACATATATCATAGGATCGTCAGATGCTGCAGGGACTTGCACATGTGTCCCTTTTTCACTCTTATGATAGCTTTTTGTAGGTCATGCCTGGACCTCTTGTGGAGTTCTAGATCACTGGTCTTGAACACCACAGATCCAGCCCACAGCAGACTGAATTCATGACTTCTGGTTTGGGTATGTCTGGTATGGTCATAAAGGCACACACTCATCCACAAGTCATGATGAAATTGGTGATGACTGTGGTATATTCATTCAGATCCAAATATGAATCCCTGAATATGGTCCATTCCACTGATTCAAAACAGTCCTATAAGTACTTATCTGCCTTTCTTGATTATACTTTCACAGTGCTCACCATTGGTGCTGTGGTCCTCAGTCTCTTCCTGTAGAAGTACAACCATGTGATCAGACTTGTCAATATGCGGGTGTGAGATGGCTTGGTAAACACTCTTGTTGGTGGTCTACCATTGGTGAAATTCCTCTTATTCCACAGGTGGCACATTGGTGGTAGTTTGTCAGAGGTAAAGAGGCAAGGAATGAGACCACAGATATTCTCTTTGTCTTCTTTCATGTAATCTAACTTTATGGCATTTGCTGTTAGATGCATATGGAGTTCCAAAGGGTTGATCATAATTTTCAGGAAATACCATAAGACAAAGGAGCAGAAGTCGGCCATTTGGCCCATCCAGTTTGCTCCGCCATTTCATCATGAGCTGATCCAATCTCCCCTTTAGTCCCATTCCCCCGCCTTCTCACCATAACCTTTAATACCCTGACTACTCAGATACCTATCAATCCCTGCCTTAAATACACCCAATGACTCGGCCTCCACTGCCGCCCGTGGCAAAAAATTCCATAGATTCACCACCCTCTGGCTAAAATTTTTTTTTCACATCTCTGTTCTGAATGGGCCTGCAATCCTCAAGTCATGTCCTCTTGTAATAGACTCCCCCACCAAGGGAAACAACTTTGCTACATTCACTCTGTCCATGCCTTTCAACATTCGAAATGTTTCTATGAGGTCCCCCCTCATTCTTCCAAACTCCAAGGAGTACAGTCCAAGAGCAGCCAAATGTGCCTCATATGTTAACCCTCTCATTCCCAGAATCATTCTAGTGAATCTTCTCTGAACCCTCTCCAACGTCAGCACATCCTTTCTTAAATAAGGAGCCCAAAACTGCACACAGTATTCCAAGTGATGTCTTACCAGTGCCTTATAGAGCCTCAACATCACATCCCTGCTCCTATACTCTTCTTCTAGAAATGAATGCCAACATTTTATTTACCTTCTTCACCACCGACTCAACCTGGAGGTTAACCTTAAGGGTATCCTGCACGAGAACTCCCAAGTCCTGTTGCATCTCAGAACTTTGAATTCTCTTCCTATTTAAATAATAGTCTGCCCGTTTATTTCTTCTTCCAAAGTGCATGACCATACACTTTCCGACACTGTAATTCATTTGCCACTTCTTTGCCCATTCCCCCAATCTATCCCAGTCTCTCTGCAGACTCTGTTTCCTCAGCACTACCGCCCCCTCCACCTATCTTTGCATCATCAGCAAACTTAGCCACAAAGTCATCTATTCCATAATCCAATACGTGTAATACGTGATGATATTCTAAGCCAAATGCAATGGTTGCTTCTTCTTGGCCACTTTGTGTACATGCCATGCATTGGATTGACATTGTGAGATAATCACATCATTTCCTGGAACTTTCTTTGATTCTATATATTACACAGGTGTTTGGGTTATTGGCTTTTGTTCTATGTTTAAGAATGACTGGAGACACAAGTAAAACAGATGCTGGAATCTGGAGCAACAAACAAGATGGAGGAGGAACTCAGTGGATGAGGCAGCATCTGTGAAGGGAAACGGATACCTGGCATTTCAGGTAGAGACCCTTCATCTAGATATCCAGATGAAAGATCTGGACCTGAAACGTTGGCTGTCCATTTCCTTCAAAGATGCTGTCTGACCCACAGAGTTCCACCAGCATCTTGATTATTATTTAAGAGTGACTAGCAGGCTTCACTAAATTAGTCAAATCTGAATGCATAGAGCAACAAATACAAAATGCTGGAGAAACTCAGCAGGTCAGGCAGCATCTATGATCGATGTTTTCGGCCAAAGCCCTTCACCAGGACTGACTAGGATATACTCTTTTCATGAAATATAATGACACTTTTGATCCATAATCCCATTACCACTATGATTAATTCTCACAATAACCCCACCCCCTTTGACGATCTTGGCCAATACTATATTTGGGCCCCAATACCTAAATATCTGTTCTCACAAACCTGACTATTACTATCCTTATCTTGTTTCCAGTTAATGCTAATCAATCCCCACCCCACAATCCTGCCAAATGGTATTGTAACTCCCTCCTTCTCTACACCAAGTATTGATAATTTTTTATTGGTTTGACCAGCCCCCGACCTATGTAAACCATTACTTTTTCATCCAGTGCTAATTAGCACTATTTGCCCAGCTCAGTCCCAAGCATCATTGGTCCTCCTCCTAGTTCCAGACATAACAATATTCTCATCCCCTCATCCCAACTATTGCTAACGTTCTACCCAGTCCTGTCTTTTTATAGACTTCTTCCTGATCATAGGCACCCTTCTTCCCAGTCGTAGCTAAATTATCAGACCTCTATTCTAATCAAGGGCGCCAATGTCATTCTCCCATTCCTTGTAATAGCTTACTTGTGGACTGCGGTAGGTATTGATGATACTTAAAATTTTAATCTTATTCTGTTGATTTTAAAGAGCAAACATTAGGAAATCTGCAAATGCTGGAAATTCAAACAACACACACAAAGTGCTGGTGAAACACAGCAGGTCAGGCAGCATCTATAGGGAGAAGCACTGTCGATGTTTGGGGATGTTTGGATGTTCGTCAGCCTGTTGATACTCATTTGGATGTTACGATAAGGCCAAGGTCCTATCCACTCTAGACCTCTCTATCCAGGTGCAGGAGCTATTCTTGTGTCCATTCTGCATTGTTTATCAGCACATTCAAACTTCTAGTTTAAAATAGTCTGAACAATAAGATATTATAAATTGTGTGTTAATTTTAGGTTGTTGAAACAATTGTTAAAATGTTTCAAGAGGAAGGTTAGAGAAGTCTATAAAAATTAGACTCACCTTGGCAGGCTTCAATAAACGCCACTGTAGAACTTTATAGAGGCTGACTGAAGAACATTGTGAAATCCATAATATTAAATAAAAAATGACAAGCACATTTCTCAGAGTTTTGATAAATGTCAACAGCAGATTAATTTGGTCATAGTCCTGAACATTTACACACTCAGTGATTCAGGTACAGCTTTCTCCCCTCTGCCGTCCAATTTCTAAATGGACAATGAACCCATGAACAGTAACTCGCTACTTTTTTTCAAACATCTGTTTTTGCACTACTTATCTTAATTTCACTATTTAATATACATATATACACTTACTGTTTTTTTCCTATATATTTCATGTATTGCATTGACTGCTGCACAGTTAATAAATTTCATGACATATGCTGCCGATATTAAACCTGATTCTGAAGTCATTGCTGGAAATACTCTGGCTTTGACTGGATAGAAAGGATGGAACTTTTCATAATGGCAGCCCTCCTCAGGTGATCAACAGATTGAAGGTAACTGAGGCTGTGGTTTGTTTGACTGTATGAAACATTGCTTAAAGGTAGTGGATGTACCTTGGTTCTCTTCAGAAGGAGATACAGATGAATGGTGCACTGATTACAGAGGATATTCTGAGTAACTTTGATTCTCTTCAGAAGTTGAATGAATAATTTCCTGAAATCCATAAACGGTGGAGAAAACCATCAGAAGGTTTGCTTTTGAAATCAATAAAGATGGTGGATGAGGCATTAATACTGATTTGGGAGTTGACAACAAATTCAATTGAAAGGATGGAAATTGGAGGGGGTGTAATTTTGTAAGGGCTGAGGGTTCACTGGAAAGAATGGAAACAGAAAGACAGCTTAAGAAAAGTTAAAATTGCAGATTATTTGTAGACTATGGCATTTGAAGGGAGTCTGATAGCAACCTGTGCCAATTTGCCTGATTTCATTAATGCATGATTTTAATGTTTATACCTGTTACAAGGGACTGTACACATTGTAAATGTCAATAGCAATCACCATCTATTAGATCATATTAAACAGAAATAATTTTAGAAGTTCCTTACTTTTGTTGAAACTGACTAAGGTGGACTGACATTTTTCTGTACTTCTAAAGGGAATGTGATTAGTGAATCCATCCAATAGTGCAGCTTGAGAATCATTTGGAGTGTGTTATTTGTTCTTGTCAGATAGGTGGCTTCACAGGTGCTGTTTTGTCTGTCTCCTTTTTGTTTACCATTTCTATTTTCTCTATCTTTTTTATCGGCTCCACCAGGAAGTACTATAGAATGTGGTGTTTCAATCTCATCACAGCTAAGGTACTACAGGGTTATTGCAGACTGTGTATCACGAGCATACGCATGTTTAGCCAGACACTGAATGCAAAATCACATCGGTGGATTTCTTCCCTTCATTATTGACTTTGATTAAAGAAACACACTGCAGTGGATATAAGCAGGTATAAATGGTTTGTGTGCTCTTGTGAAAGTTTCACAGAAGCAGTAGAAAGAGGGAATAAATGTGCAGCAAATTGGACAGAAATCTGAAATATTACTCTCGTATCTCTTTTGACTCCTTCATTTTACCAATATTAACCTGGTGAAATCAACTAACAATTATTGATATTGAGCACATGTACAGGATTCATATTTCTTAACACTTTCCTAAGGTGTAGAAGGCTCTCAGAATAATCGCATCACCCCTTCCCCGTTTAATCTCTCATGACCCATTCTCTCATACATGCTCATTAACTTCTCCCACCTACTTTACAATCGACAGTGCACGAGGAAATCTGCAGATGCTGGAAATTCAAGCAACACACACAAAATGCTGCTGGAATGCAGCAGGGCAGGCAGCATCGATAGGAAGAAGTACTGTTGACGTTTTGGTCTTGACGAAGGGTCTCGGCCTGAAATGTCGACTGTACTTCTTCCTATAGATGCTGCCTGGGCTATTGTGTTCCACCAGCATTTTGTGTGTGTGTTACAATTGACAGTGGCCATTTGACATAGCAGGTAGAACATCTGTTATTTGTGGGAGTAAACCAGAGCAATGGGGAAAAACTATATGGTTGTATGGAAAAGGTACTAACTCCACACAGCAGCACCCGAGGTCACCATTGAATGTGGGTCACTAAAGTTGTGTGGCAGCAGCACTACCTTCTGCACCACTGGTCATTATTTTTTTATTTCCAATATAGTCTTAATCCACTGGCTTTGTTCATGCCCATCCACTATTCTAAATATTCACTCTCTCTATCCTTGGTGTTCTGTGCCTGGTAAGTATTCCATCTGGATGATACAATGCAACAAGTTGCCAAATCTTCTTTAATACCACCTCCCAAAACCCATGACTTTCACCACTTAAAAGAATAAGGATAGCAGGTGTTTGGAATTGTCACTATTTGCTAGTTCCTTTCCAAGTCACAAAATATTCACTTAGAAAAATATCATTATTCCCTAATATTTGCTAGGTCCAAATAGCCAAACTCCTGTTGTATCATCACCAAAGGCACCACAGTGTTTCAAAACACAATTCACTGTTATCTGTGTATTTTTGCAGAGTTATGGATTATATATTCTGTGTTTTTTCACCCGTCCCTTTTCCATTTTGTTGTGTAAGGGAAGGAGGGTTGGGGGTTGATGTTTCTGTTGTGTTCTGTTTGCTTTTTTGCGAGGGAGGGGTTGTTTTGGAGTCAATGTTCTTGTTCTGTTTTTTGCAGAGAGGGGAGTTTTGGGGTCAATGTTCTTGTTCCGTTTTGCCCAGGGGTTGGGGATCAATGTTCTTACTGCATTTTGTGCAGGGGGAAAGTGTTTGGGGGTTGATGATTGGGACACCATTCTTTTTTGTGTGTGGGGGTGGATTTGATGTTCCTCTCTAAATGACTTTCAGGTTCTTTCTTTGTTTCATAGCTATCTGGAGAGGACTGATTCTCAGAGTTGTATATGGATTCATACTTTGATAATAAATGTATCTTTGAAACAACCAATAGTGATGGTCATTAGTAATAGTAATCAACTTGTATTTTAGATTGTCATTCCTGTAATGAACAAATGAGCATATATTTCCTTGACATAGAATGTGGCTGAATAGTTGCCTAATTTGTGAGTTCTTTCGAGTCTAGAGAAACTTCTTTGTTAAGCAATGAGTAAAGATAGACTAAAGGATATTGTATTGGGAGTATGAATTAATGTAATTTTATTCTTTTATAAGAAACAAGCTTGGGGGTATTTATGTATGATCAAGAACCCTTCCTAACCTGATTATTCTTTGTTTTTCCCTCTTCTGTCTGACAGAAGGTAAATAAGTCTGAGAGTAAATGTCATCAGTCCCAAGGACAACTTCATCCCATTACTACCAGACTCTTGAATTGACCTCTCATACGCTAAATGATGAACTCCTGTACTCCTGATTTTATCATCTATCTTGTCATGACCCTTGTACTTTATTGGTCTACCTGCATTGCAATTTCTCTGTAACTGCAACACTACTTTCTGTATTCAGTTTTCTTTTAACCATCTTGAAATAATTATGTATGGAATGATCTATCTGGAAGGCGCAAAAAACAAAAGCCTTTTACTGTATCTTGTGACATGTGAAAATAATAAACAAATACTTCTACCAATATCAAAGATATGCAGAATAAATGGGTGCTGTTATTGCCAATTCTTTGCTGTAGTTCAGCAACATGGAGTCCACCTTGGTCAGTAATAGGTCGACCATTCGGATTACAGGAGATGCTCAAGTGCAGCATAATCATAAGTCCATGCAGTACACAACACTTCATTAGTTTCTAAGCAGTTTTTTTTCGGTCAAGAGAGGTTCAGATTGGCTGATGGCAACAGAATTATTTTGTATTTTATTAATTCATTCATAGATATGGGTGTAACATAGAAACATAGAAAACAGGTGCAGGAGTAGGCCATTCAGCCCTTTGAGCCTGCACCGCCATTCAGTATGATCATGGCTGATCATCCAACTCAGAACCCTGTACCTGCTTTCTCTCCATACCCCCTGATCCCTTGAGCCACAAGGGCCTTATCTAACTTCCTCTTAAATATAGCCAATGAACCGGCCTCAACTGTTTCCTGTGACAGAGAATTCCACAGATTCACCACTCTCTGTGTGAAGAAGTTTTTCCTCATCTCGGTCCTAAAAGGCTTCCCCTTTATCCTTAAACTGTGACCCCTTGTTCTGGACTTCCCCAACGTCGGAAACAATCTTCCTGCATCCAGCCTGTCCAATCCCTTTAGAATTTTATACGTTTCAATAAGATCCCCCCTTAATCTTCTAAATTCCAGTGAGTATAAGTTTAGTCAATCCAGTCTTTCTTCATATGAAAGTCCTGCCATCCTAGGAATCAATCTGGTGAACTTTCTCTGTACTCCCTCTATGGCAAGAATGTCTTTCCTCAGATTAGGGGACCAAAACTGCACATAATATTCTAGGTGCGGTCTCACCAAGGCCTTGTACAACTACCAAGGCCAAGGCCAGCCAATGTAATATTGCCATTTGAGTTAGTTCAGTTTTAATTACTTCCATTGTATTTTTTATATCACACATGTTCAGAAACTACCTTGCTGTCAACTCAAAAATAAATTTTGTAAGTGCTTTGCCCAAAATCAAACAGAAGCCATAATTTGCTCTGGAGCTGAGAGACCCTGATTCCTTCCATATTTAGTATCAGTAAACGGGTGAGTAAATGCTACTTTACAGTACTTTTGATGACACTTTGCTGATATTTGAGAGTTGACTGATTGGACAATAATTAGCTAGATTAGTTCTGTCCTTTTAGTGGGAGGAGATACTTGCTAATTTCCATTTAATCTGTTAGGACTTTCCTAGCACTGATTTAGTTACATGCCAATCTGACAGCTTTGTCCTACTGTACTTAGCTGACTTAGTAATGCTACAAATACACAGGTCCTAATGGATGCAGTTCCCCCCGAGTATACTTCCTGTTCTATTTTTTTCTTGGTTGCTTCATTCTAGTGCCTTTCAAACTGGAAGGATAGCAGCTGATAATGAGCAAGAGGACATCTTTGCCCATCATTGACCTGATGATTTGAGACTTGGTGGAATCTAGATTTCAGGTTGCAGACCTCCAGAGCTACACAGCTCAGATTATTTGCAACTTTGCTGTTGCCTTTGGTAGCTCTGTTCTGTTGATGAGACAGGATACACGCAAGGATCATGATCGAGGAGGTTGGGATGACTGAAAGATGCGATTTTTGTGAACATCAAGATTTTGCCTGATTTGTCTGTGAAGTGGCTCTTGTAATTTGGGTGTGGCCCAGATAGTCTGTGTCTGTGTCAGAGGGACCTCCATTTTGAATGGAGATGAGAAGGAATTTCTTCAGCCAGAGGGTGGTGAATCTGTGGAATTCATCGCCACAGGCAGTTTTGGAGGTCAGGTCACTGGGTGCATTTATGGCAGAGGTTGTTAGATTCTTGATTAGTCAGGGCATGAAAGGTTATGGGGAGAAGGCAGGAGAATGGGGTAGAGAGAAAAATAGATCAGCCATGATGAAATGGGCTGAATGACCTAATTCTGCTCCTATGTCTTATGATCTTAATGGTATCTGGTCTTGTTCTCATTTGCATTGTATTTGGGTGTTGCCCTCACTTAATCTGCTGTACGTGTGCTATCAGGATCCCTTCAAAAAAGTTAGTAAATCTGGGTCACTAATACTTTTTCTTCTTGAGCACATTGAATAATGTGTGACTTGTTGCTAGATGCTCTGAAGTGGCCTAGCCAACCACTCAGATGTAAGAAGAGTCAGCAATTGTTAAGTCGTTACTGCATTGATTACTGGGAATTGTGTCAGAGTTTATCCTGACAGCCACAGGATAGCAGTTCAAAGTAAATTTGTTATTGAATTATGTCATTACCATATACTATCTCGGAATTCATTTTCTTGTAGGCACTTACAGGGGGAGAAAAGAAATACAATCGTAGTAATGAAAAGACTATATAGAAACAGACTGACAGACAACCAATGTGCCAAAGAAGAGAAACTTTGCAAATAAAAAAAAATAATAAAATAGAGTCCTTGAAAGTGAGTCTGAAGGTCATAGAATAATTTCAGAGTAGTAGTGATTGAAGTTATCCATGCTAGTTGTCAGGTAATAACTGTTCCTGGACCTGGTGGTGTGGAACCTAATGCTTCTGTACCTCCTGCCCTGTGGTAGTAGTGAGAAGAGAGCATGGCCTGGATGGAAGGGGTCTTTGATGATGTACATTACTTTTCTATGGCAGTGCTCCATGTAGTTATATCCACATAAATGTGGAAAAGCAGGAAAACATGAGAGGAGCAAAGACACCACAAACTCCTTTGTTCCTGGAACTGCTTACACAGTGGTTAGCCCTGGTAAAGCACCGTGCTGTGACGGCCTTATGCCACCGTGAGATAAAAGCTGATCAAGGGAGTGGAGATCACAGTGTACAGCTTAGAGGGAAAAAAAGGGACCATTACTGATGCAGTTTCCACGACCATTGAATAGTGAGGCTGTGTGTAAGATGTCAATTCGCAATGCCAGTTCTTTAATTGAACAACACTTCTAATTCCAGATTAATGCGCTTGTGCAGAGAATATTGACTGCTAAAGTCATAGTCTCTAAAGTCATACAGATAATAAAGGCCATGCTCCCTTCTCACTGCTTCCAACAGGAAGGAGGTACAGAAGCCTCAGGTCCAACACCAGCAGCTTCAGTAACAGTTATTTCCCTTCAACTTGAACCAGAGGAGATCACTTCACTCACCCCAACACTGACTGGTTCCACAAGCAATGGACTCACTTTCAAGGACTTTATAACTCACGTTTTTGATATTTATTGCTCATTTATTTATTATTATTTTATTTTATTTTTTGCTTTTTGTATTTGCATATTTTGTTGTCTTTTGCACATTGGTTGTTTGTCAGCCTTTGTTGTGTGCAGTTTTTCATCGATTCTATTGTATTTACTGTGAATGCCCATAAGAAAATGAATCTCGGGGTAGTATATGGTGACATATACTTTGAACCTTTGAGCCTTGAAATGAGCAATGCAGGAGCCATGCTCTTGTTAGGCACAAAAGTGATGACAGGAAAAAATTAGACATGCCAAAATGAATTATATATGGAAATGCCTAAACCAATTTTACCTGAAAAATAAATGTAAGATATAATAATTTAAATAAAAAGACTTCTATGCTCATGAAAGGTATGCAGAAATTGATCCAATGTCTAGGTAATTTTGGAGAGGAAGTTTTTATTAATCTGACTCATTTGCTAGGTCACTTCAGAGGACAGTTAGGAGTCAACCACAATGGTGTATCATAACAATATAAAAAAAAGGGACTGCTTAATTAGATGGAAATTCCCCAATAGCAATAAGATTCAAGTTTGCTGAATCACCCATATATCATTATATCATAATCCGATATTATACCATAATCATTATATCACCCATATAATATATTCAATTAAATAAGTTTAAGTGTGTATATATTGTAAATTGTGGTTGATAGTTCCACAAAATAATAGGAACAAATATCTGAGCAACTCTAGACATTTCATTTCCTATACTGTCTTATTAAGATTAGTTTCAGTAGCAAACCTGGCAGCTTTCTGCCTTCAGGTGCCTTTCCCTACAGCAAGCTGTATTTCAGTAGAACCACAGATGCTGCTAACCTCAGCATCCTGAACATAGGTTTTTTAAAATTATAACTCCAAGAGTATTACATTTTATTTAAATCAGATAAAATTTACAAGAACAATTTGTATTGTATCCAATTTTTATACATTAATATCAAAATAATAAATCTATACTGCAACGTTCCGTTTTATGATTTGTTTAGTGATGTATTACAGTTACCACACAATGACAGGCTTTGTCATATTCTATTCATGCAATTTAGATTGCTAGCTAATTTTAATTGTGGCTCTGGTCTGAAAAATATTGCAGGAAAGTAATTTTAACAAATATATCAGATGAACTGAGTTACCTGTCCATTGGAATTTTTGGGCAATCTTCTTAACTTGCCAATTAGGTAAATAAATTAGTCAACAGGCAGAAGCATTAGCTGTTTTCGATATATTCAATTTCACTGACAAATGGAATTATGTAAGAGGAAGTAAATGCAAACACTGGGCAAATGGCAGATACTTGCTCCAATGTTCAGTGTCAAATCCCGAGATCCATTTGCCCTCTTACACACCCTACTGCACAAATCTTGCTTTAAAAAGATTCTCATGCCTGTAACATTGTCATTTTTGTGATATAAAGGGCTTGGATATGAAAGATGTGGGGCAATTAGTGTCAAGTACAAAACATGTGATAAGTTAATATTCTACCTGATTTTAATTTCCCACTTCATAGAGGGGGGGGGGGGGTCTTTCGTCCCTAGCCTGCCTGTACAGTGAGAGGTATCCCACAAAATTCACCTGTTCAGTGTCAGAAATCTCTACTAGCCTTTCCACTACTGTGAAAGGGTCTTGCAAACCCTTTTATACAGTGGAGTGTCCCTCCCAGATTCAGTCAGGGTATTCATTCCTGCATCTTCTGTAGACAGAGGAGTTCCCCAGCCAGGTACTCCTGTACAGGATGAAGTTCTCTTCTCTCAGCTGGACAGAATATTAAATAAACTGGCAATTTGTTATTTCCTATTCTGTGTCACTTTTCCCTCTTCAACTAATACCTAAATAAGAAAAGGTTAGACAAGCCAGCATGATAGACCTTCTTTGTAACAGGATGGCTATTGGTCACTTATCTGTGATAGTGGCTCAGTTTTTCTCTATCCATTAATATCATCTGATCTGCTAGCAGTTCCTAATATCTTACTTTTCTGTCTTTAACATGCATCTATTGACCAGAAGATGCCATTCATAATTTTACCCCCCACAGCAGTCCTCACTTCACCCAATGCCATTTTGTCTTCTCAATTGTTTCCCACATCCTCTTAAAACTTACTTGCTTTCTGTTTTCCAGCTGAGACAAAGGTACATCAATTTGAAACATTAACTGGTTCTTTTCCACAGATGCAGCCTGATTTGCTGAGCTCTTCCTGAATTTTCTGTTTGTATTTTACATAGCCAGACTTGTAGTTGCTGGACTTTAAAAGAATGAGGTGGGCTTGATTAAAATGCACAAGACCATGTGAGATTTCAAGGTGTAATAAGCTCTTTGGACTTGTGTGGAGCATCAGAGAGTGACAAGCTCAAAGGCTTTTTTAGAGTACCTGGACTGGATAATTACTGATTAATAAAAGTCATTAATCATTTAGAGTTCTTTATGTCTTTCTCAAGCGACTCACTCTTTGCAATGCAGTCTTCTAGTGATTTCTGTTTGAGCTGGTTAAGTTTATTTAGATAGGTTCAGAGATTCTGTGTCACTTGTAATACTTAAGTGGATGCCCAATTAATGCTAATTGTGGGGTCCTAGTTTTGAGAATGTTACTTCTTGTGAGCTGAGCCACAGATGTTTTGTACAAGTACCTGGGGGTTCACCTGGATGACCTACTTGAGTGGAGCACCAACACAGAGGCTGTGTACAAGGAGGGCCAGAGTCACCTCTACTGCCTGAGGTCCTTTGGAGTATGCATGCCTCTCCTTCATGTTTTACCAGTCTGTTGTCATAGCACAATCTTCTATGCAGTAGTGATACCAACAGTCTTATTAAAATGATTAGAAAGGCTGGCTCTGTTATAGGAGTCAAACCGGACACACTGGAGACTGTGGTAGAACCAAGGACCCTACAGAAGCTCATCATAATTCTGGACAACGTGTCTCACCCTCTGCATGCCACCTTGGCTGAACAGAGGAGCACTTTTAGTAATAGACTAAGACAACTCATCTGCTCCAAAGAGCACTATATGAGGTCATTCTTACCCTTGGCCATTTGGCTCAGCTCTATAATGAGTCAACCTATAGCTGGGAAAGTGATAGACCCCCCCCCCCCATTAACTGTTTGCGTTAACTTATTTTTTTATTCTTTTTACTTCCCTTCCAACATTTATACATGTGTACTTGTAATGCTACTGTGCCACTGTAGTTTCCTTTGGGAATCAATAAAGTATCTATCTATCTAAACTGTCATTGCTGTCTCTACATTGGAGTCTGTCTTTCCTCTGCACTTAGGTGCTGATATTGCCAGCGCACATCGTGACCGAGGGTGGATGTGCAGAGGAATTTTACAATTGAGGGAGAAGCCTGAACAAAGGGGTCACAGAGATTAAATTTAAGTGGTTGCCTGTTCAGAGTTCAGATGATTTTTTTTATTCTTTCAGAAGGTTAGAATTTATTTGACCTTACTTCATCCAACGATGGTGGAAATGGGATCTTGAATATTTTTAAGGCAGAAATAAGTAGGTACTTTGTAAACAAGGGATTGAAAGGTTACTAGTGGGTAAAAAGGAATGTGGCTAGAGGTTACAATCAGATCAGTCATGATTTTATAGGACTGCAGAACAGGCTTGAGAGGTGGAGTAGCATATGCCTGTCCTTAATAAATTTTTTTTTATCCACAAGTCATAACTCCCATATTTAGTATCATTTTCTTGAGTGCAAAGAATTGATGTGCTCTAATAATACCTAATAAAGGGAGTTATGAGAACACAAATGGAACAGATGAGAAAGGACAAAACATAGGATAAAGCAGTGCTCCCAATCTGTTTTAACTGAGCGCTAATTTGGGTTTTTACAAATTTTAGTTCTATCATTACGCCATTACCCCAGAGAAAAGGATGCTCCACATCCTAGATGCATACAACACCTAACTAAGACTTAACATTCAGCCAACTTTAAATTACCTGCTTTCTAAGTTTCAAATAAATAAGTATTGACCTTGGTTTGAACGTATTAATGTAAAGAGTGTGCTTGATTTTCCAAAGAATCTGTCAGTTTGTGAGAGTTTTGAATCCATCACTGAGATTATCAACACACTCCCAAATGGTACCTGGTCAATAATAAATTAGATGAACCAAATTGCAAAAAAATCTTTATTGAATATTTTATCAAGCTGGATGTTCTGAAACACTTTCAGCCAAAATTATTCCAGTATGCTGCTCAAGTAAACCTTGATTGGGTCCATACTGCTTGAAACTCAGATTCTGTTTTATTGAAAGTATTATTTGCAAATGGAGTTGCAATGCATGAAACACTCTTTACCTTTGTTTTCTCGGGGTTTTTGTTTTCTAAGGATAACTATTTAAATTGCTATTTCTCTTTCCTGCACATCCCAGAACCCCTCCCCCACCCTTTAGCTTGCCCATAACTGGTAACAAGATGGCCTATTATCAAATGACTTAGTTACACTCATAAAAGGAGGTTCTTATTGAATGAGATGTTACAAGGCAAGGAAAACAAAAAAGGCTGGTGAAAGGAGTGTGAAGCCTATCAGGTGGAGGTCTGAGAGAGAGGTAAGAGGAAATGAGCTAAGGAAGGGAGGGAGGGAAATAAAGAGTGGAATGGAATGAGGTTAAGGGTGGAAAAGATAGAGGAAGAAGAATGGAAAAATTTCCACCAACTCAGACTTGGGGTGGCTCTTTCCCAACCTCATCCCTATTTTCTCCCATTACCCTTTTTTCATCTATGTACCACATTCCTTCTCTGCTCTAATAAATCAGCAGGAATCAGAACTGAAATTCAGTAGGTTGCATCATGTAGGGTCCACTTTTGGTCAAATGTCTTGATTAATGCAGGCTGCTAAGTAACAGAAAGGAGGAAGAAATGGTAGGATTGGGATCTGATAGAATGAATCTGATGCTTATGGACTGCCAGGGTTGGGTTCAATGCAAAAGACTGGCATTGTTTTGTAACACTTTCCAAGTAGACATGCTCCAATTGTCCGACACCTTCTAGGATAGTGCAACAAGATCTATACCAGCTCAGTAATTAAAAATCCAAAGCATAAAAAAGACAGAAAAAATGTAATGTAAAAAAGAACAGATAGATGTATGCAATCTCTGTCTCACAGACAGACAAACTTCAGAACATCTTTCATAAAGGTGAACCCTTACAAGGCATCAGGCCCTGAAGGTGTACCTTATAAGGCAGTGAAAACAGAAAACAACAAGTGGGAGAGTTCAAGAACATCTTCGGTAACTCACTGCTGTAGTCAGAGGTCCCCATTTGCTTCAAAAGGGCAACAATTATACCTGTGCCCAAGAAGAGCAGGGTGAACTGCCTCATTGACTATTGTCCAGTTGCACTCTCATCTACTGTGAAGTACTCTGATAGATTGGCTTTGGCCAGAATCAAAGGCCTGGACCTGCTGCAATATGCCTATTGCCACAATAGGTCTACAGCAAATGCAATCTCTTGGCTTGTCACTCAGCCTTGGATCATCTGGACAACAGCAATGCCTATGTTAGGCTGCTGTTGATTACAGCTCAGCACTTAACAGCATCATACCCTCAGTGCTAATCAACAAGTTCTGCAACTGGATCCTTGACTTCCTGATCAGAAGACCACAATCAACATCTCCTTGCTGACAATCAACACTGGCACACCTCAAAGATAAGTGCTTAGCCACTACCCTACTCTCTCAGCAACCATGACTGTGTTGCTAGGGACAGCTCAAATGCCGTCTATAAATGTGATTATGATACAACTATTACTGGCAGAATTTCAGATGGTGACAAGCAGGCGTATGGGGGTGAGATAGAATCTATCTCACTCCTATATGTCTGATAGATCAAAGGAGTTGGTTGTGGACTTCAGGAAGGGGAAGTTGAGGGAACACATGCCAGTTCCTCATAGGGTGTACTGCAGTGGAAAGGGTAAGAAGTTTCAAGTTCCTGGATGTCAAGATCTCTGAAGATTTATCCTGGGCCCAACATATTGATGCAATTACAAAGAAGGCATGACAGCAGCTATATTTCATTAGGAGTTTGAGGAGACTTGCACGTTTTTACAGATGTACCGTGGAGATCATGCTAACTGGCTGCATCACCATGTGGTATGCAGGAGCGACTGTATGGCATCAGAAAAAACTGCATAAAGTTGCTAACTCAGCCAATTCCATCATGGGCACTAGCCTTCCTAGTATAGAGGTCATCTTCAAAAGGCAATTCCTCAAAAAGGTAGCATCCATCATAAAGGACCCCTATCACCCAGGACATGACCTCTTCTCATTACTACTATCAAGAAGATATGTGAGCCTGAAGACATACACTCAATAGCTGCTTCCCATCCACCATCAGATTCCTGAAATGACAATGAACCCATGGATGCTGCCTCATTTTTTTTTTTGCTTCTTTGCTCTCTTTTTTCACTACTTATTTTAAAAAATTATTTCTTATTGTAACTTATATTTTTATTATGTATTGCAATGTACTGCTGCCACAAAACAACAAACTTTATGATAGAAGCTGGTGATTTTGAAGTTAATTCTGATCCTAATCCATACATCATTTAGTTAGGATAATGCACATTAGTAGATCTATTATTTTAGTGGCAAGAAATTTTAATGGCATTAGTTTTCAATGGAACCAACCCAGAACAGGCCAAAACAATATTTTCTGCCTATTGGCATGCCACATGCACCCTCAGTTACAGCTCAGGACATCGAAGTCTGGAGTTCAACCCCAGCTTCATCTGCAAGGAGTCTTTGTACATCCTTCCTGTGCAAAGATCTAATGAGTAAGTTAATTGGTCATTGTAAATTGTCTTGTGATTAGATTAGGGTTAAATCATGGTTGTTAGAGCGCCAGAAGAGCCTATTCCATGCTGCATCAAGAAATGAATAGACAGACAGATAAATAAAAAGATGATGTAATACAATACTGCACGTCCTTCATATTGTTGTTTCCACCTGCCCAGCTCCCCTTGAGAATGGATGCCATTGTTTCAAAAGCACTGCTTATCAGGACCTATTCATCAAGGTGACTTTGTCAAAGGGACACTACAAAACTGAAATAGAAACAAAACATACTTACCAGATTATGATCAGAAAAATTGAGTTGATAATTCAGGTTGATGACTTTTCATCAAAACTGCTGATCATCTCCAGCATTTTCTGTTTTTTTTAATTTCACAGTTCTAGCATTTGCACTTATTTTTTGATTTTCAACTACTGAACTGGCATTTCTCTTGGAGATTTTTTTTCTTGGGATTGATTGCAAATTTGGAAAAATAATATCATGATTATATTCAGATAGCTTGTCCCTATATTCTGTGGTATACTTGAAAAAAATCTATTTCAGGAAAATTAGTACATCAATAACTTAAGACTGCATGATTTGCTTCCCAAAGGAAATCTCACTTTGCAGAATATTTTTGCTGGAAATAGAGCAGTGAAAGGAGGCTGTAAGAAAAAAAACATATTAACCTGGCATAATCAGACCAATTTAGCATTACTGATTCAGTAGGAATTTTGACCCAAGCACAGCTACCAATACTTTTCTGAGAATCTCAGTATTAAAAGCAGATCTTTCAGTCTTGAAGCTTCAATTTTCTCTTTTTTTTATTGCATTAAAAGTGGAGGGAAGTCTAGTTCCACAGTACATACAACTGTGGCAGGGATGTGAGCAAAGTTCCTAATTTTTATGGTACAGATTCAGTGGAAGGAGCTATTGGGGACTTTTAGCAGATCATTTAATTTCTTTCTTCATAACACACTGAACCAATGCTCAAGCTGTCTTAATTTACACAAAAGATCGAGGAACCCCAACAGATTAATCAGGGTAACATGTACAACATGCTGGAGGAACTCAGCAGGTTGGGCAGCATCGTTTCAGGCCGAGACCCCAGCATCTGCAGTGTACTTTGTGTTTCAGATTAACCAGAGTACTGTTTGATTTGTTGGAATTTCTGGATTTTTCAAAGCTGTGGAGGCTGAGAGTCACTTTTACAAGAAGTTTCATTTGCTTGAAGTAAATGCTCCTTTTGTATTAATTACTAGGGTTTTCTTCCCATGGAAAGTCCAGATTCTGCCATGTCAATTCATAATTCGCAAAAGCAATCAGAGGCACACTGGCTGCTGCAAATGTTAAACCACTGCTCCTGTGGTTCATGTCAATTCTTCAGTCAATCACCTGTACTGCAGAGGAGAAAAACAATGAAACTGCAGAAGTTTGATAGCATTTCTGGCTTCCCACAAATCCAGACAGACATTGACTGCACTCAGATACCCATTACAGCTCTCATTAATAACATTTACCTGGTCATCAACATTAAGAATTTCCAGTTTCTCAATGTTTGGATGGCTGTGGATCATCAGAAACTTTTTTCTGATGGGTAGTACCATGTTTTCATGAAGTACACATGGTGCATTTGTCTTCAGGGAAACCAAATGGCCACACAGTGTCAGTGGTCAGCACATTTCAGAAGTATGGGTCCTGTGGGACAAGGTTTACTCACTATTTCTGTAATTCTGGATACCAATTTACAATCTTATCACAGCTGGTGAATGCAGAATTAATGAAAGCTATCAAAGAACATGAATAGTAGGAAGTGCCACTGGCCTTTTGGAAATGAGTATCCAAAGCCTGCATCATTCTGGAGTACTATGCCCAGAGAATGTTAGGATCTGCAGAGCTGGAATGAGAAGCAGCAGATGGAGTTTAACCTAGAAAAGTGTGAAGCGATTCATCTTGGAAGATCACGTAGCCAGAAGAACAGCTGGATGATGAGAAAGATTATCAGGAGTAAGTGGCAGCATACCATTTCGCAGCTTAGTGCCGGACAGAATCTGACTGAGTTTTTTGGTTTTTAAGTTTTTCCCTGGTAAATATTTTTCCTAAAGGGTGGACTACATCTTTGTTCCCATTTTAGACAAAGTGATCTTCTCCATAGTTCAGCCCTTAGCGACAACATAATTTACCAGTAATCAGTCAAGAAATATCAGTGACAACCTATCATTCACATCTGGTGTGACCCCCACTGAAAGCAGATCAAAAGTTCCTTCCAACTACTTTCAGTGGTTGGTATGTTCACATTTTCTGAGGATGTAAATTTTGTTTCTATCTTGCTCATGAGGGCAGAGATTCTTCCTTGAGAAGGAGACAGTTCTCTTGATCTCCTACCTGACTCTTCCATTGATGATCACCTGGATCTTCTGGTCTCACTGGCACACAGGACTACTCTTTTTGCCCTCATTTCTATATATTGCCACGTCTATTTAACCTAATGTATTTCTTTCTCTTCCATTGGCAGCTGGAACGTAAGGTGTACTCTTTAAGGGGTGAAGTCTAAGTGTGCGGCAAAATATCTGTTGCCACACTGAAGGAATTGTAGTGCAGTCAGGGGAAACAAAACTGTACAGGTAGCATTTTAGCAAGGGATTCTTGGTGCAAACCAGCACAGCACTATTTCTAACTCCATGACTTGAGGGAAACTGACTAGGGATTTACACCATATACAAAGGCAAAATTTAATTCCCAGGCAGATTTGCTGTATGAGCTAAAAAACAATGCATGACTATCTTCTTTGGGAATGCCTATCTCCTTCCTTAACATTTTATTTATCTGAAAGCATGTTAAGCATTGCAGATCAAGTAAATTATTGAAGATTTCTGACTGCAAGTGTCCCTTGGGTTATGGGGATGCACTCCCATCTAAAGCCCACTTTCACATTGTTTATACATTTAACTTGACCAGAGATGTCATCAATTGCAACATTTTAGCCACAAATTAGATATTTCCCTTCACCTCTCTCTTACTACAGTTATTTTACATCTGCTACCAAGAGTCTACAAGGACCGAACAAAAGCAGACATTGAATAATAAAGATGTGACAGGCCTTTTCTCACGTAATCTGTCCTCTTATTTGTATTTGACTACTTGTTCTTGCTATAAGTACATTCTACAAATCAGTAGTGATGGATATGTCTGAAAGGTTTAATTTCTTTCATTTTTGGACCCAATTTCCATCATGAACCAATATGTTGTCATACTGAAGAAGCAATTTCTGAGCTATAAAAATAATGACTTATGTTTTGAACATAACAAAACATTCCAAGGTTATTGAAGGTGGGAGTAAAGACATAAAAGAACAAAATAACATTCAAAGAGATGAATGTAATATAAAAAAACAAAGAACAATGTTATATTTCTAAAAGTCTTTGTTAGATCTAAGTACTGTATCCAGGTGTGGGTACTCTGTTATTCTGAGCTATCAAGTTATAGCTACTGTACATTTAAAGGCTTGACAAATTGATCCTGATGGGGGCAGAGTTGGGGAGGGGGGGCCACTATCCTTTATGTGTTCAGAGTGAAATAAAATTAATTAGCAAGATAAATTAAGAAATGTGAAGAATTGAATAGTCTCACATGATAGCGGTATTAGATCTTGCCTTATTTTGTTTACCACCACAAGTGAAATGAATTTATCTTGAGTGGGAGTATTAAGGAGGTAGGCGGACTCTGCAGTGGATTGACACATCAGCTGATTTTTATAGGTGCTGATTCGGCTACTTGTGAAAATAAGGCAGAGAAGCTGCAGGATCAGCAATTAGAAAATCAGCAGGTGTGCTGGTTCGGATGCTGATCAAACCCAAGTTCCTGTATTAAACTTGTAGTTCCAGACAGCAGCAGCACCCTCTGTGTTCCTCATTTAGCTTCAGACTATGAGCCAATGTTAGAACACCAAGAGTGTCAGGACTAAAATGGGAAAAGCAGCAGGCAGTTAGATCAGAAAAAACAAAGCCAGTCAGGCTGGGGTTTAGGGAGGATATAATTTTGAATGTCAAGTACCTGAAAGAGACTTGGAAGGGAATTCCATTCTGTACAATGATCAGGTTAGTTGGTTCTGTTGGATGATAAAAATTTACCTTCAAAAGAAAGCTTTATTGATGACCTGGGGCTTAAAACAGCTGTTGTGGATACAGTTGAAGGGTTTTTATATATTAAAAAAACTTCCTAGCCTACAGTGCTAAAGATACAGCCTTAAATCGTGGGATCAAGAGAGTGGGAAACTTGAGCAGATATACAGAGGTGGAGACATTCCAGAATTAAGGATGAGTAAGTCCACAAAAATATTTGACCACATGGATAAGATTTTATGTATGGTACTGGAGACAAATAGATTGGTAAAAAACAGGATGATGGATAAATTGGATGAGTTGCTAAGATATATGCAGTTAGGTTTTGTACAGCCTAATACAGTAGAATGTGAATTATGGGTTGGTCAGGAAAATATGAGTATAATACAAACATAACATAATCAAGTTAGGAATGACACAAGTAGGAATAAGGCATTCAACAATAGGAGACAGATGATGTTATATGGTGGATGAGCATGAACAAAAACATGAAAATGAAATTCAATGTCAAAATAAATACTAATGCTATCAGCATATAATTTTGGTTTTTACAGTAAACTGGAAAGGGGTAGAACTGATGTAATCTGTGATCAGATTGAATGTTATTCCTTTTTTGCACTATTTATTATGTAATTTATGTTCCTTTTTATGTCCACAATTTTATCACCTTTATTTTCTTGCTTCAAATTGGGTTTTACTCTGTTAAAGGAATACCATACAAACATATCCAGCATTTTCCTGCAAAATTTTCCAGGCTTTGATCTTACAATAAATTACTGGTAATGGCACAATATGAAAAGCAGTTCTTTATTGTACATGGGCAGAACAGTCTGCGTATATGAGGGGTGATTGATAAGTTCATGGCCTAAGGTAGAAGGAGTCAACTTTAGAAAACCTAGCACATTTATTTTTCAACATAGTCCCCTCCTACATTTACACACAGTGGTCATGGAGCATACGGATCTTGGACCTCCAGAAAATGTCCACAGCAGGGGTGATTAATAAGTTTGTGGCCTACAGTAGAAGGAGATGAGTTATACAGTTCTTGTTACATGCACATGCAGGTCAACTATTTGAATGATTATGCAGAAAGTTTGAAGTTAATAACTCATCGGGGTGATAAGTTTATGGCCTAAGGTCGAAGGAGATGAATCATTGACTTCAAACTTTCTGCATAATCACTTAGAGTTGACCTGTGTGTGCATGTACTAACAGCTGTATAACTCATCTCCTTCTACCGAAGGCCACAAACTTGTCAATCAGCCATCCGTGGACACTTTCAAGGTCCGTATGCTCCACGATTGCTGGACTAAGTGTGTAAATGTAGGAGGGGACTATGTTGAAAAATAAATGTGCTAGGTTTCCTAAAATTGGCTCCTTCTACTGCAGGCCATGAACATATCAATCACTCCTTGTAAAGATTGGCCCTTCCCAGGCCTCAGACAGCTCACTGATTGTGGACAATGTGACTCTGCTTTGGAAGCTACCTTAGGAGGATTCAATAGAGTAAAATTTATATATGCAAAGCATAGGTATCACTTGAAACGTTAGAGTCACAATAATAAGATGGCACAATAAATGCAAAATTTATGTTACTGTATTTGGAGGTGTCTCATGATAAGTCATTGTGAAACTGAGACAATGGTTAAATGTCATTAAATCTAATCAGAATCATTAATTAATTTCAATTAATTACATTAAACTGCATTTTTATTCTTGATAACATTTTTGGACAAGATACATGCTTGTAGAAACACTATGGGTCATTGGATTTCATAAATATTAAATGCTTAAACAGTTTTATTAAATCTCAAAGTGGATAAATTGTAAAGATATTCTCATTCAGTAAATGGTTAGGTTACAACAATTAAGGAAATAGTACCAGTACAGAATAGAAAGGATCAGTGCATGGGTTGGTGATACAAGAAAGATGATCCTTTAGATTGACCTAACAAACTAACCTAATTGATCATAATACCTCAGCACTACAAAATACAGATTTCAGTATGATGAGCACTTAAGTATAATAAATATGATATTTTGATTTAAATAAATAGTGTGATATATTCTTCAGACACGTAATTTTTACCCTTCATATCACAATTTTGGTTAAAATCATAGGGATACTGCACTGCTAGCAGGCCGCTGCAGAAACATGCAGAGAACGTAAAGAATTACTTTTTAACTTGTATCGTATGTACCTTATTATTTAATTTATTTGAGGCAATATTACTTTGTGTGTTATGTGTGTGAGTTATAGGTAGTGTGTATGCACCTTGGTCCGGAAAAACGTTGTCATTTGATGGTATGCAAGAGTATGGTTGAATGGGCGATCGAACAGAAATTAAATAAAGATTGTTAAATGGCAAGGAGCTTTAGGAGGAAGCCTACAAATCTTCGATGAGGCATCTTGAAATACACTCATAAATCTATCTTAATTAATCCCCTTTGTTCCAGTATTGATCCGAGAACAAGGCAAAATTGACACTGCAATTTCTGTTTCCGCAGGTCATTACTGGAGAAACATTTCTTTACTACTAGCTTTACACGGTGGAATTCAGACTATTTTCTTTTTCTTCAACAAACCTTTTAATCATAAAATACGTGAATGGTGACCTTGAGAAAATAATACAACGAAAGCATCCACCCTCCTTCCATTTCCAATGAAAAGGACAAATATTAAACAGGCACAACCTCAACCTTGCAGCGGGCATGTGTAAAGATTACGCAAGACCTCTTTATGGGCAGGGCTAAATTGAAACCTCTTATAGTTTTTCTTCCCCGAGATGAAATTCTGGCAACGTTTTCTCCTCGCAAGAACGGTGCTAATGGCTTCCAGCGTTATGAAAGAGGGCGCCTGCAGCGGAAGAACCGAAGCAATCAAAGTTTCAGGTATCCTTGTTTAACTTCGCTCCGTCTCGAATAGTTTCCGATCGTTTTTGCTTTAGTTCCGAAAGCAACTGGTGTGCCTGGAGCGGGCAGGCTCATGATCGCGACGTTTGCCTCGAGGAGGACGAGCTTCGCAGCAGCTCCGCCCGGCCGCTCGAGCGTCTCCCGCCCGGAGCTCGCGTTGACGTCCGGCCGCCGCCGCCGCCGCCGCCGAGCGCAGGGGTTGGGCGGGCCCGCGGGGCAAGCCGGCAGAGCGGGCTCCGCCAGTCTTCCCACGAGCTCACCGAGTTACACCCGCACAGTGCTGGGGGCACTCTGCACCCAGGCGGCATCCATGCCCCCCCCCCCCCCCCAAAAATCCAGTCGACGTTTCGGGTTCGGCGGGACTTTTAAGTCTGTCTCCAGCCGTGCCGAAAGGTCTCAGCCCGGAACGTTCGACTGTACTTTTCTTTTCCATAAGATGTACGTTCGACTGTACTTTTCTTTTACTTAAGTTGTTTCCATAAACCGAGTTCCTCCAGTGGTTTGTGTGTGTTTTCCTTGGAATTCCAGCATCTGCAGATTTTCTCCTGTTTGTGATTGGATCTGCACGCGAGTTGTGTGGTTCTGTCCGCGGTTAGATGTAAGCACTTACTTTTTCATTCTGGAGTTCGTATTTGCTCAATTTTAGAATAAAGTTCGATATTGGTGACAGTCGTAGGATTAGAAATTAAACACACAATGCAGATTGATGTTTACAACGCTTTACTCTTGAATTGCTGGGACTTAGTTGAAGTAGCATTACCCATTAGAAGTGTTCAATGGTACTCTTCAAACATAACCATAGTAAGATGCCTTCATTGGCGAAAATGACTCATTCAAAATCCGCGGCACAATAGCCTATTTTTCTTTTAAATTTCGTTTATTTTTATTATTTTATTTCACCTTTTGCCTTCCTTGGGTTATACTTCAAAATTCTCAACATGAAATCAGCAACACTTCTTCCTACTGAATTTAGAGTTCTATAACTCGGAAGCAGGTCCTTAGGCCCAACTCATTCACACTGACCAAAAGCTGCCTATCTACCTTAATCCCATTTGACCCCTTAAACCTTTCCTATCTATGTACCTGACTGAATATCTTTTAAAACTGTTAATTTTTCCTGTCTCCACCACTTCTTCAGGTAATTAGTTCCATATTCTCACCATCCTCTCTGTGGGAAAATCTTGCTCATCAGATTCTTTCAAAAAAGAATCTATGGGTTTCATAATTTTATAAATCATTATAAAATCACTACTTGGCCTCCTTCACTTAGGGAAAACAGGCCCAGCCTCTTGAAACTCTGTATCCCCAGTCCAGGCAACATTCTTGTGGATCTTTACTGTTCCCTCTCTAGCTTAATTGCATCCTTCATATAGTGAGGTGATCAGAACTGCACATACTACTCCAGGGGTGACCAAACCAACTTTCTACATCTGTAAAATGGAAGCCCAAATCCTGTATTCAGAGCCTTGGTTGATAAAGGCAAGTGTACCATATGCTTTCTTTGTCACTCTACCTGTGTCACTACTTTTATGGAATTATGTACTTGTATCTCAGGGTCTCACAGTTCAGTAACACTCACTTTGTATGGACTAGCCTCGTTAATTTTCCAAAATGCATCCTTTCACATTTCCTGAGTTAAATTCCATCAGCCACCCATTGCCATTTTCCCCAGTAGATATACATCTTGCTGTTTTTGCCCTTTTCCCCTCTTGTGTTCTGAAACTAATTAGATTGTACCTTTTAGTCCTTTCAATCACGAGTTGCAATCTGCACGATAATTTGGAGATGCCTGTGTAACCTTGTATTGACGTTAGATTTTTACTCGCACAAAAATAAATGTTTGAAGTCAGCAACTTCAGTAGGTCTCATATAAGAGGTCAACAAAGAGGTCAACAAATAAATCTTTAATTATTTTAAAATGATTTTTCTATTTTTGCATTCAGTAGGTTCAATAGGTATATTTAATGTCAGAGAAATATATACAATATACATCCTGAAATTCTTATTCTTCACAAACATCCATGAAAACAGAGCAGTGCCCCAAAGAATGAATGTCAGTTAAATGCTGGAACCTCAAACCCCCCCCAACTACCTCCTCCCAGCAGCAAAGCAACAGCCCCCCCAACCAGCAAAAAGCATCGGCGCCCCCCATTGAGCACTCAAGTGTGCAGCAAAGCATCAATAAAGACACGGACATGCAGTACCCTGAAGACATACCACAGGCTCTCTCTCTCCCGAATAAGAGCAAAAGAGATGCCCCTGTTTCACAGCGAGAGGAGAGACATATCAAAACAACTTGCTAATTTATGATGTTAAAAGTCTGTTGCATCACTTATTCTGAGCTCATTGAAAAAGACTAGTTGATTTCTGAATTACATTAGGTCTTGACATTCTTGTCATAGGCAAACACAGAAATGGTGCAGAAACAGCCATTGTGGGCAACTAGGCCCCTGCTGACCATCAACTTCCTATTTATAATAATTCTATTTATGAGTACTTGGCCCATTGCCTGCTATGTCTTGGCGAATAAAGTTCTTCTCTGAAAACTTACTGTAACTATAAACTCTCTGCTACTGCTATCCCTTTGGGATTGCAGATTTTATCACCATCTGGGTGAAGAAATTAATCCTTGGATCTTCGTTGAACCTCTTGCTCACCTTAAACCAATGATGCCTGCTTTTACACATCTCTCTTATGATGGTTTGTTGCCTCCCAGGTGCCAGGGTCAGGGACATCTTGGAGCAAATCCACAGCTTTCGTAAGTGGGAAGGTGAGCAGTCAGAGGTCATGGTCCATGTCAGTATCAACGACTTGGGTGGAAGGGGTGAGGAGGTCCTGCAAAGTAAATTCAGGAAGCTAGATGCTAAATTACAGGGCCCTCCAGGGTTGTGACCTCAGGACTGCTACCTAAACCATGTGCTAGTGAAGCCAGAAATAGGAATATCATGTAGTTTGCTAAGGAGATGGAGCAGGAGTGAGGGCTTCAGATATTTGGATCGCTGAGCTCTCTTCCAGGGAAGGTGGACCTGCACAGAAGGAATGGTTTGCACCTCAAGTCAAGTCACTTTTTATTGTCATTTCGACCATAACTGCTGGTATAGTACATAGTAAAAATGAGACAATGTTTTTCAGGACCATGGTGTTACATGACACAGTACAAAAGCTAGACTGAGCTATGCAGAAAACAACACAGAAAAAAACTACACTAGACTACAGACCTACTTAGGACTGCATAAAGTGTACAAAACAGTGCAGGTATTACAATAAATAATAAACAAGCCCATAGGGCAGTAAGGTGTCAGTCCAGGCTCTGGGTATTGAGGAGTCTGATAGCTTGGGGGAAGAAACTGTTACATAGTATGGTCGCGAGAGCCCAAATGCCTTTTCCCAGACGGCAGGAGGGAGAAGAGTTTGTATGATGGGTGCGTGGGGTCCTTCATAATGCTGTTTGCTTTGCGGATGCAGCATGTAGTGTAAATGTCTGTAATGGCGGGAAGAGAGACCACGATGATCTCCTCAGCTGACCTCACTATCCGCTGCAGGGTCATGCAATCCAAGATGGTGAAATTTCCGAACCAGGCAGTGATGCAGCTGCTCAGGATACTCTCAATACAACCCTTGTAGAATGTGATGAGGATGGGGGGTGGGAGATGGACCCTCCTCAGCCTTTGCAGAAAGTAGAGACGCTGCTGGGCTTTCTTTGCTTATAGAGCTGGTGTTGAGGGACCAGGTGAGATTCTCCACCAGGTGAACACCAAGAAATTTGGTGTTCTTAACAATCTCTACCGAGCAGCCGTCGATGTTCAGTGGGGAGTGGTCACTCCCCACCTGAACTGGAGGGGGCTAATATCTTAGCAGGAAGGTTTGCCAGTGCTAAATTGGGGAGGGAGTGGTTTAAACTAGAGTTGCAGGGGGGATGGGAGCCAGAGTGATAGTGGGGTGGTTGTAGCCTACATACTAAGTCAGGAATCAAAAGATGGAGCATGCATGGACTAGTTCTGAGCTCTGTATATTTCAATGCAGGGATTATTGTAGGAAAGACGGATGAGCTTAGGGCATGGATCAGCACGTGGAATTTTGAGGTTACTGCCTTGATTGCAGGAGGAGCAGGAATGGCAGTTCAATGTACAGGGGTAACATTATTTTAGATGTGATAAGAGCGGGAGGGAGTAAAGGGAGAGTGGTAGCATTACTAGACGGAGAAAATGTCATGGCAGTACTCAGTCAGGACCAACTGGAGAGCTCGTCTAGTGAGGCTTTATGGGTAAAACTGAGGAATAAGAAAGGTGTGACCACATTATAGAGATTATATTATAGACCACCCAACAGGATTTAGAGGAGCAAATTTGTAGAGAGAACGTAGACTTGCAAGAAGCACAAAATTATGAGGGGTATTTATAGAGTAAATGCAAGTAGGTTTTTTTCACTTAGGTTAGGTGAGACTACAACTAGTCATAGTTTAAGGATGAAAGGTGAAATAATTAAGGGGAACTTCACTCAGGGTGGTGAGAATGTGGAATGAGCAAGTAGTGGATGTGATTTCAATGTTTCAGAGAACTTTGGATAGGTACATGGGTGGGTGGGGTATGGAGGGCAGCTCAATAGGATTAGGCAGTTGAAATGGTTCAGTGTGACAAGATGGGTTGAAGGACCTGTTTCTGTGCTGTAGTTTTCTATGACTGTATGACTAAACCTAATGTTATTATAGTAGGGAATTTTAACTTTCCACATATTGTCTGTAAAAGAGCTGGATGGGATTGTCAAATGCATTCAGGAAAGTTTTCTTAAGCGGTACATAGAAGTCCCAACTGGAGATACTCGATCTCTTACCAGTGAATGAGACAGGGCAGGTGGCATCTAGTGATCATAATGCTGTTAGTTTCAAGGTAATTATGGAAAAGAATAGGTCTGGTCTTCAGGTTGAGATTCTAAATTGGAGAAAGGCCAACTATGATGGTATCAGAAAGGGTTTCGCAAGTGTGGATTAGGACAGGTTGTTTTCTGGCAAAGGTATACTTGGTAAGGGGAAAAGTTCAAAAGTGAAATACAGAAAGTACAAGGTTCCTGTTGAGAATAAAGGGCAAAGATAACAGGTTTAGGAGACCTTAGTTTTCTAAAGATATTAAGGCCCTGGTTAAGAAAAAGAAGGTGGTGCAGGCAGGCAGGAACAAATGAGGTACTTGGTGAATGTAAGAAGTGCAAAAGACCGCTTATGAAGGAAATCAGGAGGGCTAAAAAGACATGAGGTTGCTCTGGCAGACAAGGTGAAGGATAATCCCCTTAAAAATGGTGCCACAGGTCATAAAGAAAACTTTTGGCAGATCGGCCTTCACAAGTCAGTGAGTACAGGAGTTGAGATGTTATGTTGAGAATATAAAACACTTTGATGAGATGCAATTTGGAGTATTGTTTGGTGAAGTTTGGTCGTGTACCTACAGGAAAGTTGTGGATAAGATTAAAAGAGTACAGTGAAATTTATAAGGATGTTGCTGGAACTTGAGGACCTGAGTTATAGTGTAACGTTGAATAGGTTAGGCCTTTATTCCCTAGCATGTAGAAGACTGAGTGGAGATGTGATAGAGATATCCAAAATTATGAGCGCAAATGGTGGATGCAGGGTCAATTTCAACATGTAAGAGAAATTTGGGTAAATGGGAGAGGTATGGAGTGTGATGGTCTGGGTGCAGATTGATGGGGCTAGGTAGATTAATGGTTCAGCGTGGACTAGATGGGCCGGAGGGCCTGTTTCTGTGCTGTAGTATTCTGTGACTTCTTGTTTTTCAGTCATTAAGTCGAGTCAGATTCTTCGTGACCTCATGAATCATGGGATCCATAGGGTTTCCATGGCAAGATACGGAAGTGGATTGCCAGGCCTTTGTTCTGTGCAGATACGGTACTGCTACTGCCTAGGTTGGGACCCGACTAGGTCCCCATTCCCTTCTTTTAACAAGCCACTCCATTGTATGCAGTATCCCGGTGAATCTCCTCTACATCCTCACCAGTACAATCTCAGTCCTTTTGTACAGTGATCATCTGTGGCTTAGACAATATTTTACTCAGTTTTTTTTAACCATAGCCTCCCTGCTTTTGTAATCTGTGCTCAGGCTACTAAAGGAAAATGCCATACCTTTGTTCTCCAGCTTTTGTCAACTTGTACAGTCACTTAGAAGGATACTTGGATAGGTTGCATGCTGCCGCCCATACACATTGGAAATTTGATTGCCAGTCCTCTGTTTTAGTAATCCTCCGCATTTATGTTCTTCTGAGAGACATAGTACAACTTTTCAATAGGCTGATATTTTCTTTGTGTTCTAATCAGGCATTACTTTAGGAGTTTATTGCTAATGAAATTAATACGCTAGAAATACTCAGCAGATCAGGCAGCATTCTGTGTAGGGACAGAATTCACATTCCATTCTGCCTGAGGGGACAATAGAAGCAGGTACTCTCAGAATGTTTAGAAAATATTTAGATGAGCACTTGCACAGTGGCATAGAAAGCTACAGTCTGTGTGCAGGAAAATGCAATCAGTACACTCAGGATTTTGATGGCCAGCATAGATACAGTGTGCTGAAGGACTATGCCTTATGAACCAAAGTGAACCAAATTGGTAAGGGTGCTGAGGAAGAGGATATCTTGGAATGTATGTGGAATGGTTTTCTGAACCAACATGTCGAGGAACCAACTAGAGAGCAGGCCATTCTAGATTGGGTATTAAGAAATGAGGAAGGGTTATTTAGCAATCTTGTCGTGCGAGGCCCCTTGGGTAAGAGTGACCATAATATGGTGGAATTCTTCATTAGGATGGAGAGTGACATAGTTAATTCAGAAACAAAGGTTTTGAACTTAAAGAAGGGTAACTTTGAAGGTATGAGATGTGAATTAGCTAAGATAGACTGGGAAATGATACTTAAAGGGTTGACGGTGGATATGCAATGGCAAGCGTTTAAAGATCACATGGATGAACTACAATGATTGTTCATCCCAGTTTGGCAAAAGAATAAACCAGGGAAGGTAGAGCACCCGTGGCTGACAAGGGAAATTAGGGATAGTATCAAGTCCAAAGAAGAAACATATAAGTTAGCCAG
Organism: Hypanus sabinus; assembly: GCF_030144855.1. NCBI lineage: Eukaryota > Metazoa > Chordata > Chondrichthyes > Myliobatiformes > Dasyatidae > Hypanus > Hypanus sabinus. The sequence continues at coordinate 36,635,993 of NC_082715.1, read as the reverse complement.
AAAAAGTGGCACACCTGAGGACTGGGAGAAATTCAGAGTCCAGCAGAGGAGGACAAAGGGCTTAATTAGGAAAGGGAAAAAAGATTATGAGAGAAAGCTGGCAGGGAACATAAAAACTGACTGTAAAAGCTTTTATAGATATGTGAAAAGAAAAAAAAATTGGTCAAGACAAATGTAGGTCCCTTACAGTCAGAAACAGGTGAATTGATCATAGGGAATAAGGACATGGCAGACCAATTGAATAACTACTTTGGTTCTGTCTTCACGAAGGAGGATATAAATAATCTTCCAGAAATAGTAGGGGACCGAGGGTCCAGTGAGATGGAGGAACTGGGGGCAATACATGTTAGTAGGGAAGTGGTGTTAGGTAAATTGAAGGGATTAAAGGCAGATAAATCCCCGGGGCCAGATGGTCTGCATCCCAGAGTGTTTAAGGAAGTAGCCCAAGAAATAGTGGATGCATTAGTGATAATTTTTCAAAACTCCTTAGATTCTGGATTAGTTCCTGAGGATTGGAGGGTGGCTAATGTAGCCCCACTTTTTAAAAAAGGAGGGAGAGAGAAACCGGGGAATTATAGACCGGTGAGTCTGACATTGGTGGTGGGGAAAATGCTAGAGTCGGTTATCAAAGATGTGATAACAGCACATTTGGAAAGAGGTGAACTCATCAGACAAAGTCAGCATGGATTTGTGAAAGGAAAATCATGTCTGACGAATCTTACAGAATTTTTTTGAAGATGTAACTAGTAGAGTGGATGGGGAGAGCCAGTGGATGTGATATATTTAGATTTTCAAAAGGCTGTTGACAAGGTCCCACACAGGAGATTAGTGTGCAAACTTAAAACACATGGTATTGGGAGTATGGTATTGATGTGGATAGAGAATTGGTTGGCAGACAGGAAGCAAAGAGTGGGAGTAAACGGGACCTTTTCAGAATGGCAGGCAGTGACAAGTGGGGTACCGTAAGGCTCAGTGCTGGGACCCCAGTTGTTTACAATATATATTAATGACTTAGACGAGGGAATTAAATGCAGCATCTCCAAGTTTGCAGATGACACGAAGCTGGGTGGCGGTGTTAGCTGTGAGGAGGATGTTAAGAGGATGCAGGGTGACTTGGATAGGTTAGGTGAGTGGGCAAATTCATGGCAGATGCAATTTAATGTGAATAAATGTGAGGTTATCCACTTTGGTTGCAAGAACAGGAAAGCAGATTATTATCTGAATGGTGGCCGATTAGGAAAAGGGGAGATGCAATGTGAGAGCAGTCATTGAAGGTGCAGGTACAGCAGGCGGTGAAAAAGGCAAATGGTATGTTGGCATTCATAGCAAAAGGATTTGAGTATAGGAACAGGGAGGTTCTACTGCAGTTGTACAAGGCCCTGATGAGACCGCACCTAGAGTATTGTATGCAGTTTTGGTCCCCTAATCTGAGGAAAGACGTTCTTGCCATAGAGGGAGTACAAAGAAGGTTCACCAGATTGATTCCTGGGATGGCAGGACTTTCATATGAAGAAAGACTGGATCGACTAGGCTTATACTCACTGGAGTTTAGAAGATTGAGGGGGGATCTTATTGAAACGTATAAAATTCTAAAGGGATTGGACAGGCTAGATGCAGGAAGATTGTTTCCGATGTTGGGGAAGTCCAGAACGAGGGGTCACAGTTTAAGGATAAAGGGGAAGCCTTTTAGGATGGAGATGATAAAAACTTCTTCACGCAGAGAGTGGTGAATCTGTGGAATTCTCTGCCACAGGAAACAGTTGAGGCCGGTTCATTGGCTATATTTAAGAGGAGGTTAGATATGGCCCTTGTGGCTAAAGGGATCAGGTGGTATGGAGAGAAAGCAGGTACAGGGTTCTGAGTTGGATGATCAGCCATGATCATACTGAATGGTGGTGCAGGCTCAAGGGCCGAATGGCCTACTCCTGCACCTATTTTCTATGTTTCTATGACTGTACAAATTAATGTTTGAAGTCAATGAACTTTGATCTGGTGTTAGGAAGATTATTAGTTTAGTATTCATTAAACTAAGGTGACAGTTCTCGCCAGCAAGCTGCAAATCTACTGTGTATGTTATTCAACTCTGGGGTGTTTCTTTTCAAGGTCCTGTTTCATACAAAGTCCAATTTCCAATTATCTCAGTAATTCAATGTCTTTGTTTCCCTGCATTAGATGAAGCACAGCAGAGTTTGTCTCCTGTGGGTTGCCAATGTAGAAAATGAAAGCTCGAGGAGAAACTTGTGTCAAAAAGCATGTGATAAGTTCTGAAATAATTTTTATAACATAATTATGCACAATATATGATATGATATTTCTGATGAAATTCCTATGGATATTTATTGGAATATTTATTAAATGTACCACTGCTGCAGTGGTATGTTTTGTGTCAATGAAACTCTTGAAATTAAAATTAAGCATGATCTCTTGCCTTTTAATTCATATTTTCTTGGGCAATTTTGCTTCAATATTATATGACAGCAAACAAAATGAATGTATTATGTGATGCATACGCTAACATTTTAATGTATTTTAATTTCTAAGAGAATAGCTTGTTCTTGTAATAAAAAAGTATTTTTTGTAAAATATGTTTAAATTGTTAAATATTTTGACAATTGGAGAATTTTTCTGCCTTGCATATATTATTAACATTAATTATATATTTTGATATGATTTTTATCTACATATGACCCCAATTAACTTTTGGAAATTGCAAATACAAACGTTTGTAATTATCACAAGGCTAATATATTAGCTATATTGCAGATGATGTTGAAACATAATGGATGCAAACAGAAATATTTCTGATGAAATTTACTTCCACTCTGCAACTAACATTATATAAATATACAAATATGAAACATTTGGAATATAACAACTTCAAAGTATATTTTCCTGACTTTGAACATGAGGGGGAAGATTTAAATGTTTGCTGAGTCTAAAACAAAAAAAAAGTGAACGAAATAACAGAATATTATGTTCAGCGATCAAAGTGAGGTTGATCAGAGGCAGGTTTTCACAGAACACCTTGTGCAACACAGGAACAGGCCCCGTAACCCGCAATGTCTGTGAGGACTGTGATCCCCAAATAAACTAATCCCATCTGCCTGTGTGTGATCCACGTTCCTCCTTCCTCCATTGCCTGTACATCTGTGTGCCAGTTTAAATGCTTGTTAAATGTTACTACAGGTTTCCCCCGCAATCCGAAGGTAGAACATTCCTGTGAAACTGTTTGTAATCCGAAATGTCGTAAAACGAAGAAGCAATTACCATTAATTTATATTGGAAATTTTTTTGAGAGTTCCCAGACCCAAAAAAATAACCTACCAAATCATACCAAATAACACATAAAACCTAAAATAACACTAACATATAGTAAAAGCAGGAATGATATAATAAATTTACACCCTATATAAAGTAGAAATATTGTTGGTATGGTGTAGTTTCACTTATCAAACTCGGGAAGGCAGCGAACCAAAATTGATTTGGGGGGGAAAAGATCGGCACATATACGCATACGTACGCACGTACACGCATGCGCAAACAACTGTCCGCACAAGGCTTCATGGTCATTGTAGTTTTTCTCGGGGTGAACACTCGTATAAAATGGGTATCTTTTTTTCGTAAAAGCAAAAATCCTCTTTGGTTAGTGAAAACAGGTACTAATGTAAGTCTTTCGTAACAGCGAGCTGTCGTAAATCGAATGTTTGAAAAGCAGGGGCCACCTATATTTGTTAAATGTTTCCACCACCTCTCCTAGCAACATGTTCCATGCACACTATTTTTTAAAAAAAACTTGCCTTGCACATCCCTTTTAAACTTTCTCTTCTCTCCTTAAGGCCATGCCCTCTAGTATTTGACATTTCTGCCGTAAAACCACAGACATAGGTTTAGAATTAGGCCATTCAGCCCGTTGGGTCTGCTCTGCCATTTCATCATTGCTAATTTATTATCCCGCTCAATTCATTCTCCTTCCTTTCCCCCATAACCTTTGATGCCCTGACTAAGCAAGAACCTATCAACCTCCGCTTGAAATATACTCAATGATTTGGCCTCCATAGCTGTATGTGTAAATGAATTCCACAAATTGACTATCCCTCAGCTAAAGAAATACCTCCACATCTTTGTTCTATCTGAACGTCCCTAGAATCCCCAACTATAGGAAATATCCTCTCCACATCCATGCTATTTAGACCTTTCAATATTTGATAGGTTTTAAGGAGATTTCTCCCTCCTTTATTCTACCATACTCCAGCGAGTTAAGGCCTAGAGGCATCAAAACAGCCTTCATATGTTAACCTTTCATTCCCAGTATCATTCTTACGAACTTTCTCTGGGCCCCCTCTAATGTAGCATACTTTCTTAGATTAGGGGCCCCAAACTGCTCACAATACCCCAAGTGGGGTCTGACCAATGCCTTATAAAACCTCGGCATTACATCCTTGCTCTTATATTCTAGTCTTCTTGAGATGAATATTAACATTGTGTAACATTGTTGGGTGTACTTAAGGCAGAACTTGATAGGTTCTTGTTTGGACATGGCATTAAAGGTTTGATTATGGGGAGAAAGCTGGGGCGTGTGACTGAGGGGGGAAAAGGATCAGCTATGATTGACTGGTGGAGCTGACTCGATGGGCCAAATGGCCTAATTCTACTCCTGTGTCTTCTGGTAACCCAGGTTAATTAAGCCCAAAGATGTAATGTTAGAAAGCTCCACCTGTGGAGGGATGAAAACGAGGTTTACCAAATTTTGTTTTTACAAAATCAGAACCTGGGATGGGGGGGGGTGGAAGAAGCTCTGCAAGAATGAGGCTTGACTGATGCAGGCATGGACAAGTGAGAAAAATGCAGCAAAATATTAGAAACTAAAGATATAAACTGTTAAAAGTAGAATTAGTAGTGAGGATCTCTCCTAATTACTTGAAGTCAAGTCAAGTCAAGTCAAGTCACTTTTTATTGGCATGTCAACCATAACTGTTGGTGCAGTACACAGTTAAAAACGAGAAAAAGTTTTTCAGGACCATGGTGCTACATGAAACAGTACAAAAACTACACTGAACTACATGAAACAACACAAAAAAAACTACACTAGACTACAGACCTACCCAGGACTGCGTAAAGTGCACAAAACAGTGCAGGCATTACAATAAATAATAAACAAGCCAATAGGGCAGTAAGAGGGCGGTAAGGTGTCAGCCTAGGCCCTGGGTATTGAGGAGTCTGATAGATTGAGGGAAGAAGCTATTACATAGTCTGGTCGTGAGAGCCCGAATACTTTTTCCCAGATGGCAGGAGAGAGAAGAGTTTGTGTGAGGGGTGCATGGGGTTCTTCATAATGTTGTTTGCCTTGCGGATGCAGTGTGTAGTATAAATGTCCGTAATGGCAGGAAGAGGGACCCCGATGATCTTCTCAGCTGACCTCACTATCCGCTGAAGAGTCTTGCGATCCGAGATGGTGCAATTTCTGAACCAGGCAGTGATGCAACTGCTCAGGATGCTCTCAGTACAACCCCTGTAGAATGTGATAAGGATGGGGGGTGGGAGATGGACTTTCCTCAGCAGCCTCAGGGTGAAACCTCTAGAGGAGAGACGATAGCGATTTAAAATTTTTTTTATTGAAACTGCGGCTATAACAAGCTGCAGCTATAACGAGACAGTATCGGCAGAGACGAGTGTCCATGACCTCTACCATGTAACCGGGAATTATTTCTGTCAAATTGTACCAAGGGATTTAATCAGCTCTTTTTTGTCTAAGTATTATGAATTGACTTTCCGTGGATGAGCAACTATTTCATCCAATGAACCAAGAAACAAGATGGCAAGCCACCCAAGACACAAGAACCAGCACAGGAACGAAATGTTTCATAACGTAGAGGAATTAAGTTTATTTGGATGTATAAGTTTATTTTCATTTGAAGGATCTGAATTTGATTTGCTGCAAGAACTGATTATTTTTGCAAAGACTTTGATTAGTTACTGAATGAAATTTACTTTATGTAAGAGTTGTGATGTTGGAGAATTGTCATGAAAGGAGTTAAGCTGTATAGTATATATAATTTTTGATTTGGAATTTGTAGACATACTGGCTGGAACTGAAACCAAAGTTAACCATAATACTTAAAGAATTGGAGATCAATTGGTTTTCTAACTAACTAGGGATAAATAACAAGAAAAAGTTGGTCTTTAAATTGGGGATAACACTATATCTAATTAGAGAAATTGGTGTAATAAAGGCAATTCTAATGAATTTCATGGATTCTACCTGAAAAGAAATTTGTTTTTGTTTAATATCTGAGATTTGGAACCTAAACACAATGTTGGAATTTTGAATTGTTCTTACTCATGTAAGTATTTTGTATATATTGCTTTTTTTTATAAACAGAACTTGCCTTTAGAACTGTATATTTTTTATTCACTGCCTCCTTCTGATAACTAGAGTTTCTGATGACCTACTAACACCTAGTGTAGCACTATGTAATTTGATTTTCTCATACAGACTGCCGCGGCCAGTCACACAAGAGAAAACCATGCCTTCCTTGCCACTGACTCAACCTGCAAGTTAACCTTTAGAGAAGGGGTTTCCAACCTGGGATTCACAGACCATTTTGCTTAATAGTATTGGTCCATGGCATAAAAATGGTTGGGAACTCTTTTCCTTTATTGCATTATTCCTTCTACCAAAGTGCATGACCATACATTTCCCTACACTATATTCCACTCTCCCAAGCTGTCCAAGTCTTACTTCCCCAACACTACTTGCCCTTCCATCTGTCTTCATATTGTCTGCAAACCTGGCCACAAAACCGTCAATTTCATCATCCGAATCTTGTCATATAACATGAATAGAAGAGGTTCCAACACCAACCTCTGCAGAATACCACTAGTCATCAGCAGCCAACCAGAAACGGCTCCCTTTATTCCCATTTTTTGCCTCCTGCCAGTAGGACAATCTTTTATCCATGCTAATATCTTTCCTGTAATACCATGGGCTCTTGTTAAGCAGCCTCATGTGCAGCACCTTGTCAAAGGCCTACTGAAAATCCAAGTGAAGAAGTCCACTGATACTCCTTTGTCTATCCTGCCTGTTAATTCTTCAAAGAATTTTAACAGATTTGTCAGGCAAGTTTCCCCCGGAGGAAACTGTGCTGACTTTGACATATTTTTTTATATATCTCCAAGTACCCTGAAACTTCAACCTTAATAATGGATTGCAAATCTTTCCAAACACTGATGACTGGCTAACTGGCCTATAATTTCCTTTCTTCTGCCTTCCTCCTTAAAGAGTCTAGTGACGTTCACAATTTTCCAGTCCTCTGGAACCATTCCAGAATATAGTGACTCCTTGAGAGATCATTACTCATGCTCTCCAATCTCTTCAGCTACCACTTTCAAAACACTGGGGTGTTGTCCTTGTAGTCCAGGTGACTTATCCACTTTCAGACATTTGAGCTTCTCAAGTACATTCTCCTATTTCCCTGTAATTGAAATTCTGCCCACTGACATGCTTCAATTTCTGGCATACTGCTAGTGCCTTCCACAGTAAAGATTGATGCAAATACTTATTGTGTTCATCTGCCATTTCTTTGTCTCCCATTACTAATTCAGTGTCATTTTCCAGCAATCTAATCTCCACTGTCACTTCTGTTTTACTCTTTATAATCTGGAAAAACTTTTCATATCTTTTATATTATTAGCATGGTTACCTTTATATTTGATCTCTTATGGCTTTTTTTAGTTGCCTTCTATTGGTTTTTAAAAGCTTCACAATCCTCTAACTTCCACTAAGTTTTGCTCTAATATATGTCTTCTTTCCTTTTATGCTTTCTTTGACTCCTCTCATCCTCCCTTAGAAAACTTGTTAATCTTTGGGATGTATCTATCCTGCACCTTCAGAATAGCCCCCATAAATTCCAGCTGTTGCTGTTCTGCTGTCTTTGCTAGTGACCCCTTCCAGTCAATTTTGGCCAGCTTCTTCATTCCTCTGCAACTCCCCTTACTCCACAGTAATACTGATACATCTGACTTTATCTGCTCCCTCTCAAACTGCAGGGTGGATTCTATTGTATTATGATCTCTGCCTCCTAAGGGTCCCTTTGTTTTAATCTCCCTAATCAAATCTGGTTCACAACACCCAATCCAGAATTACCTTTCCCCTAGTGGGCTCAACCACAAACTGCTCTAAAAAACCATCTCATAGGCATTCTACAAATTCCTTCTCTTGGGATCCAGCACCAACCTTATTTTCCCCAATCTACTGCATATTGAAATCCCCCATGACTACCCTAACATTTCCCCTCTAGCATGCCTTGTCTATCTCCTGTTGTAGTATGTAGCTACTGTGTGGAAGCCTGTATATAACTACGGGCCTGCATTTCACCTTGGTGGGGGGGGGGGGGGGAAGGGCTATTCACTTTATCTATGCCTCTCATAATTTTATAAACTGCTGTCAGATTGCACCTCTACTTCTGAAGCTGTAGAGGAAACAATTAAGTTTGTCCAACCTCTCCTTATAAATAATGCTGTCTAATCAAGGCAATATCCTGGTGAACCTGTTCTGTGCCCTCAGCGAATTTGTCTTTTGCTGACTCATTCAGTTGGTTTAGTCCAGTATTGCCTTCCAAGGGTGCTCCTCATATCCTTAGGGCATCCTTGCAAGCTGTACTCACAAACGCATTACTAAAATAATGTAGGCGACATCCACTGCCTTAACTTCATCAAAAGGATCAGTCAAATCTATAAGACTTGCATAAGGCTAACCAAATGAGCCTATGCTTTTCCAAATGTGAGTAAGTCCTCAGAATCCTCTCTTAATAGCTTCCTTATCACTGATGTTGGGTTCACTGCCCTATAATTTGCCAGATTATCCCTATTGCTGTTGATAAGCAACGGATTCCTCCTTGTCCTCCAGGACCTTACTGGCAGATAGAGAGAATACAAAGATGTTTGTAAGGTCCCCCTGCAATCTCCTCTATTACCTCTCCCAATAACCTAGGATAGATCCAATCAGATATTGGAGATTTTATGTATTTAATCTTATTCAAGAGACCCAGTGGCACTTCCTCTTTGCGATATCAGTATGTCCTTGAATATTATCATCCCCCATGTGATCTCACTATCCACCACCTCTTTTACCTTGGTGTGCACCAATGCAAAGTACTCATTTAGTGCCTTGCCCACTTCCTCCTTTGTCTTTGACTGGTCCTACACTCCTCCCCATTGCTGTCTTGTGTTTAGTGTGTGTGTGTGAGAGGTACAGAGACAGAGGTTTAGGGTGGGAATTTTAGCATTCGTATCTTAGCAGCACAGTCACAAATGGAGGAAAATAAATCAGAGATGTTAACTAGTGCTTGAGCCCAACAGGTGTCCCAAAATGTCTTTTTAACATTGAGCCTGGAATCAATTGGGTTAAGAACACCATAGGGACAGGAAGTGGGGGTGAGGGGATGCTGTACTGGGGATTAGACGTAGAATTGGATGTTAGTGGGTTGCGTCTAGGATTGCTGTGGTGAAGAGCAGGATGGGGGTTCACAATGCTATAAAAGGCCAGAAAGACTTCAACAATGAGTTTGGAGATGGTACAAGTGGTTGATGTTGGGAATGAACACCAAGGAAAATACTTTCCTGCAAGGAGGACATTGACTTGTATGTTCTGTTGGTGGAAGAAGCATGTCTGGTGTCAGCGTAGAAGCAAATCAGGTGTCATGCATTTCATTTAGATAAAATCTAAAATAATTTGTTTATTTGGATTTACGTAGAGTATTGTGAAAACATTAGAGAAAATGTGTAGTTGGTCTTATGGCTTCAGTGATGGTTGATTGCAGAACTGCAATCTTTCGTACCATCAAAGTACAGGATACAATTAACAGGGAAAATATCTGTAGAACTCTGTCTTTGGATTGATAACTGTGCTTGAGTTCTAAGAGTCTCTTTGTGATAAAGCCATAGTCTGTTTGATCAGTAATCTGTATACAACAGAAGGCTTTGTAGTATTGTTGATTACATTGGTGATCGGGAAGGGGAGGACCAGGGAGCTGATTGTTCATCTGAATTTGCTTATATGTGAGGAGGAAGCACAGATTACAGTAATTTACTAATCTCTTCACAGTTATTTACCAGTGTAAATGTTACTAGTTTGTGCAGAGTGTATTAGTTTTAATGGCACTTATGTAGCACATATTGTTCAGTGCAGTGGGCCTGCAGGTTAAGTTGGAGTTCATGGTGTTGTTGATTTGGAGGGGGTGGGGTGGGTGTATGTCAGTCAGCACTTTGAAGCACCACTGCATCCACTGAAGTACCTGTAGGGCCTGTGAAGGTTTTGTTTATTTTGCAGCTTTTAACAGGAGCACATGAGGCATAATTACCATTTGGACTTGGTGACAATATATTCCCCTAACACAAAATAACAGTAGTTTAAGGTTATTTTTCATGGGAATATGGAATTTACCTGATAATTTCTGTTCTACTGTGACTAATACTTAATAGAAGAGCAGCAAATGAAATACAGAAATGGGTATCTAGTGCACCTTGTTTTAATTTATTTCTATTTAAATTTCTACATTCAGGAAACTTGAGACGTCAGCTGTAATGTGTAATAAAATATACATGAGGGATTGTCTACGTCATCACACAGAGAACTGCACTGAAGGCTTGAATCATTCCCTCGAGGCCTTTATTACTGTTTAGTATTCAATTCACATTGTGCTTTGTGCAGTGGCATGAAGCGCAATAGAATGAAGATTTACCCACAGGATTGCAGTAGGCTGATCACAGCTACTGTTCTCCAGGGTTTGCCTTGGCAACAGGAAGGTTGCCGGGATACAGTGCTATTTGAAGAGAGCTATTTGGACAGACACGCAGCAAGATCACGCTTGTCAGTGGGAATGCTTTGGGTCTCGATTATAGATCACTTCCACGTAGAGTTAAGCATTCAGATTGTTTAGGTTTTTCTGGGAACTTACAGTCATATTGCTTCCAGAATCGAGCAGAAGTACCAGCAGCTTGGTTTTATCTCAGACTGAGCGTATCAGTTAGTAATTTATCTTTGTTAGAGAGATGCAACCTGTAATGAGCATTTCTTTTTGCCGCAGTGCGCCTTACAATGACTCTCAAAATGCTGGCTGCACTGAAACAGAAAATAAGACTATAATACAGTGCCTTGAAAAAGTATTCAGCCCCAACCCTTTGTTCACGTAAATACGAGGATTACAACCAGGGATTTTGGTCAATTTAATTGAGAATTTTTATTTGTGAGTTACGTGCTCCTTTTTTTCACAGTACAGCCAAAATATATATATATATATAGAAAACTGTAGAGCATGGAAGAATTTAAACTGAAATATCAGCAGTTCAGAAGTATTCATTCCCCTTTGCTCAGTACTCAGTTGAACCACCTCTCACAGCTATTACAGCCAGTAGTCTTTTTGGATAAGTCTCTATTTGCTTTGCATAACGTGATGGAGCAAGATTTGCCCATTCCTCAAGTGTGTCAGGTTAGTTGGGGAGCAGTGGTGGACTGCAATTTTGAGGTCTTACTGTTGGGTACATTTCTCAGACATTAAATTGTACCTTTGAACATTTGAGATGTCGATTGAGTTAAAGTCTGGGCCATTCAAGGACACCAATTTTCTTCATTTGAAGCTTCTTCATGTTTGCTCAGGCAGTGTGCTTTGGGTTGTCTTCCTGAAAGATGAACTTTCTTCCTAGTTTAAACATTCCTGCAGAGGGTAGCAGGTTTTTATCCAGGATCTCTCTGTATTTAACAACATTCATTTCCCCATCAATCTTGACCAGATTTCCAGTTTCTGCTGCTGAAAAGCATCCCCATAACATGATGCTATCTCCACCATACTTTACAGTCGGGATGGTGTTACCTGGCTGATGCGCAGTATTAGATTTATGTCACATGTACAGCTTAGTGTTGAGGCCAAGAAGTTTCACTTTCATCGGACCACAAGACCATCTTCTACATCTGTACAGTATCTTCTAAGTGATGCTTTGCAAAGTCCTTATGGGCAAGGATATGTTCTTTTTAGCTGGGCTTCTTCCTTGCCACGCTTCCATAAAAACCCTTTTTGTGCAAGGCCTTACAGATTGTGGAGCCATGAACTTTTGTAGATTAGCTCAAAATCCTACTTCAATATATTCAATATAGAAAATGCAACAGTAAAATGTGAAAATATTTTTCTGAAAACACAAAATGCTGGCAGAACTCAGCAGGCCAGACAATATCTATGGGAGGAGGTAGTGACAACGTTTTGGGCTGAAACCTCGTCACTACCTCCTCCTATAGATGCTGTCTGGCCTGCTGAGTTCTACCAGCATTTTGTGTTTTTATTTATTTCCAGCATCTGCAGATTCACTTGTGTTGCCTTTAAGTATTTTACTGAATTGTTTTTCAAGGCATTGTAGTGAGTATTTAGTGTATCTGTTTCCCCGACATAAATAATCAAAACTGTCTGCATTCCTTAGTGTTTGCTTGGGACATAGATTGAGATAGGAATTAATTATTAAGGTTTTAGACTTTAAATAAAATTCATGCTAAGTTTAAATATTACTGAATTATTGTTAAGTTTAGTTCTCATTAAATCCAATTTCACTGATGTCATTGAGGTTTTTTTTAAAGATAATTTGCAAAACCTGTTAGGTAAGGTTTCAATAATATGAATGTAAGGATACGGCACCAGCCATATGAATCACATTTACCTGTTTCCTTGAATTGCACAAATAATCAATGTTTGTCTACAGAAGGGTTTTGTTTAAGTTCCAGTCAGATGATACAAAATTAATAAAATGTGTATTAATGTCTCACTTTGCACGCCACAGCCCTGAGGAGACAGTTCTTCTGCATGATCAGGCATTATTTAAGGAAGTTAGGTTTAAGCCGAATAGCCACTGTGGGAGTGGTCATTGTGTGAGTAGGCAGTTCAGGCTTCAGCGAGGAGAGGCAGAGACTGTAGGTAGATTTTTTTTGTTTAATTTTTTTTTAAACTTTATTTCTGAGTGTCCAGTTAAAGCAGTGTGGATGCCATGCAGAATAGTAGAATGTTCCTCTTGTGGGATGTGGTCTGCTATTTTCATACTCCATAGATAAGAAAAAATCCATTCAAATTTGTAGGTAAGAGTCAGGAAATTAGAAAGCCTTTATTCAAATTATATAGCACCAAGTGAAACTTCCAAAACTTACCATAACGATTCCAAAGGGACACAGTGAACAATTGCATATACGTGCTGTGACCACTAGGAAACATACTAAACTTGTATGAAATATAAACAGACAATTAATTGTTAACTGCAATGAAAAATAATAAACAATCTAATTCATTAGAGAGCAGAGAAAGTTTACAAGGATGTTGCTGGGTGTAGAGGAAAAGTTGAATAAGGTTGAAAGGTTGAATAGGTTAGGACTTTCTTCCCTAGAGCACAGAAGAACGAGAGGAGATTTGATAGAGTACACAAAATTATGCGGGGTTACAGATGGGGTAAATGCAAGCAGGCTTTTTCCGCTGAGGTTGGGCGAGGTCATGGGTAATATCTTCACTCAGAGGGTGGTGAGAATGTGGAATGAGCTGCTTGCAGAAGTGGTGGATGCGGGTTCAATTTGAACATTTATGAGGAATTTGGATAGGTACATCAACGGGAGGGGTATGGAGGGCCATGGATCTAGGCAGGTTAATAGTTTGGCACGGACTAGACAGGTTGAAGAGCCTGTTTCTGTGCTGTGGTGCCCTATGACTGTATGACTCCTGAGTTTAGAAAATGTACCTCATCTGTGATCAGGATGCATTCATGTTGTCGCTAAGTCCAAATGGCAATTATGCCCGGTGTGCCCATTTAAAAACTGCAAAATAAACAAAACCTTCACTGGTGACATACTTCAATCGACACAGTGGTGCTTCCATGTGCTGTAGTTTGTACCAGGTTTCCAGCACCTAGGTTTGCAACACACAGGAGGACAAAGGTTAATGTTGTGTTCCTGGGATAACTGTGTTTCAACTTGAGCAGATGTCTTTAGGTACAGAAGGAGTATGTACTTATTTTCTGAACTGGAATTTCAAAAGTACACAGTAGGTTTCCAGTGGAGGATCCTTGCTGTCTATTTACTGCAGGATCCTCCTACAATATATGAAAACTACAGTGGAGCTGTCAGGTCAGCAGAAAAGATCATTGGCTGCAGTCTACCATCACTGTAGGACTTGAACGTGTCCAGGACAAAGAATCATTGTGGATAATACATACGCTGAAAAACTGCCTTTTACAAAATCTCTTTTCTGGAAAGTGCTATAGGGCTATTAAAAAAAAAATATTCATTTCATCTTGGAAGTTTCTTCCCCCAAGACAGTTAATCTGTTCAACTGTTCTAGTTAGCCTTCCCTACACACACAACTTCTCTATCTACTACCTCAGTCACTGCACCAAACTCTTTAAAACACTTTTTATAATGCTATTTACACTGTGAGTACATGCTGATATTTATGCACATTTTATTGCCTACTCATACTTTAACCTTTACTTTTTATATAATTCTTTACTCTTTATAATTGTTGAGTGTTGTTTTTTGTTGCAAGTTGAACCCTGATCAACACACCATAGCAAATTCTTAATACATGTAAATGTGTGTTGTGAATGTAGTTAATCCCTGAACCTTCTATGCAGAATGGAAGGACTACTGTTTTCCATTAAAAGTTACAGATACTTCCCCAACTTGTACTTTCTAATTTAGACTTTTGTTTAAAAAGGGCTGCCTTTACTAATACTATTAATGCCATATATGTGTTGTGTATTTAATATTTCAGTAATATTTGACTAATCTTGTGTGTGTGTATATATGTGTGTCTGTATGTATATTTATGTATTTATGTTGATTAAGCATTCTTGTTCATTTAAATAATTCATTATGGATCATTTATATAAATATGTGAATTGCATGCTTTATCACAATACCATGTGATATGTGTGCACCTTGCTTAAACTAAAAGACTCGCATTTTGGACCCACGTCTTCTTTTGAATTAGTTAAATGTTTTGAAGTTACAAATGTAAGTGGTGATGAGGTATTTTTAAAATGAATGCAAGATGGCTACTGACCTGTTGAAGAGCAGTGAGATGTTCAGGTTAAGAGAAGCGCAGCAAGGAGTGGCAGAGCATGTGCAGAGACTGTTGAATTAAATAAAAAAGACAGTAAACAGAAGAATTCACAGGTTCATAAAGAGTGAGTACCAGGTATTAATAATCGTAAAAAAAAAAAGCAGAAATAGCTGGCTACATTGGAAAGATGGATGCATTTGATTCCTCAGCAGATAACTGGCTCACGTATCTGAGCTAATTCAACAGCATTTTGTAGCAAATGTAATAGCCAATGAAAAACGGGTACTAGTTTTGCTGTGTGCATTGGGTTTAAAGGCATACAGTATGTTTTGAAGTTTAACTGTTTCCACCAAGCCAACAGAAATGAGCTTTGCTGCTGTTGCGCAAGTAATGCGCAACATTTAGAATCAAAGCCATTATTGAGTGGAGAACACTTTAGGTTTCATAAGTGGAATCAAAAAGAAGGGAATTCCATTTCACCATACGTGGCTGAATTGAAGAGATTACCTGAGCGTTGTCAATTCAGCAGTAGGGTTGATGATGCACTAAGAGATCGTTAGTTTGTGGAATCTTACAGGAAAGCATTCAAGAATGGCTCCTAACTGTAGCACAACTAACATTTAAAAGAGAAATTGAAATTACTGTATCAACGGAAACAACAGATAGAGACTCAATTGAATTGCAGTCAGCAATGAAAGTGAGCATGAGCAAAATTGCAATGTCTAAACAGAAACTGGCCTGGCTGAGCAAATTGTGTTGTTATTGTGCTGGAGACTCATACTCCAGACCAATGCAGATTTAAAGGTGAAACTTGTAGAAAATGCAACAGAGTAGGACTTAAAAAGAATTTGTCATACTCAAAATAAATGGACTGCACAGTGAAGAGAAAAAGTTAAAATGTCATGTTGCAGTTTCAGAAAGAGTACTGAATCTGCTAGCTGTTGATGAAGAAGAAGTGGGTAGCCTTGAGATTTACAGTGTGAAACTAACAATAGACAAACAATATGACATATACCAGAAGTGAATGGCAAATCAATTGAATTGGATACTGTCTTGGCTGTTTCAGTCATTCCACAAAATGAGTTTGAGTGGCATTTCAAAGATACTGGACTGAAGCCTATAGATATCCAACTAAAAACTTATACTGGAGAAAAGATACCTCAGGCGGGAATGATATTCGTGACAGCGTAATGCAACAACTAGCAAGCCAGCATTGGGCCAGCACTGTGGGGGTGTGATCAGCTGAGACAACTGTAACTTGATTGGAGATCCAACTTGCAGTTTGCATGCTGCATTCCTGCAATGAAGCCAACTGGAAGCGAATTAAGAAGGGTTCTGGATGATGCCATAACTGTCTCCATGCCGAACACCAGGGATCTCTGTTCAACAGAGGGCAGACAGATCTCGGGTGCCAACCTCTGTGCCTCTGGTTGGAAAGCATATTGGACCAAGGAGGACCACACTGCCAAAAGGAATCATAAAGGTAACAAAAGCAATGGTCTGTCTATAACAGTTTTTGTAGGTAAAGTATTTGAAGAAGCATCTGATATGTTAATCATTTTGCCACACTTTCAAAATGTGGTTATGTTTTAAGCTGGAAGAAAGTTCAAGGAGCTTCAGGGAAGTTACAAACATTCAGCTTTTGTTAATATTTAAAAAGAACAGAATCTACTCTGTGTGCATTAAGGTTATTGCATGAACTTCAAATGGGAGACAAAAAGTTGCTAGTTAAAGTAGATGCAAAGAACAAAGTCCAGTTGGATGAACGGAAGGCCAAAAAGAAAGGAGTCAATGGAAAAACAAAACAAAGGGTTCATTAGATAATGTTGTGGAAGAGGAAACCAGGATGAGAGGTCAGATCATAAAGGAAGCAATGGAAGGATTAAGAAGAGAATACTTAGTGAACAAGTGCACTGATCAACCCAGGATTCCTAAAGATTTGTAAAGAGGTAGCGGTAAAGATTTTGGAGGCATTAACAATGATCTCTTAAAAATTATTGGACTCTGGCATGGTGAAGTATTGCAAATGTTACTCCACCCTTTAAGAAAGGAGGAAGGCAGCAGAAAGGAAATTTTAGACCAGTTAGCCTGACCTCAGAGGTTGGGAAGATGGAGTAAATTTTTAAGGATGAAGTTATGGAGTGTTTGGTGACACAGGACAAGATAGGACAAAGTCAGCATGGTTTCCTTAAGGGAAAATCTTGCCTGACAAACTTGTTGGAATTCTTTGAGGAGATTACAAGTAGAATAGATAAAGGAGATGTAGAGGATGTTGTATATTTGGACTTTCAGAAGGCTTTTGACAAAGTGCTACACATGATGCTGCTTACCAAGTTAAGAGCCCATGGTATTACAAGTTGCAAACATGGTTAGCCCATTGGCTGATTGGTAGGAGGCAGCGAGTGGAAATAAAAGGATCCTTTTCTAGTTGGCTGCCAGTGACTAGGGGTTCTGTAGGGGTTGGTGTTGGGATCACTTTTTTAATGCTGTAAGTCAATGATTTAGATGATGAAATACGTGTCTTTGATGGCCAAGTTTGCAGATGATACGAAGATTGGTGGAGGGACAGATAGTGTTGAGGAAACAGGTAGGCTGCAGAAGTACTTAAATAGATTAGAAGAATGGACAAGAACGTGGCAAATGAAATACACTGTTGGAAGATGCACGGTCATGAACTTTGGTGGTAGAAATATGCAGACTGTTTTCTAAATGGGGAGAAAATCCAGGAATCTGAGATGCAGAGGGACTTGGGAGTCCTTGTGCAGAACACCCTAAAGGTTTGTTTGCTAGTTGAGTCTGTGGTGAGGAAGGCAAATGTAAACAAGAGGTCTTTAAAACAATAGCAGAGATGTGATGCTGAGGCTTTATAAGGCACTGGTGAGGTCTCACCTTGAGTATCGTGTACAGTTTTGGGCTCCTTATCTAAGAAAGAATGTTCTGGCATTAGAGAGAATTCAGAGGAGGTTCACAAGGATGATTCTGGGAATGAAAGGGTTATCATATGAGGAAAGTTTGATGGCTCTGGGTCTGTACTCGCTGGAATTTAGAAGGATGGAGGGGTGTCTCATTGAAACCTTTCAAATGTTAAAAGGCCTAGACCAGGGGTCAGCAACCTTTACCACTGAAAGAGCCACTTGGACCCGTTTCCCACAGAAAAGAAAACACTGGGAGCCGCAAAACCCGTTTGACATTTAAAATGAAATAACACTGCATACAACGTTTTTTTTGCCTTTATGCTATGTATAAACAAACTATAATGTGTTGCATTTATGAAATTGATGAACTCCTGCAGAGAAAACGAAATTACATTTCTGCATGCAACAAAAACATTTTGAACTCCGAAAAAAAGACGTTGGGTTGAAAGTTACTTTTAAGTAAAATATTCAATGTCTATTTGAGTCCTTCTTGTATTTATGAAAAACGCCGAACTTAAATTTTCCGCCAGCAGCAAACCAAAAATAACGTCAGCCAGCTGTCATCCTGAAAAATGAAAGGACTATTTCACTGAACAATGAAAAAATATGAATATAAGTAAAATAATAGGCAATTAAAATATTTATCATACTTGGTTAATGGGATTTCTGCTCCTGGACCTCAGCTCACAGCGTCTGCACATCAGGGCTGTATGATGTCACCTTCATCTTTACACAGGATCGCAAGCTGTCATCTGTGAGGTTTTCAATATCACTCCATTTGTGTTTCTGAGCAAGAACGGCCTTCTGACGGGCAACATCTTCAAGGTCTGCTGTCAAGCGTCTAAACTTGGACACCCATATGTCTTTGTCGGCTATGTCGGCCAGTTCCATCTCAAGATCAGGTTGACTCACACCTGCCAATGCAGTCGTATTCAGTAGGGAAGGATCGATGCTTAAGGGAGTGACCGGGAAGGATAATGTGTTTTTTTTCCTCTCTGAACTCACAGAAGCGTTTCCCAAACGATGTTTGCATTGCGATGATTGCAGAATGTAAATACTCCGAAATTATCATGTCGTGACCTTGTTTGAACTCTCTCAAATTGGGGAAGTGAGACAAAGTGCCTTTCTGTAAATCTCTGGCAAGCACTGTCAACTTGCGCTCGAATGCCAAAACATCCTCCAACATGTGCAGGGCTGTACGTCCTTTCCCCTGAAGAGCTGTGTTCAGCGTGTTCAGGTGCGCTGTCATGTCTACCATGAAGTGTAGCTTTTCCAGCCACTCTGGCTGTTCCAGCTCAGGAAAGGTGAGCCCTTTGCTGCCCAGGAAAGTTTTCACTTCTTCCAGACACGCGACAAAGCGTTTCAGCACCTTCCGTCTGGACAGCCAGCGATAAAAACACGTTGTAGCGGTGTCAGTAAACTGCAGTCAAAGATAGCTTTATTCGAACTAAACAGCCTTGCTTTTCAGCTTCCCTCAACCCAGCCCCCATGGACGCAGATGCTGCAAAAGACGCGTACTCACAAACCCCCGTAGGCTATCTCCCTTAGCCGGAATGCTGGCTAATTGTGAGCCGTTTTATGATGTGGCAGGAAATGTGTCGCTACACTTAGGTTGTACAAGATCACCATAATTACATTTCAAAAGCTAACAAACTAACATAAAATACATTTTAATTAAATACTGACCAATTATTTCCCAAAGCCACAGGGAGCCGCAGCACAGAGGTGAAAGAGCCACAAATGGCTCGGGAGCCGCAGGTTGCCGACCCCCGGCCTAGACAGAGTAGATGTGGTAAACACAAAGTACACTGCAGATGCTGTGGTCAGATCAAGGCGTACCAAAAAGCTGGATGAACTCAGCAGGTCAGGCAGCATCCGTTGAAAGGAGCAGTCAACGTTTCGGGCCGAGATCTGAAGAGTAGATGTGGGAAGTACGTTTCCCGTGGTGGTGGAATCTAGGACAAGAAGGTGCAGACTCAGGATAGAGGGGTGTCCATTTAAAACAGAGATGCGGATAAATCTCTTTAGCCACTGGGTGTGAACTTGTGGAATTTGTTACCACAGGCAGCTGTGGAGGCCAGGTCATTGGGTGAAGATTGATATGTTCTTGACAGGACACGGCATCAAAGGTTACAGGGAGAAGGCCCGGGAATGGGATTCAGAGGGAAATAAAGGATCAGCCATGATTGATTGGTGGAGCAGGCACGATGGGCCAAATGGCCTACTTCTGCTCCTTTTTTCTATGGTCTTATCAAGATGCACAAGTTAGAAGAAGAAGAAAGGTGTCCAGAGCTGTCAGAACCATTTCCTGCAGTCTCAGAATCAACTCCTGCAGTCACCACGGAGGAGGCCCCAGAACCTGACATTGTTTTCACAGCCACAAGTCTCACCGGCCAAGAAGAGTGTTCCTCCTTTGTCAGGAACAGTGTTATCAAACAAGAGTAAGAAATCATTCACAATGATTAAATCTTTAGGCCTAAATGGGACAATTTAAAATTTACAATGTTGTGGACATCTGTGTATAGCTGTTGCATTATATACAGTACAGTCGGCCCTCCTTATCCGCGGATTCCGCATGCAACAATTCAATCAACCGCAGATCGGGAAAGCCCAGAAGTTCTCTCTCCAGCACTCGTTGTTTGAGCAAGTACAGACTTTTTTCTTGTCATTTTCTTGTCATTATTCCCTAAACAATACAACAAACTATTTACATAACATTTACATTGTATGAGATATTATAAGTAATCTAGAAATTACTTAAAAGTGCAGGCAGTCCCCAGGTTATGAATGAGTTCCGTTCCTGAGTTCGTCTTTAAGTCGGATTTGAAGTTGGAACAGGTACATCCGGTATTATTTAGCATCAGTTAGTCAAACGTTTTTCTTAGTCTATAGTACATATTTTACCTTCCTATGCATATAAAACACTTAAGAGACATTTGTATTTCAATAATTAAACCACTGTGTTGCTTAGTAATAATTGTAGCTTTCAGCGGGGCAGGGCCTTTCACGTGCTCCATTAAAATTGTTCCGATTGTTGACCGACTGTAGCCTAATGCTTTTCCAATGACCAATGGTGTTTCACTTCTTTCCGATCACTTTATTGCTTCCACCTTATTTTCAATAGTGATCGTGATTATTTTCATGAACAGAAACACTACGGATTCAGAGCTGCGCCAGGTCCTAATGTCCACCGCACTGAGACATGTTAAATAAAGTCCAGGGTTCCGCTGGGTCCTGAAGACCACCGCACTGAGACTGGTTAAATAAGGGACTTGAGCAACTGTGTTTTTGGTATCTGCAGGGGGTCTCGGAACCAATCCCCCGCGGATAAGGAGGGCCAGCTATATATATAGTTGAAATGCATTCTGTTTTGAGTTTGAGTTTATAGCTAAGCAGGGAGGAGTCTTGTGTATTTAATATTTCAGTAATATTTGAGCAATCTTGTGTATATATGTTGGTTGATTAAGTATTCTTGTTTGTTTAAATAATTCATTACAGGTTATATGTATAAATACATGAATTGCATATGTGTGCCTCGCTTAAAGTAAAAAAAAAAGTTGGACTTTCACTCCTGGCTCTCTTGCTTTTCTTTGAATTTGTTTAATGATTTGAAGTTACAAAATGTAACAACTTGCCCTTAAATAAGACTGAGCATAAAGAGTGGGTGATGTGGGTCAAACCTCTTCCAGAGTTTATCTATTTGGCTTATTACCGATGAAATATGTGACAAGCCCACGATCATTCCTTTTCTTGTATGAGCCTGAGGCATCTTGGCACTCTGGTGTTCCAGGCAAACAACCTTGTGCTGGATCATCACATCAAGCTTTTGGTCAGTGCTTCTAATTGACCCAATAGTGTTGAAACCACCCAGTTGCTGATTCAAATATGTTATTAGCAAATATAATTATTTATTTCATAGAAGCAGGACTCATTGCATTATTTATTGCCTTATCTTAAATTTAATATTTTTGCAAACAATTACTTGATAATATTTTAAAAGTTTTTCTCATGGCCTGTCAATGTGTGATTGATAAAGAAAATAATGAATTTTCATTTCTCTAGCATTTTTTTCAAAACTTCAGGATGACCACACTTCTGAAATATATTCACGGATGTGATTTAAGAAATTTTGTTGTGGATTGGGATTTAGATTACAGTGAAAATTATATTCAATTTGAGTCTATTCTATATGGTACAAATGGTATCATTATGGTATCATTTAAAATTTTACACTATTTGGTGGTTATACGATAAACTCACTTAGTTTTAATATCTGAAGAGTGAAGTAAGAATGTATTGGACTGTTCATGTGGTTCATAATATAATTGATAAAATTGTAGAAACATGCTGCAATCATGGTTTCAGGCAACTGCCCAGCAAGTATAATTAAAATCACTGAAAAATATGAATATCTGACACAAGAAGTGTTGAAAAGGAATTTACTAGAAGCAACTTAACAAGGAGAAGCAAAGTCTCTTTTCAATTTCACTGAAGTAGATGTGGATATCAAGTTTGTTTTTAACAGATTAAAACAGAACACTACCTTCATTAATTTTGTGTTCATATCAATTTCTTAAACAGAGAAAGGCTACAAAAATAAATGTGATGTTACTTTAGACAAGTAACTTTAGAAAGTTTTAGAGTTGACAATACATTAGGTATATTTGAAATAGTAAAAAAAAGGTTTTATATGCTACCTTTTTATTTTGTAGAGTACATCTTTTGCACCTACAAACCATTTGGCTGTACCATCTATTGAGCAGAAATCAAATTCTTTATGAACTTTGTGCCAGAAGTATTCCAAGGTTTTGCTTTACTTCAATTATCAAATAATACTCTGCATTTGTTATAGCAATTTGTTTTATGATTTGAGACATGGCGCATGATAAGTGGAACATGACTGAGGAACAATGTCACTTTGAATCTATGATTCCAAAAAGTACTTAACTGCAGGGGCTTAACTAGGATTGTTGCTGGGGTTGTGGCAAGTTCCTTGACAAAAATTGGCTGCAATGTAAGCCATCATCTTGGGCATTGTTATGTCACATGACTATCATGGCAAACTGGAATATAAACTTTCCAAAGTGTATTACAAATCTACTGTTTTCTCTAATAATGTTTCTGTTTGGGACCTTCCAAAACTGCCTTTGGACCAGTGCCTAAGGTGGGTGGGGTGGGGGAACCATAAGAAAAACATTAGCCATTCAAAGGGTTTAGCTCAGTGGAATTCTAATTAAGATAAGGTAGATTACTCTGATCTGCTGCACTGCTGGTTATCTGTCGAAGGGCAGAAATAAAGGCTTGCTAGAAGGAGGGATCTTTTCTGCTTCATGCAAGTATATGAATGATTAATACAAAAACCAGATGATCTTTGCTAACCTGTTGATCAAAGTCTGGTTTTGATGGCATTTTTGTGTGTGGAACTTCCCTGGTTATCAAGATAGCATAGTGTTAATAGAAAGATGGAGGTTGCATAGAACAGAGAACAGTACAAGACAGATGGGCCTTTCAGCCCATCCAGTTGATCTACTCCTATCCTATGATCAGTCTAACCCATCCCTCTTATTTATTCATTTATTTTGCATCTATCTAAGAGTCTTTTAAGTGCCCTGTTGTATCAGCATCTAAAACCACCTCCAATAGTGCATTCTAGGTATTCATCACCTGTGTGTTTTAAAAAATAAATAAATTATTAAACCTCCCTCTGAAAGCTCTCTTAAACTTTATTCCGCTCACCTTAAGTGGATGTCTTTGATATTGTTCATTGCTGCCCTGGGGAAAAAAGGTATGCTGGTGCTGTCCACTCTATGCCTTTTATAATCTTAAGTACCTCTATCAAGTGGCCTCACATCATCGGTCACTTCAGAAAAGCCATTGCTCGCTCAACCTTTCCTCATAAGACATGTTCTCTAATCCAGGTAGCATCTTGCTAAATCTCCTATTCATCCACTCTGAGGCTCCCACACCTCTCATAAGGAGGTGATGTGAACAGAGCACAGTATTCTGTGTGTATTAACTAGGGTTTTATCTTGCTGCAACGTTACCTTGGGACCCTTGAGTTCATTCCCCTGTCTAATGAAGACCAATACACCACTTAACATCTTAACCACTCTATCAAATTGTGCAGCAACTTTGAGGGTCTCCATGCTACTCTGCCTTCAAGTTCAATCTCTCAAAGTGATTCGCTTCACACTTTTCCGGATTGAACTTCATCATCACTTCTCGACCCAATTCTGCAAGTGAACAGCCAGAAGTTGTGGTCCTGAACTGGAAGGGGAGCTAATATCCTAGCGGGATGGTTTGCTAATGCTGCATGGTGGGGTTTAAACTGGAGTTGCAGGAGAATGGGAACCAGAGTGCCAGGACAGTTAGTGGGGAGGTTGTGGAGACAGATGTAAGATGTGAGACAAAGTCAGGAATCAAAAGATTGAACGTGGTGTGACAAGTGTCCTGAGCTGCATATATTTCAGTGCAAGAAGTATCGTAAGAAAGACGGATGAGCTCAGAGCAAGGATCAACCCCTGGAATTATGACGTTGTAGCCATTAGTGAGGCTTGGTCGCAGGAGGGACAGGACTGGCAGCTCAATATTCCAGGGTTCCGCTGTTTTAGATGTGATAGAGAAGGAGGGATGGCGTTATTAGGGAAAATGTCAGGGCAGTGATCCATCAAGACAGACTGATGAACTCGACTAGAGAGGCATGATGGGTGGAACTGAGAAATAAGAAAGGTATGGCCTCATTAATGGGATTATATTACAGATCACCCAACAGTCCGAGGGATTTAGAGGAACAAATTTGTAAAGAGATTGTAGAGTTGCAAGAAACATAAGGTTATTGTAGTAGGTGAGTTTATCTTTCCACACATTGACTGGGAATCCCATACTACAAAAGGACTAGATGGGATAGAGTTTGTCAAATGTGTTCAGGAAAGTTTTCTTCATTAGTACATAGCAGTCTCAATGACAGAGTGTGCGATATTGAATCTGCTGCTAGGGAATGAGACCAAGCAGGTGTTAGAAGGTCGTTTAAGGGAACACCTTGCATCCAGTGACCACAATGCCATTAGTTTCAAAGTAAATATGCAAAAAGATAGGTCTGGTCCATGGATTGAGATTTTAAATTGGAGAAAGGCCAGTTTTGAAGGTATCAGAAATGATCTGACAAGTGTGGATTGGGTCAGGCTGTTTTCTGGCAAAGTTGTACTTGGAAAGTGGGTGGCCTTCAAAAAGGAAATTCTCAAGAGTACAAAGCTTGTATGTGCCTGTCAGAATAAATGGTTACAAAATAAATGGTGGAGGAAACCTTGGTTTTCAAGAGATATTGAGGCTCTGGTTAAGAAAAAAAGGGTGTGTAACAGGTATAGTCAAGTGAGAACAAATAAGGTGCTTATGGAGAATAAAGAATGCAAGAAAGCACTTAAGAAAGAAATCAGGAGGGCTAAAAGGAGGCATGACGTTGCTCTGGCAGACAAAGTGAAGGAGAATCCTAAAGAATTCTACAGATATGTTAAGAGCAAAAGGATTGCAAGGGACAAAATTGGCCCTCTGGAAGACCAGAATGTTAATCCATGTGTGGAGTAAGAGTTGGGGGAGATCTTAAATAAATTACTCAGGAGACACATACAGAAGTGAGGCAAAGTGGCATTAACTTCATGGATCCTATACAGATTACAAAGGAGAAGGTGTTTGCTACTTTGAGGCAAATCAGGGTGGATAAATCCCCAGGGCCTGACAAGGTGTTCCCTTAGACCTGACGGGAGGCAACAGCAGGGAGACTTCAAAAGGACAATAATTATACCAGTGCCTAAGAAGAGTAGTGTGAGCTGCCTTAATGACTACCATCCCATAGCACTCAGAAGTACGGTGATGAAATGCTTTAAGAGTTTGTCAGGACCAGACTGAACTCCTGCCTCAGCAAGGACCTGGACCCACTGCAATTTGCCTATCACCACAATAGGTCTGCAGCAGATATAATTTCACTGGCTCTTCACATGGCCTTAGAACACCTAAACAATTCAAACACCTACATCAGGATGCTGTTCATTGACTATAACTCAGCATTTAATGCCATCATTCCTGCAGTCCTGATTGATAACCTAAGGAACTGTACCTCCATCTGCAATTGGATCCTTGACTTTCTAACTGGAAGACCACAATCTGTGCAGATTGGTAATCTGCTCCTTCCTGACAATTAATACTGATGCTCCTCCACTGCTCTGCCCTCTCTATACCCATGGCTGTGTGTCTAGGCATAGCTGAAATGTGTCTATAAATTTGTTGAAGATACAACCATTGATATCAGATGGAGATGAGAATGCGTAGAGGCGCGAGATATACCAGCTGGTTGAGTAGTGTTGCAGCAGCAACCTTGCACTCAGTGTCAGAAACTTCAGAAACAGTATGATGAGGGAACGTGAACCAATCCTCATTGAAGGATCAGAAGTGGAGAGAGTGAGCAATTTCAAGTTCCTGGGTATCAAGATCTCTGAGCATTTAACCTGGTCCCAACATATTGATACAGCTATAAAGAAGGCAAGACCATGACTAAATTTCATTAGGAGTTTGAGGAGGCTTGGTTTGAATTGAATGACCTTTATTGTCGTTATACACAGGTACAATGAAACTCTGCTTGGTTTCCTCTCAGGCAATCAAACAAAGCGGTAGATGAAAACAAGACAGTAATAGAAAAACAGTATTAAATAGATAAATAGCAGAAAGTAAGTTGCAGCAGCACCAGAATATCACAGTAATGCACAAAGTGCCGTTAGTGCAAGTATTTGAGTCCTTGTGTGTGCTCACAGTTTCAGTCATTGTTCTGTGGGAGTGGTGTGATGGAGGCCACAGCTCTGGGGTAGAAGCTGTTCCTCAGTTCTGGCTTTTAGTGTCCTGAACCTTTTGCTGGACGGCAGCGGGTCAAACAGGGAGTCGCCGGGGTGTGTGGTGTCTCTGGTTATGCTGATTGCTTTCCTCCTGAGTCTGCTGGAATAGACGGTGTCCAGTCCTGGGAGCTCCATCCTGACAGTTCGCTGGGCTGCCTTCACCACGCGATGCAGGTCTTGTCGCTCAGCGGCTGTGCAGCTGGCACACCACACTGTGGCGCTGTTGGTCAGGATGGTTTCAATTGAGCTTCTGTAGGAGTTAAGCAACAGTTTTTGTGGGAGTTTGGCCTGTTTCAGCTTTCTGAGGACGAAGAGTCTTTGTTGTGTCTTTTTACAAGCAGCGAGGTGTTGGTGGTCCACGTCAGCGAGGTGTTGGTGGTCCACGTCAGCGAGGTGTTGGTGATCCACGTCGGTAAGGTGTTGGTCGTCCACGTCGGCGAGGTGTTGGTCGTCCACGTCGGCGAGGTGTTGGTGGTCCACGTCGGCGAGGTGTTGGTGGTCCACGTCGGCGAGGTGTTGGTGGTCCACGTCGGCGAGGTGTTGGTGGCCCACGTCGGCGAGGTGTTGGTGGTCCACGTCAGCAAGGTGTTGGTGGTCCATGTCAGCAGCTTTGACAATGTAACTCCAAGGAACTTTAGGTTTTACACACTTTCCACTATCTCTCCATGTATATGGAGGGGGGTGTGCACTCCGTTCTTTGATCTCCTGAAGTCAATGATCATCTCTTTTGTTTTACAAGTGTTACGGACTAGGTCATTGTCCTTACAATTTGTCACCTAAAACACTCAATCTTTTGCAGATGTACCATGGAGAACATTCTAACAAGCTACATCCTGTCTAGTATGGGAGGGTTACTGTACAGGATTGAAAGAAGCTAGAGAAACTTGTAAAATTAATCAGCTTCTCTGTAATATCCAAGACATCTTCAAGGAGTGATGCCTCAGAAAGGTGGCGTCCATTATTAAGGACCTTCATCATCCAGGGCATACCCTCTTCTCATTGTTACCATCAAGAAGGAGGGACAGAAGCCTTGAAGGCACACACTCAGTGATCAGGAACAGATTCTTTCCCTCTGCCTTCTGATTCCTAAATGGACATTGAATCCATGAACACCACCTCACTTCTATTATTTCTGTTTTTGCACTATTTTAAATTTAACTGCTATATATACATATATAAACTTACTGTATTTTTCCTATATTATCATGTATTACATTGTACTGCTGCTGCTAAGTAAACAAGTTTCATGACATATGCCAATGATATTAAACCTGATTCTGATTCTGAAGTGCAGGAATTGCTGGGGCCCAAGCAGAACTATTTAAAACCTCCTTAGTGACAGAAGAGGGACCAGAGGATTGGAGGGTAGCCAATGTTTGAAAAAGGCTCTAAACATACACCAGGAAATTATTGGCTGGTGAGATTGACATCAGTTGTGGGAAAGTTATTGGGAGGTGTTCTAAGGGACCGGAAATATATGTAAGTATTTAGATAGATTTGGACTGATTAAGGATAGTCAGCATGGCTTTGTGAGTGGAAGGTCATGTCTAATCGATCTTAGAGTTTTTTGAGGAAGTTACCAGGAAAGTGGATGAAGGCAAGGCAGTGGTTCAGGAAGGCATTTGACAAGATCTTGCAAGGGAGGCTGGTCAAGAAGGTTTAGTCGCATGGTGTTCAGGATGAGGTAGTAAATTGGATTAGACATTGGCTTTGTAGGAGATGTCAGAGAGTGGTAGTAGAGGGTTGCTTCTCTGACTGGAGGCCTGTGACTAGAGGTGTGCCACAGGGATCAGTACTGAGTCCTTTGTTGTTTGTCATCTCTATCAACAATCTGGATGATAATGTGGTAAACTGGATCAGCTGATTTGCAGATGACACTAAGATTGGCGGTGTAGTGGACAGTGAGGAAGGTTATCATTGGCTTGCAGAGGGATATGGATCAGATGGAAAATGGCAGGTGAAACATAATGCAGACAAATGGGAGTGCACTTCAGTAAGACCAACCAGAGTGGGTCATGCACAGTGACTGGTAGGGCACAGACGAGGGTGGTTAAACAAAGTGATCTGGGAATGCAGGTCCATAATTCATTCAAAGTGGCGTCATAGTAGATAGGGTCATAAAGAAAGCTTTTGGTATATCGGCCTTCATAAATCATTGTCGAGCACAGGAGAGGGGATGTTATGTTCCTCATCCAGATAATTTATAAAAATCATTCAGAATAGGAGTACCAGTACAGATCCCTGAGGCACACCACTGGTCACCAACCTCCATGCAGAATGTGACCCATCTACAACCACTCTTTGCCTTCTGTGGGCAAGCCAGTTCTGGATCCACAAAGCAATGTCCCCTTGGATCCCATGCCTCCTTATTTTCTCAATAAGCTTTGCATAGTATCAAATACCTTGCTGAAATCCATATGCACTACATCTACTGCTGTACTTTCATCAATGTGTTTAGTCAGTTCCTCAAAAAATTCAATCAGGCTTGTAAGGCACGACCTGCCTTCGACAAAGCCATGCTGACTATTCCTAATCATATTATGTCTCTCCAAATGTTCATAAATCCTGCCTCTCAGGATCTTTTCCATCAACTTACCAACCACTGAAGTAAGACTCACAGGTCTATAATTTCCTGGACTCTCTCTACTCCCTTCTTTGAATAAAGGAACAACCTCCGCAACCCTCCAATCCTCCAGAACCTCTCCTGTCCCCATTGATGATGCAAAGATCATCGTCAGAGTCTCAGCAATCTCCTTCCTCACCTTCCACAGTAACCTGGGGTACATCTCATCCGGTCCCAGTGACTTCCCCAACTTGATGATTTCCAAAAGCTCCAGCACATGCTCTTTCTTAATATCTATATGCTCAAGCTTTTCAGTCTGCTGTAAGTTATCCCGACAATTGCCTAGATCCTTTTCCATAGTGAATACTGAAGCAAAGTATTCATTAAGTACCTCTGCCATCTCCTCCAGTTCCATACACACTTTTTCACTGTCACACTTGATTGGTCCTATTCTCTCACGTCTTATTCACTTGCTCTCCACATACTTGGAGAATGCCTTGGGGTTTTCCTTAATCCTGTCTGCCAAGGCCTTCTCATGGCCCTTTCTGGCTCTTCTGATTTCATTCTTAAGCTTCTTCCTGCTAGCCTTATAATCTTCTAGATCTCTATCATCACCTAGTTTTTTGAACTTTTCAGAAGCTTTTCTTATCGACTAGATTTACAACAGTCTTTGTACACCACAGTTCCTGTACCCTACCATCATTTCCCCGTCTCTTTGGAACGTAGCTATGCAGAACTCCACACACATATCCCCTGGACATTTGCCACATTTCTGTCGTACGTTTCCCTGAGAACATCTGTTCCTAATTTATAGTTCCAAGTTCCTGCCCGATAGCCTCATATTTCCCCTTACTCCAATTAAACGCTTTCCTAATTTGTCTGTTCCTATCCCTCTCCAATGCTATTGTGAAGGGGATGGAATTGTGATCACTATCTCCAAAATGCTGTCCCACTATGAGATCTGACACATGACTAGGTTCATTTACCAATACCAGATCAAGTACAGCCTCTCCTCTTGTAGGTTTATTTACATATTGTGTCAAGAAACCTTCCTGAACACATCTAACAAATTCCACCCCATCTAAACCACTTGCTCTAGTGTGACGCCAATCAATATTTGGGAGATTAAAATCTCCCACCCCACAACAACCCTGTTATTATTACACCTTTCCAGAATCTGTCTCCCTATCTGCTCCTTGATATCCCTGTTATTATTGGGTAGTCTATAAAAAAAAATACCCAGTAGAGTCATTGACCCCTTCCTGTTCCTAACTTCCACCCACAGAGACTCTGTAGACAATCCCTCCATGATTTCCTCCTTTTCTGCAGCTGTGATGCTATCTCTGATCAGCAGTACCACACCTCCACCTCTTTTGCCTCCCTCCCTGTCCTTTCTGAAGCATCTTAAACCTGGCACACGAAGAAACTATTCCTGTCCCTGAGCCATCCAAGTCTCAGGAATGGCCAAAACATCATAGCTCCTTCTTTTATTCCATGTTCCTCTCAGTTTACCAAAAATATCTTCTGTTTTTACTTTCCCTTAGTCTTTATTTGCTTAGATCCACGCTCTAAGCTCATTCACTTTGTTCTCATTACTCTATGCATCAAAATAGACTCATCTCAAACCACTGGTCTGAGTATGTCCCTTCTCTATCACCTGCCTATCCTGCCTCTCACACTGTCTACAAGCTTTCTCTGTTTGTGAGCCAACTGGCTTTTCCACTGTCTCTTTAGTTCAGTTCCCACCCACTAGCAATTCTAGTTTAAACTCTCCCCAATAGCCTTAGCAAACCTAACCGCCAAGATATTGGTCCCACTGGGATTCAAGTGCAACCCGTCCTGTTTGTACAGGTCATGCTTGCCCCAAAAGAGGTCCCAATGATCCAGAAATCTGAATCCCTGCCTCCTGCTCCAATCCCTCAGCCACACATTTATCCTCCAACCTCATTCTATTCCAATACTCACTGTCTTCTGGATTTTTAAATCTTTGTGTGAATATTGAATCTAATTAATTAAAACCAAAATGTCAAGAAGGTAACGTAATATATTTTAATTGGATGTCTTTGTATAATTTCACTTGATTTACAAAAGCAAAACTGATAAAAATATGTCTATGGAAGTTTGACTGTAACACAAATTTGAGATATATTCTTTTATTCCATGTTCCTCTCAGTTTACCAAAAATATCTTCTGTTTTTACTTTCCCTTAGTCTTTATTTGCTATACCTTTTGTACTCAAGTGATCAGCAAGTTTGTGATATTGAATTGATTTCTGATAGATTTGAGATAGGTCATAAGTGGTGCGTGATTAGAAGCCAAATGTATCAGTAGCTCCAGTGGTAAAGAAATTTGGTATTCTTGGGAGTTGTTGAAGTGACCTTGGTTGGCTAATTCTTTGGATATTGTAAATGGAATATGCAGCAGAATTGTGCACAGAAATTAATGAATTGAAACATAATAGAATCAGTGACAATAGACAATTGGTGCAGAAGTAGACCATTCGGCCCTTTGAGCCTGCACCATCATTCTGAGATCATGACTGATCATCTACTATCAATACCCGGTTCCTGCCTTGTCCCCATATCCCTTGATTTCCCTATCCATAAGATACCTATCTAGCTCCTTCTTGAAAGCATCCAGAGAATTGGCCTCCACTGCCTTCTGAGGCAGTGCATTCCACACCCCCACAACTCTCTGGGAGAAGAAGTTTTTCCTTAGCTCTGTCCTAAATGACCTACCCCTTATTCTTAAATCATGCCCTCTGGTACTGGACTCTCCCAGCTTCAGGAACATATTTCCTGCCTCTATCTTGTCCAATCCCTTAATAATCTTATATGTTGCAATCAGATCCCCTCTCAATCTCCTTAATTCCAGCGTGTATGAGCCCAGTCTCTCTAACCTCTCTGCGTAAGACAGTCCGGACATCCCAGGAATTAACCTTGTGAATCTACACTGCACTTCCTCTACAGCCAGGATGCCCTTCCTTAACCCTGGAGACCAAAACTGTACACAGTACTCCAGGTGTGGGCTCACCAGGGCCCTGTACAAATGCGAAAGGATTTCCTTGCTCCTGTACTCAATTCCCTTTGTAATAAAGGCCAACATTCCATTAGCCTTCTTCACTGCCTGCTGGACTTGCTCATTCACCTTCAGTGACTGATGAACAAGGACTCCTAGATCTCTTTGTATTTCTTACCTAACTCTACACCATTCAGATAATAATCTGCCTTCCTGTTCTTACTCCCAAGTAGATAACCTCACACTTATTCACATTAAACGTCATCTGCCAAGTATCTGCCCACTCACTCAGCCTATCCAAGTCCCCCTGAATTCTCCTGACATCCTCATCACGTCACACTGCCACCCAGGCTTAGTATCATCAGCAAACTTGCTGATGTTATTCTCAATGCCTTCATCTAAATCGTTGATCTAAATCATGAACAGCTGTGGTCCCAATACCAAGCCCTGTGGCACCCCACTAGTCACCACCTGCCATTCCGAGAAACACCCATTCACCGTTACCCTTTGCTTTCTATCTGCCAACCAGTTTTCTATCCATGTCAGTATCTTCCCCCCCAATGCCATGAGCTCTGATTTTACCCACCAATCTCCTATGTGGGACCTTATCAAATGCCTTCTGAAAATCGAGGTACACTACATCCACTGGATCTTCCTTGTCTAACTTCTTGGTTACATCCTCGAAAAACTCCAATAGATTAGTCAAGCATGATTTGCCCTTGGTAAATCCATGCTGGCTCGGCCCAATCCTATCACTGCTATCTAGATATGCCACTATTTCAACTTTAATAATGGACTCTAGCATCTTCCCCACTACTGACGTTAGGCTGACAGGATGATAGTTCTCTGTTTTCTCCCTCCCTCCTTTCTTAAAAAGTGGGATAACATTAGCCATTCTCCAATCCTCAGGAACTGATCCTGAATCTAAGGAACATTGGAAAATGATTACCAATGCATCCGCAATTTCCAGAGCCACCTCTGGATGCAGAGGTACCCTGGGATGCAGACCATCTGGACCTGGGGATTTGTCAGCCTTCCAGTCCCATCAGTCTACTCATCACCGTTTCCTTCCTAATGTCAATCTGTTTCATTTCCTCTGTTACCCCATGGCCTTGGCCCATCCATACATCTGGGAGATTGCTTGTGTCTTCCCTAGTGAAGACATATCTAAAGTACTTTTTAAATTCTTCTGCCATTTCTCTGTTTCCCATAACAATTTCACCCAATTCATTCTTCAAGGGCCCAACATTGTTCTTAACTATCTTCTTTCTCTTCACATACCTAAAAAAAAAAAAAAAAAAAAAAAAAAAAAAAAAAAAAAAAAAAGCAAGCTTTTGCTATCCTCCTTTATATTCCTGGCTAGCTTGCGTTCGTACCTCATTTTTTCTTCCCGTTTTGTCTTTTTAGTTAAATTCTGTTGTTCCTTAAAAATTTCCCAATCATCTGTCTTCCCACTCACCTTAGCTCTGTCATACTTTTTTTAAAAAGAAGTGAAAGACTACACCCAACTGAATGAACAAACAACCAATGTGCAGAGACATAAACTGTGCAAATACAAAATAAATAATAATTAAAAAAATATAAGAAAATAAGAAAATAAGTATGAAGAACATGAGATGAAGAGTCCTTGAAAGTGAGACAAGTATAGTTGAAAAAAGTTATCCCCACTAGCCTGATGGTGGAGGGATAATAACTGTTCCTGAACTTGGTGGTGTGGCTCCTGCAGCTCCTGTACCTCCTTCCTGATGGCAGCAGCGAGAAAAGTACTTGGCCTGGTTGGTGGGAGTCCTTAGTGATGGATACTGCATTCCTGCAACAGCATTACTTGTAGATGTGCTCAATGGTTGGTAGGACTTTTCCTATGATGGACCAGACTATATCATTACTTTTTGTAGGGCTTTCTGTTTGAGGGCATTGGTGTTCCCATACCAGGCTGTGATGTAGTCAGCCAATATCCTCTCCAGCACATATCTATAGAACTCTGTCAAAGTTTTAGATGTTATGCTGAATCTTTGCAAACTTCTAAGTAAGTAGAGGTACAGCCTTGCTTTCTTTATAATTGTACTTGCGTGCTGAGCCCAAGACAGATTCTCTGAAACTATCACACAGGAGTTCAAAGTTGTTGACACTCTCCATCTCTGATCCTCTGAAGACTAGCTCATGGATCTCTGGTTTCCTCCTCCTGAACTCAATAATCAGCTCCTTGGTCTTGCTGACATTGAGTGAGATGTTGTTGTTATGGCACCACTCAGCCAAATTTTTAGTCTCCCTCCTATTTGCTGATTTGTCACCACCTTTGATTTGTCCAACGACAGTGGTTTCTTCAGCAAACTTAAATCTGACTTTGGAGCTGCGTTTAGCGTCACAGTCAAAGTGAGTCGAGAAAGGGGCTAAGCACACAGCCTGTGCTGCCTCTGTGCTGATTGATATTGTGGAGGAGATGTTGTTGCCAACCCAAACCGACTGGGGTGTAGAAGTGAGGAAGTCAAGTATCCAATTGCATAAGGAAGAATTGAGGCCTACGTCATGAGCATTCTGATGTATGCGTCTTTGCTGTCCAAATGTTCCAAGGTTGAGTAAAAAGCCAATGAAATGGCATCAGCTGTTGACCTGTTGTTCCATTGAGGTAGTTGGCCATGTTCTTGGGCACTAGTATAATTGAAGCCTGCTTGAACCAGATGGGAACCTCAGGTTTTGGAAAAGTCATAAGTTGAGTTGTTTGCTGAGGAATAGATAGCTTCTGATCAATTAATTTTCTTGTCAATGGCAAGTTCCCAGGGCTTTGGTGTGATATTTGGCAATGGAAATTCCATTGAAAGTCAAGAGCATGTGGTTATACTTTTACCTGCTCAAAATGGTCATTGCATATCATTTAAAGTTCTTGCCATATACACGTTTATATCTTGGTGCATACTTCTTTATGCAATGAACTGTAATAAATGTTGTTGAATGGCTTTTCAAGAAATGTTCCAGTTTCTTATCTTGGAAGCATGATCATCACTAAAGCAGCTAAAAACACTGAGTCTGGAGTACTGACCCAAGAGATTTTGGCAGTGATGCCTTAAGGCGTAAGGTGATAGTTTACCAGCAACTTCAAATTCTGCTAGGTCTGACTCTAGCCAAGGGAAGCTTTTTGCCAATTATCCAGTGTCTTTCATTTTGCTAGTTCTGCTTGGTGTGACAGTTGGTCCAATTTCCCTAATGTCATGGGCAATAACTCCCCCCTGATTTGTACAATTCAGGTCTTTTTTTCATGTTTGGACCAATGCTTTACTAAGGTTGGAAGCTGAGTGACTTTGGAAGAGTTCAAACTGAACACTCGTGACACAAACAAAATGCTGGAGGAATTCAGTAGGCCAGGTGGCACCAATGGAAAAGAGTAAACAGTTGGCATTTCAGCCCGAGACCCTTCATCAGCACTGCTGAGTTCCTCCAGCATTTTGTGTGTGTTGATTGGATTTACAGCATCTGTAGATTTTCTTGTCTTTGAGCACTGGTGACTACCGTTTTCATCAATTTGTTGCTGATTGAAATAATTTGGATAGGATAGAAATGAACTGGATTGGATTTACATTGTTTGGGTAGACTCCAACCTGACTGCATGAGCATTCACTTCCCTAACATCTGGTAATTTCACCCCCATCTCTCTTTTTCTATTCCCTATTCAGGCTCCACTCTTACTCCTTCTCATCTCCTCACCTACTTAACACTTCCCTCTGATACCCCTCTTTTCCTTTCTTCCATTGTTCACTCTCTTTGCCTATCAGATTCTTTCTTCTTCAGCCCTTTACGTTTTCCACTGGTAATCTCCCTGGCAACCCCCCCCCCCCCAAGCATCTGTATCTCTGTCTCCCGTATTGGTGGGTGAAGGATTGTTGCCGATTCTCCAGGTTTAACAGACTTTTAACGCCATAGATCAGTGAGTTGTTTTGTTATGCCTCCTGTGAAAGGGGACATCTCTTTTTCCCTTTATTAGAGAGAGAGAGCCTGTGGCTGTCGAATTGTTGGGTGAATGCTTAGTTTTAGTTGTACTGCAATCATGGTCTTTATTGGAGGGCTTTACTATTGCTTACTTGATGGGAGGAGGTTGCTGATGCTTTTTTGTGGAGTGGGTGGCTCTGCTTTGCTGCTGCTTGTGCGTGGGAGGGTGGAGCAGAGGGGCTTTGGAGTTCTAACATTTTAATGGTTTCTCATTCTTTGGGCACTCTTCTGTTCTGGTGGACGCCTGCGAAGAACAAGAGTTTCAGGATGCATATATTTCTCTGACATTACATTAAACTATTGAACTCTTGAATTTCAGCATCTGCAGAACCTCAAGTTTTGGATTTACACTGTATTTTCCCAGCTGAATGGTATTTCATGTAGACTGGTAGATGCTGTTGTTGCAGCTGTACTGCAACTTGATTAAAGGAACAGAGTAAGTTCTGGACAATGTCCAGGTTGCTACTGCTGGATTATAGCCAGGACCCATATAGCTACTCATCCTACTTTTACAGAGTGAGTTGAAAGCTGACTTGGATGACAGGCTCCTTTTTTTTGCCTTGCACCAAGAGCCTTGTGTCAACAGCCTGATCCAGCATGTTTGCATTTTTTCATTTTTACTCTTCCTGTGCACCCTGACCAGTGAACAGAATTTCAGTCTGTGACCTAATGATTTTGTTGTCAACTACTGAACTATGTTATGGAATTTCCTGGATGAACTTCTCTACCTCTCTTTCCTCCTTTCTACAATGCTCATTGAAACTCATCTCCATGCTCTAGTTTTTGATCAGCTATCCTAACAGCTTCTTTTGGGGTTGGTCTCACAGCTTTGTTATTGCTCATTTAATACCCTTTGCGATAATTTACCATGTCAAAGGTCCTTTGTTGATGTTGGCACTATTCAACAAATTGGATCTGTGTTGGCTCTGATCTCACTATCAGACTCTCATTTCTGCATTCTAAAAGAAATGCTTTCCCTGTGTATATGACGAATAAACTCTTCTCAGGCTTCCAGCCGGGTACCTGTATTGATTATAATCGATGACAAATTCTGCCCTGATGAAGATGGCGGAGTTTGTCATCGAAACATCGGTTATAATTGATACTTACACTTGGCTGGAAGCCCAAGAAGGGATTAAGTTCTTAAAATTTGACAGGATGTAGAATTGAAGGGAGAGAGATGGCTTCCTTGGCATGGGATGGGGAACAACATATAGATTTTAAATTTCAGAATCGGGTTTATCATCACCGGCATGTCGTGAAATTTGTTAACTTAGCAGCTGCAGTTCAGTGCAATACATAATATAGAAGGAAAAAAAACAATAAAATAATAATTAAAAAAGTAAATCAATTTGTGTGTGTGTGTGTATATATATATATATATAGAATAGATTAAAAATTATGCAAAAAACCAGAAATAATAAATATTAAAAAAGTAAGGTACTGTTCGAGGGTTCAATGTCCTCTTAGGAATCAGATGGCAGAGGGGAAGAAGTTGTGCATGAATCACTGTGTGGCTTCAGGCTCTGTACCTCGTACCTGATAGTAACAGTAAGAAAAGGGCACGCCTGGGTGCTGGAGGTCTTTAATAATGGATGCTGCCTTTCCGAGACACTGCCTTGAAGATGTCCTGGGTACTTTGTAGGCTAGTACCCAAGATGGAGCTGACTGAATTTACAGCTTCCTTGGGTCCTGTGCAGTAGCCGCCCCATACCAGGCAGTGATACAGCTCTCCACGGTACATCTATAGAAGTTTTTGAGTGTATTTGTTGTCATACCAAATCTTTTCAGACTACTAATGAAGTATAGCCATTGTCTTGCCTTCTTTATGACTGCACCGATATGTTGGGACCAAGTTAGATACTCTGAGATCTTGACACCCAGGAACTTGAAACTGCTCACTCTCTTCACGTAATTTCTATTACACATGAACAGAATGAGGGTAGAGAGATGAGGAAATGTTTATATGCAAGGAGTTACAATGGCATGGAGAGCTTTCTCAGACATGTATAGTACAGATCATTACATGTTATATGGGAAGGGTAGAAGCCTTTGAAACAGGATTGTGTGACATTCCGGTGTTTTTTATATATACAAGAGGAAGATGATGCAGATAGGATGATCAAGTAAGTGGTCTCTCAGTGTAAACTTTTGTGCCCAGGAATTTCACATGTGATGTATAATGGGTGGCTGATCCAAAATAATTTTTCATTTACTCCTCATTGAAGTTGAATTTCCTGTTTGACACAGATGGTGGAAATGGAAATCAGAGGTCTAAGGATAAAACCTACATTTTGCAAGAAAAGGAATGCAGTTGAAATTTTGCTTCAGAACATGAGCAGTTTACAACAATCCTTTGTCCCTTGTGCTGTGATATGACCTTCCATGAAAGCGGGTGCAAAGTCTCATTTATATCTTGAAGTAATTGGAAAAGAGATTGTCTGAGACAGTTGGAATTCGGCTGAGGCATTCCTGTTTTCATCTTAAGGTACAGTGGCTGCCCACTATAGTATGAGGGCTGTTGCAGTGAGCGATTACTTCAGTTTGTACACTTTGCCCGTTGTCTCTGATAAATGCCAACAGCAAATAGTTGAAATTTTGAGAAAGCTAGCTGTTAACAAACGTCCAACGTACCTGTTTGATTGTAGTTTAATATTTAACTTAATATTCATGCATCTGTTTTATTTTGAATAAAATTGCTTTATTGATGCTTTTATAAGTTGTAATATACTGGTGAAGTCTAAGTAACAAGGTTGCTAAATAATTTTCTGTATGAATACTTATAACCTTTGCAGCTGGAAGATGTTATAATAACACTATGTGCAGGTACTAATGTGCTTGTGATTCCAATCTTGCGTGCAAGTTCTGTAAGGTACATAGGTTATTTTATGAAATAAACATGAAAGGATTGCCATTCTGAAATTACCCAGGAAGCTTTGAGAATTGAGACGGAAGCTGGTGTTAAGCAGTCTGCCCACTGGTTGGCCACCAAAGTACTCCAATCTGCAGGTGGTGCTTGTGTCGCATATGGACAGTTCCAGTGAGAGAAAGGGGGAAAGAAAGAAGGCAGGAGTGAGTGACTTGTGATGAGTAATCTCTAGTTTTTCTGAACTCTCTTTTTAATAGTAAACTTTCAGTGGCATTTCATTGCACAGCAGATCGGTATGATTTGAAGGTTGTGAGGAAGTTGGCAGCAACAGAGCTGAATTCTGCCAGAATCCGGTGGCAGCTCGGTTGATCTTGTATATTTCCGAAATGATCCAGGATGGTACCTTTTGGGAGCTGGATTAGACAGACTGGCACTGGCTGGAGCGATGCCAAGATGCTTGGGAAGGGTGCCATGCTGAGAGTGTGCAAAGAAAAGCAGGCAATACTTGGCACGGCTGAATTGAAACTGCCTCCTTTTGTTTGCTTTCTGTGTTTCGTTTCTACTCCTCCCCCACCCTCTTCTAAACCCCCACCCCCTTGCTAAGGAGCGAAATGCATGGGGCAAAATTACTGCTACAGGACTGAAATCTTGAACTTTGTTTTCACAGGCTCGGGGAATGAATGGTTAGTGTGACCAATAATTTGTGTCCTGACTGTCCATTTTTAACTGGTAAACTGTTCATTGTTACTTTTAAGTGTAGGAGAATGTGTGAGCCTAATATACTGATCGATTATTTATATTTATTATTGGCTGCATTTCTTTCATGGAGGCAGGTTAGGTAGCTTGGACGAGTTTCAGAGCAGCTGTATGGAAAGATGGCGATGGATTATTACAGGCAGGGTAAAGAAACGATTGTTGTTTGACATGGAGTCTGCACTTCAATATGTACTTGCAACAATTGAACGAATGATGCCCAACAATCAT
Source organism: Hypanus sabinus (assembly GCF_030144855.1). Classification (NCBI taxonomy): domain Eukaryota; kingdom Metazoa; phylum Chordata; class Chondrichthyes; order Myliobatiformes; family Dasyatidae; genus Hypanus; species Hypanus sabinus. Next base: position 36,595,704 of record NC_082715.1, on the reverse strand, counting down.
TGTGTATGTTTATCCATGTCAAAAATTTCTACATTTTATTTTCCCTTTTGACAAAGACCAGATAATTTAAAAATGAACATTGTGCTCAGTATTTTCTCCATGGGAATTTAACTTCATTTGCTTAAGAAAAGCTTGTGACAAAGTGCCAAAAATCCGGCATGTTTTTATTGTATAGTAGCTGTTGCTGTGATATTGGGATGAAGATGTAGTTGCTCTTTTCACTGGAGTTCCATAAAGACCTGAACTCTTAGGCCTGTACTCAAATTTGTAAATTATAATAAAACTGCTTTACATCAATTTCTGTTATTATTCTAATCTCATCATGTTACATCAAGGGTTATTTTATTGACCTTGAGTTAATTAAGTCAATTATTCAAAAAAGGTATTCAGGCTCTTTTAAGTTGATTAAAATGCAACAAGCTTTTGAAATTTGTTGTTGAGATTCAACTATGTACTAAAAAGTCTTATGTAAACTAAAAATCTTCAGAGTGATGTGTCTACCAGAGGTTTTAATGTAAGTCAATCATTTAAACATGAATAGTATCCAAAATTATTAGTGAAAATGATATCTTTACAGCATTTTTGATTAGTTTAGATATATGTATTATTGGGTTCAAAAATAAATGATTTTGTATGTATTTTGAAAATATGTCTGGTTTAAGTCGTAGGTTTTTAAACTAGAATTTTGTCAGAAGCAGGGGTGAAGTGCACATTTTTATGAATAGAATAGTTTTCGTCAGTGTTTATAATCAGAATGGAAAAGGATTAAATTCCAGTACGAAGAACAACTGCAGTGGAGAGGGGACCAGAAACAAAATTGGGTATCTCCAGCTCATTATTGTAAATTCTCATCTTTTTATAATTGCCGTGCATCAAATACCTGTTTTGTAAACCACGGCAATAGAATGACAACACACATGTCAATAAGTGCTCAGTATATCCATTTGCTTTTAAGAGTGAATGAGAGGGAGATAGATGGGAGTAAAACCTTATCTCTGATAAAAGGGATCAGGTAGGAATTAGCCTCCATTTCTCTGATCCTTGTTTAAAACATATACAGTGTGTATATAATATATAATTTTTTTGAAACTGAAATGAATCTAAATTATGATATTTTATGTAAGTGAAAATGATTTAACAAGATGTTGGGTCCTTGTAGCATAAACTTCATAGCTTCATTGGTGTGTCTAATTTAACAGATTATTGAGTGGATGGCTCTTGAATACTAATTCTTCCCATCAGTCTGATATAACTCTGAAAGCAAAGTGCATGCATAGTTTTTAAATAAGGTGATTTATAGCACTGACAATTTAAACTCTATTTGTAGCGCATGTGGCAAAGCATTATGGGATCTGAGTGGCAACAGTCCTATTTTATTGAAGTAGCATAATGGCATATAACCAGTGTAGTGTATTGTTGGAAAAATGTTTCACCATCTGTGTAGTATTCTTACTGAATGGAAATTATTTATTAATTTTTTTTAGAAAACTGGTCGATGACATTGTCCAAATTTCCCATCAGCTAAATACTTCAGAGTGTGTAGAATTTGAGATTAGTCATCTGAGACTGTAGTACAGTGGTCAGCATATTACTATTACAGCATCAGCGACTTGGATTCAATTCTGCCCGTAAGGAGTTTGTACATTCTCCCTGTGACTGTGTGAGTTTCCTCTCCGTTCCCTGGTTTCCTCCCACATTCCGAAGATAAATGAGTCAGTAGGTTAATTGGTCACATGGGTGTAATTAGGTGCCACAGGCTTGCTGGACTGGATGGATCTGTTACCATGCTGTGTTTCTAAATAAAATAAGATTAGTCCTTTTTTTATATGCTCTCTGCATATTGGATTTACAATAACATTCATTTTATTGTGCTGTAGGCTTGAATAGCACATTAGTACAGTGCACAATTTATACATTCCCAAGATGAGGCAAAACTAGCAGTGTTTTTTTTTTGTTTGAAAGCTCACTCTTTATAACAGTTAATTTAGCTTGTCAAGGTGATCTTCACTCTGACAGGCAAAAAAGCAGTCCTGGTGTCCAAGCCAGAGATTCGATGGTATTAAGCATTACTTACCAAAAGATGGAGGATTTCTGCCCTTGCTTTCTGGGTAGTTAGCCTAGAGGTGTTACTCCTTATTCCATGATGAATGCCAGTTGGTGATAAGATACAGTGAGCTATTGGGTGACTTATGCTCATTTAACTAGAGCTTCCCCAGCAACTTGGTACATGATGGTAGAAATTAAGCTTGTTATTTTACAAATACTGTATTTGTTTTGCAGAGCTCTTTCCAGTGATGGTAGAGATTGAATGAAGACCCAAGTTAAAAATAGAATGATATGGGCTTTAATTGTTTAGCACTCATAAACAAATCCAAAATGAATGAGGAAAAAAGTGATCTTGAGAAGGAGATATTTAAAGATTGTCTCCAAACCAGGATAATGAGGTAGCGATGTAGCTGTGTTTTGGAAGGAGAATTTGAGCTTGTGTTTGCTCCTTTCTTCAGACCCAACTTCTTCTCCCTAGTTATCTCCTCCGGGGCATTCTATTCTCTTTGCAGTTGTACCTAATTTTTTAAAAAGATATTATTTTCCTTTTTTATTGTATGGCACTTTTTAACATTATGTTTTCTCTTTCACCACTTCTGCTGTGGTTTGTGGAATACTGAGGTGTAAAAAAATAATTTGTGTATTAGATGTGAAGCCAAGTTCTCAACTTCTCTTCCTGAAGGTAGACTTTTTTGGTTTCCTAATCTTTAATGGTCCTACAGCAGAACAAACTTTTGCTGTGTCTTTTAACCTTGCTTTTCTTCTACAAGAACTAAAATTCAGAAATGTATCTATCGTCGTGAATCATTGCTTTATGCTCAGAAATTTATCCTCAAGAATTCCTTTAGACCGGCTGCAATGATTCTAATTTTTCCTGCTGCAATCCCACATACAGTTTCATCAAAGCTAGGCACTTCTTCAACAGAACAGCCTTAGATGTTAGAGATTCTTAATGTTAATATAAAATAATATAGTATGCTAGTCAAATGGTACATTCTAAACTGTAGTTAATAGAATCTGCATATATAGAAAGAATAATAACTTTTATTAATAGGAAACAAGGTGTTTAAATTAGATTGCAGTTCAATAAACCTTTAGGAATGATTCTACCAATTAACTGCCCAAATTAAAGCAGTATATGATTATTCAACTCCTTTTACTGTTTTTGTCTTGGACATTTAAGCAAAATGTTGTGCTGTGTAGCAGATTGAAAGGAATGAGGTGCTCTGTTATTTATTTTTAAGTTATCTCTAGGTTGGTAATGAACAGTCTTTCCAGGCGAAATGGTGATTCACTTTCAATTCTTCCAATCTACTGTTCCACAATGATGAGACTTTTGAGAACTTTGGCTTCTCCTGTAATATGTAGGTGACTTCTGCATTTTGACTCTCTGTGTAATGGAAATTTACTGTTGCAGAATTCATAAATCACTACCAAAAGTTTGAGACCTACAATAAAATTTTCTGACAAAATTTATATGAAAAAAATAAATTGCTTTTTTTTCAACTCGTGTTCCTTGATGCATGTGCAAAGATCATGGCTTTGCATAATGGAAGCTTGTGATACGGGCTATTTTTAAAGAATGCAACTCTCTCCTCCCTGGTAATGTGAGGGCTGTCTATAACTAATAGCACTTTTGCCTATCCATTGCCAACTTTTCTGTTCTTGCCTCCTGTCAGACTCAAAGGGAGCTAATATGGAGAGTGTCGGGGGACAGAAGTGAGTGTAGTCGCTATTGTTAAGGAGAATGTGCTTAGGAAACTGAAAGGTCTAAAGATAAATAAGCCACAAGGTAGACTACTTCCCAGGATGCTGAAGGAGGTAGATTGAAAGGTTCTTGAAGATTGGAAAATTGCAAATGACACTCCACTCTTTAAGAAGGGAGGGAGGCAAAAGATAGGAAATTATAGGCAGTTATCCTGAATTCAACAGTCGGTAGGATATTGGAGCCCATTATTATGGATGAGTTTTCAGGTACTTAGAGGTCAATGTTAAAATAGGCCAATGTCAGCATGGTTTCCTTAAGGGAAAATCTTGACTGACAAATCTGATGGAATTCTTTGTAGGCAAAGGAGTCAGTGGATGTTGTTTACTTAGCTTTTCAGAAGGCCTTTGACAAGGTGCAGCAAACACATGAGGCCACTAAAGTTTGTAGATGACAGGAAGATAGATGGAGGGCAAGTAGAATTGAGGAAGAGGAGAGTCTTTAGAAGGACCTAGGCAGATTATTAGAATGGGCAAAGAAATGGCAGATGGAATACAACGTAGGAAAGAGTATGGTCATGTACTTTGGTAGAAGAAATAAAGATGTAGACTATTTTCTAAATGGGAAGCAAATTCAGAAATCAGCAATGCAGTGGGATTTTGGAGTCCTTGTGCAGGATTCCCTAAAGGTTAACTTGCAGGTTGAGTGGTGGTAAGGAAGGCAAATTCAATGTTAGCATTCATTTCAAGAGAATTAGAATATAAAGCAAGGATGTTAGGCATTGGTTAGACTGCACTTGGAGTATTGTGAGCAATTTTGGGTCCCTTATCTGAGAATCGATGTTTTGGCATTGGAGAAAGTCCGGAGGCGGTTCACAAGAATGGCCTTGGGAATGAAAAAATTAACATATAAAGAGCATTTGATGGCTCTGGGCCTGTACTCACTGAAGTTGAGAAGAATGGGGGGGGGGGGGATCTCATTAAACCTATTGAGTACTGAGAGATCTAGATGGAATGGGCATGGAGAGGATTTTTCCTGTAGTTGGGGAGTCTAGGACCAGGGGGCACGGCCTCAGATTAGAAGGAATCCCTTTAGACAGAGATGAGGAGGAACTTCTTTAGCCAGGGGGTAGTGAATTTGTACAATTCATTGCCACAGACAGAGGTCAAGTCATTGGGTATATTTAAAACAGAGGTTGGTAGGTTTTTCATTAGTAGGAGCATTAAAGGTTACAAGAAGAAGGTGGGAGAATAGGGTTGGAAGGAATAATAAATCAGCTAGGATGGAGTGGTGGAGCAGAATTAATGGACTGAATGGCCTAATTCTGCACCTCTGTCTTATGGTCTTCCTGCTTCTCACTTTCTACCACATCAACTTTAACATTCAACATTCTTTTACTTCTTCCTATAGATGCTGCCTGGTCTCTGCGTTCTACCAACATTTTGTTTGTGTTGCTTGAATTTCCAGCATCTGCAGATTTCATCATGTTAACATTTGACGTCATTTTTCACAACTTCTGCCGTCTTTCATAAGATTCCAAAGCTCTCTTTAAGCTCACTCTAGCCTTTATCACCATGGAAACCCACCATGGTCCTGTTTCTCATGCTCCCTCAAGGCTACTGAGGTCCACTTCTTATGCTCGCTTGGAATTTTCATGCTCTCTGTAAAACTGAGTGTACTGATGTGTGACATAAAAAAAGTAAATTAATTAGAAGTGCATTGTGGTATCACCAGGTGTAGTATCTACTTGTCTTAAAAGCTGTCAGTCTAGCACCACCAAAGTCTTGAGTGTGTTGAGTTAACAGAGTTATATAGAACTGGGTTTGTATAACTTCTTAACTTCAATAGAGCTGACAATGCCAGAGCTTAAAATTTGGATTCATTCAAAGTTCAAAATAAATTCGTTATTAAAGTATGTACTGTATATCATATACAATAGACAGGTGCAGGATTAGGCCATTCGGCCCTTCTAGCCAGCACCGCCATTCACTGTGATCATGGCTGATCATACACAATCAGTACCCCATATACAACCTTGAGATTCATTATCTTACAGGCACCTCCAGGAAAATAAAGAAATACAATAGAATTCATGAAAAATCATGCATAATAAAGGTAGAGTGTCTGAAAGTGAGTCCATAGTGTGTAGACAGTTTGGCACCGAGGACAACAACATTCTCAGAGTTCTAGAATGGAATATTCATGACCTTTTCTGATATCTGAATCTCCATCCCTTTTCTTAAAGTAGACCCTTGGGGACAACTGAGTAGATAAGGTAATAGTGCAGACATTATGCCACTGAACTTTTTCCATTATAATTGGTTTATTTGTGATTGGAAGGCTGACTGCCCCATGAAAACTTATCATTTAATATCCTGAAATAAATGTAACAACTTTACCATAATAGCATTTTAAAGTATTTTAAGCATTTCCAACTGGCAGGAGTGTGAGTATTCCTCAGACCCAGAGAGACTCAGGATTGCTTCAGCCCCTGGTGTTTTTAATAACACCACCTTGCAGGAACAGAATCCAACCTTCCAGCTGTGTCATGACGTTGTGGACCATACCTTAAATTTTCTGGTAACAGCCTCCCATACTCTGTCTGCCCCATCATTTCTGCTAACTGGGAGATAAAATAGCCAAGGCTTAATTGCAGATTCTCAGCGGGGTTTTCCCAAGTTGAAATTGTTGTTTTCCTTGCAGCAGATCTTTGTGTGTTTGTGGAGGCATTATTTTTCCCTCTCTTGCTCTCTATGAATTCTCTTGTGGTGACACCAGCAAGAGTTCATATGTTTAGCTCTACTGAGTCAGAATCCATTTAACTCAGGTAACTTTAAACAAAAACAGATTTAAAAAAGGATCTAATGCTTTCCCAGCTTATATGATGAATAAATTCTACACAGGCTTCCAGCTAGATACAGGTATCGATTATAACTGATTGTTTTGATGACAATCTCTGCCATCTTCATTAGGGATGATGCCTGGGCAGGTCTTGTCTGGTGGTATTTGTACCCCAGTAGATACCAGACGGCATGGTGGAAAGCCACCTCAAGGAGCATAGGTGGTGTATCTATTTGGATTATTTGGAGAAATTGGTAGTAGCAGAACACTGCATTTGAAATGGCCATAGAATTGACTTCAGCAGTACAAACTACAGTGCTGTGCCAATGGCTTTTGGGACCACCTGGTAAAGGAAGCCATTGAAATTGAATTGAGAGAGGTCAGAGGAGAATGACCAGACTGGTTCAAGCTGACAGGAACTCAGATAACCACATGTTACAACTGTGGTGTGCAGAAGAGCATTCCTGAATGGTAAACACATTGAATCTTAAAGTGAGGGGGTTGCAGCAGTAGAAGACCATGAACATATACTCAGTGGCCACTTTATTAGGTACAGGAGATAGCAAATAAAGTGACCACTGAGTGTGCCAACATTGATTTGTTTCTATGAGTGGTGGAATTACTTGCTCCCTCTCTCCATTTCTAGTACTTGTTCTTAGTTTTATGTCATACATTACAATACTGTGGAGATAGGGAATCCATATTAAGTGGTTTCTGAGTATTTTCGAACTTGTATACAAAATTAATGAAAAAATACAACGGTTTCATTACCTGGGGATGGTCTATAATTGGTACAATTACTAACCTAATAATCCAGGGATCCGACCCAGTTATCTGGAGAGTTTGTTTAAATTCCATTAAGCAACTAGTTAAGTGCCATTAATTAAATAAACTGAAATATAAACAAATCTAATGTTAGTAATGATAACCATGGAACTATCAGATTTTCATAACATCCTATCTGGTTCGTTATAGAATTCAACTGCTATCACGATCTTATCTGATCTGTTTGTGTCACCAGAACTACAATTCTGTGGTTGCCTCTTAATTATTTGAATGACAAACTGTTACTTTTAGGGTTGAGCAATAAATGCAGGCCTTGCTTTTCCAAGTTTCATCAAGCAATTGCTTGGTAATGTTATGCATTTTGTTGCAGACCTACTGATTTGACTTGCATCTAGAAATGATGCAAAGGAGCAATATCCTTGTGGGCAGGTTTGCTAGAGCTGTTCGGAGTGGTTTAAGTTAATGTGGCAGGGGTTTGGGAGCCAGTACGATGGAGCTGAGATTGAGCCAGCAGGTTTACAAGTAGACGATGGGTGTAATTGAAGCTATGGAAGGACAAGCCAGTGACTGGATACAAATGCAGATAGATTAAAGAGTTAAACTGTACCACACAGGCAAAATTCAAAAGGGTGAAGAATGGATTGAATTGGCTTTATTACTTACATCCTTCATATACTTGAGGAGTAAAAATCTTTACATTAAGTCTCCATCTAAATGTGCAATGTGCAATTTATAGTAATTTATAATAAATATTATGTACAACAGGACAGTCAATGTAACATTGAAATACAGTTGTATCAGCATGAATTAATCAGTCTGATGGCCTGGTGGAAGAAGCTGTCCTGGAGCCTTTTGGTCCTGGCTTTTATGCTACTGTACTGTTACCCAATGGTAGCAGCTGGAACAGCTTGTGGTTGCTTTTTACCCTCGCAGTTTCTTAACTCCACTCACAAAGATTCACCATTCTCTGACCCTATCTCACCTCTTTCTAAATGTGTAATTCCACTTCTTACCAACAGAACCATGCCACTGCCTGTCCTCTCGAGACAAAGTGTATCCTTTGATGTTAAGGCACGACTCAGTGAAGCCCACAATGTCATACCAACCAATCTCTAATTGAACAACAAGTTTGTCCACCTTACTCCGAATCCTACACACATTTCAATACAGCACCTTCGGTCCTGCATTCTTCACCCTTTTGAATTTTGCCTCTGTGGTACAATCTAACTCTTTACTCTTTCTGCACTTATACCCAATCATTGGCTTGTCCTTATATTCATCATCTACTTGTAAACCTTCTGGCTCATCCTCAGTTCTATCATACTGGGTCCCAACCCCCTGCCATACTTGTTTAAAGCACTTCCAACAGCTCTAGTAAACCTGTCCTTAAAAATATAGGTCCCCCTTAGATTCAAGTGCACTTTTGTGCAGGTCCCACCTGCCCCAGAAGAGGCCCCAATGATCCGGAAATCTGAATCCCTGCTCCTGCTCCAATTCTTCAGTCACGCAGTGATCTGCCACCTCATTCTATTCCTATCCTCGCTGTCGCTTGGCACAGGCAGCAATCCTGAGATTAGTACCCTTGAAGTTCTGCTTCTTAGCTTCCATCCTAACTCCCTGTACTTTTTTCAGGACCTCCTCCCTTTACCTACTTATGTCGTTGGTACCAATATGTATCACGAGTTCTGACTGTGCATCCTCCCTTTTCAGGATATTGTGGACGCCTTCAGAAACATTGTGGACCCTGGCACCTGGAGGCAAACTACCATCCATGTTTCTTTCTTGTGTCCACAGAATTGCCTATCTTCCCCCTAACTATAGAGTCCCCTATCACTGCTGCCATCCTCTTCAGTTCCCTACCCTCCTGAGCCACAGGGCCAGACTCAGTGCCAGAGGCACGGCCACTGTCGCTTCTCCAACAGTACTCAAAATAGAGTACTTATCGTTGAGAGGGACAACCACAGGGATGTTCTCCACTATCTGAACTTCCCCCTTTCCGTCTCCTGTGACTTCTGTAGCTTAGGGTGATTACCTCCTTGTAGCTCCTGTCTATCTCTGCTTCATTTTCCTTAACAAGCGGAGGTCATCGAGCTGCAGCTCCATTTCCTTGACACAGCCCTGAAGGAGCTGCATCTTGATGCACCTGGTGCAAATGTGGCCATTGGTGAGACTGTAAGTCTCTCGGAAATCCCAGATCTGACACCCAGAACAGAACACTGGCTCTGTAGACGTACTCCCTATCCTCTCAAGATTTAAATAAAAAATAAGGAATGAACTCACCTACTTATCTTGAATCCACCTGTTCTCTCCTTGTTGAGCTGAAGCCTTACTACTCTGCCTCAGACTTCTCCGACGATGACCTCTCCCATGATGACTGCTCCACTAGGCGTTACCTCACTTTTATAGAGACTGGGTTTTTAAAGCTCTTTGCCAGACCTGTGTGGGAATGCTTCTGCTGTGTCTGGGTAGTACCCCAGTACTTTTGCCCTCCTCAGTTGCATACTTTCCGAATGTGAAAATATATTGCAGGTCCTTCACTGTTGCTAAGACCATATCCAGAACTTGCTGTCTAACCAGACTGTCAGAACACCTAACCCTGAAGGACTGTAGCAGCCCAAGAAGATGGCTCACCACCACATTCTCAAAGCTTTCAGAAATGGACAATAAGTACTGGCTTGCCAGCAATGTTGAAATCCTCAGAAGTTAGAAAATTAAAATAATTAAAGTAGAAAATTCATACACGGTTTTACCGTTATCTATGTCATCAACTAGAAATGCTGACTAAAATGTCCAAAATACTTTAATTAACAATTAAAAGTGGAAAACCGAAGAAGATAATTGTGCAAATGATTGGTCCAGGAGGAAGATTTTAAGAGGCATTTTAAGGGATAAGCAATATAGAAGGAGAGAAAAGTGGGACAAGTTGCAGAAATGTTTGGTTTTGGCAGCTTGGACTCTCTCTAATGAGGCTTACACACTCTATGGTTGTATCTCCTCGGTCCCATTCCTGTTATAAAACTATATGCATGATTGCTGCCAAATCCCAAAGTGGCTGCCAACAGAATGAATTTGTTCATGCATTCTGTGCAGAATGGCAGGATACTGACAAATTGCTGTGTCTCTGCCCTTTTGATCACAGTAATCCAAGAGGTCCTATTACATTCTTTCTTCTGCCTACCTTTGGATCGAGTGTTGTTTGCATGTCTGCCACCAATAATAGCCTGAGTTACATCACTGAAGTCAACTATTACTCAGTATGGGGGCAGTTCCAAAAGCAAACCATAACATTTACAGCGCCTTGTATAACTATTTAGCCCCCAACCCTTTATTCACATAAATGAGTATTACAGGCAGTATTTTGATCAATTTGAATGACAGTTTTTAATTTGAGAAACACATGCTCCTTTTTTCCATTGTGGAGCCCAAAAAAAAACAGGGAAAATTGTAAAGCATGAAAAGCAAAAAAATTTAAAACTGGAATGTCAGAAGTTCATCCCTTGCTCAGTACTTCATTGAACCAGCTCTCACAGCTATTACAGTTTGTACTCTTTGTTTGGAAAAGTCTCTATTAGCTTTGCACAATGCGGTTGAGCAATATTTGCCCATTCCTCCTTGCAAAATTGCTCAAGCTGTGCCAGGCAGTCAGGCTTCTAATTGGGCCACCCAAGGATATTACTGTTCTTCATTATTGCTCTGCTTTGGGTTGTCCTGCTGAAAGACAAAATTCCTCCCCAGTTTAAGCTTTCTGGCAGACGGTAGTATGTTTTTAATCCCGTATCTCTCTGTATTTAGCAGCATCAATCCTGACCAGACTTACAATCCCTGATACTGAAAAGCAATGCCGTAGCATGGCGCTACCTCCATCATACTTTACAGTAGGAATGGTGTATCCAGGCTGCTTAGTATTGAGGCCAAAAAGTTTCACTTTAGTTTCATCCGACCACAAGATCTTCTTCCACATTTTTACAGTAACTTTTAAGTGACACTTTGCAAAGTTTTTACGGCCAAAGATATGCTGTTTTTCTTTTAGACAAAGTTTCTTCCTTGCCATTCTTCCATAAATACCCTTTTTGTGAGACTGTGAGCCATAAACATCATCTCCAGTTTCAGCCACTGACTTCTACAGCTCATTCGGAGTGAACGTTGGCATCCTGGTAGTCTCTCTTCCAAGTGTCATTCTTCACTGGTGACTAAGTTTAGAGGGGTAGCCTTACCTAGGCAGTATGGCCGATGTTTCATGATGGACTACCCTGAGCTCTGAAGGATGTTCAGTGCCTTTCAGGTTGCCCGTCTCCAGATTTGTGCCTCTCTATTATCATTTCCTTGACTGGCCTTGAATGCTTTTTTGCCTCAATTTTAGTTTGGTCTGTTGAAAATCTACCATACTGTTGGACCATAAAGAGAGAGGGAGGTATTCTCCCAATAGTCAGGTGATTCTCCCATTTTCTACATCAACAAATTTGGTGAATTGATAAGGTACTGGTATATTGTACCTGAGGAAAGTTAGCGTAGTAATTTCAAAGGGATGAGTACTCACAAATCAGCCTCACAATTTTGGGTTAAATTTTTAGCAAATTGTTGACAGTTTTTGGAATTTTTCTTTTGATTTGACATGACGCACAATGTTTTGCAGATTAGCTCAAAGGATCCGACTTCAATATATTTTAGAGTTAGAAAATGAGGCAGTAAAATGTGAAAATAGTTGTGAATACTTTTCCAAGGCACTGTATTGTATTAATCAATATCATCACATCTATGTAAATATGAGTGAAAATGCTAAATATGTGCTGACCTTTATTAATACATCGTAATCAGTGGAAAATGGGAATGCTAGAACAGAAGCTTTGCTCTCAACAATATCAGGTTCTAGTATGTCCAAGTAAAAGTTTGATAGAAAATCTCCACTGTATTTCTGCCATGTTGTTCACCACAGACAGTTTGCACTTTAATCTTTTGATAACGGTTTGTTCTACATTTTGCTTGCTTTTCTGCTTAGCTCCAGCTAGTTCATGGGCAACATAATTAGTAATCATCTCAAATAACCTGTTGATTTTGGATAATTTAACAGGGTTCAAGGGCATCTTCCATTTACCAGATTGTGTAGGTATCACATGACCTTCAGAAATAAAAAGGGAAGGGGTAATTACTGAATAATATTGTATGCATTCAGAAGTTTCTAATCTATAGAGTGTTATTAATCAGAACAGTTTAAATAATGCTTCCATTGTCAGAATGGATACATATGCATCTACTGGGCAATCTGTGCATTAAGCAAATTCCAGACTGCCTCCTTTCCTATATTTAACTCATTCCTTTCTTAATTTATACTGTTTTTGTAGTGTGTTGCAAAGTAGAATTTTTTAAGTTGAACTTCTTTGCCCCATAATAACCTTAGCATAAAATAGTTACCTGTTCTTTCAATAATCCATTGCCACCTTCTCTGTCTTTCATTGTATCTTTTCTCTCCCAAATCCAGTTAATTTTAAAGTAGGATCCTGGTATTAAATTCCTTTTTACCACCATTCCTTTTGACCCCTCCAATGCCCTTATTTGTTAACCAAGTGAAAGGAAAAGGATGCATATTTTAATAAACTTATGTTCAAATGGCACTTTAATGCTGTCTTTATCTCCCTGCTGATGTCTGCAATTAAACACAATGAGAAGGCAATGCAAGCAATATCTGGAAGAAAATATGATTGACAAATGTATTCTTTTCAGGAATTTATGCTTGCTAGTCCTCTGATACATGTGCCATTGTAGCCAGCTGATGGAATGATAAGTGGCTTCTAATCGTCAGTAGTCAAGAATATAATAATCTCTGATTTAATCTGTATTCTTCAATCTAATCAGTGGTTTGGGTAACCAATTATAACATTTTATAAACCACCTTATAAACATGGTTAGAAGCTAAATGCTTCTGTCCTTCAGTTGCTTTTGTTTCTCCTTAATAAAATAAAGCAGTTTTGGCAAACAAAGTAATCTATATACATCAACTTATTTTTTATTCTTGGGAAAAAATGTGGCTGGTCTCTGTGGTGACACCTGCAGGACAGTCAGAAGTTTTTCTTTTAACAGTGATGTTAGTTAGTTTTTAATTTGAGTTTGCAACTGAATGAATTATGAGAACTGGAGAGATTTTTTTTTACTGTGTATTATAAAAAGCATCTTTGATTTAGCTGTTTATTCATTCTCAAAAGATAGAGAACTATTGATCCAAAGTCTTTGACCATGCATGTTGATGTCAATTAATTACGATGATGAGATTTAAATGAGCAAAATCATTTTGGTTGTGAGAGGGTGTAATGGATTGTCGATTACAATCAACTTTAGCCTAGATACCAAAATTAAATAATATGAAGACATGAGATTAGACCTTTAATATTTAAGATGTGTATAAGTCTGTCTCTATCTGTCTCTTTCTCTACAGCAGGGGTTTTTAACCTTTATGTATGCCATGAACCCTTTGGGACTGGGAGAAGTTCAGAGACCAGCAGAGGAGGATAAAGGGCTTAATTAGGAAAGAGAAAAAAGATTATGAGAGAAAGCTGGCAGGGAACATATAAACTGACTGTAAAAGCTTTTATGGATACGTGAAAAGAAAAAGATTGGTCAAGACAAATGTAGGTCCCTTACAGTGAGAAACAGGTGAATTGATCATAGGGAACAAAGACATGGCAGACCAATTGAATAACTACTTTGGTTCTGTCTTCACGAAGGAGGACATAAATAATCTTCCGGAAATAGTAAGGGACCGAGGGTCTAGTGAGATGGAGGAACTGAGGGAAATACATGTTAGTAGGGAAGTGGTGTTAGGTAAATTGAAGGGATTAAAGGGAGATAAATCCCCAGGGCCAGATGGTCTGCATCCCAGAGTGCTTAAGGAAGTAGCCCAAGAAATAGTGGATGCATTAGTGATAATTTTTCAAAACTCCTTAGATTCTGGATTAGTTCCTGAGGATTGGAGGGTGGCTAATGTAGCCCCACACTTTAAAAAAGGAGGGAGAGAGAAACTTGGGAATTATAGACCGGTTAGTTTGACATCGGTAGTGGGGAAAATGCTAGAGTCGGTTATCAAAGATGTGATAACAGCACATTTGGAAAGAGGTGAAATCATCGGACAAAGTCAGCATGGATTTGTGAAAGGAAAATCATGTCTGACGAATCTTATAGAATTTTTTGAAGATGTAAATAGTAGAGTGGATAGGGGAGAGTCAGTGGATGTGGTATATTTAGATTTTGAAAAGGCTTTTGACAAGGTCCCGCACAGGAGATTAGTGAGCAAACTTAAAGAACACGGTATTGGGGGTTATGGTATTGATGTGGATAGAGAATTGGTTGGCAAACAGGAAGCAAAGAGTGGGAGTAAACGGGACCTTTTCAGAATGGCAGGCAGTGACTAGTGGGGTACCGCAAGGCTCAGTGCTGGGACCCCAGTTGTTTACAATATATATTAATGATTTAGAGGAGGTAATTAAATGCAGCATCTCCAAGTTTGCGGATAACATGAAGCTGGGCGGCGGTGTTAGCTGTGAGGAGGATGCTAAGAGGATGCAGGGTGACTTGGATAGGTTAGGTGAGTGGGCAAATTCATGGCAGATGCAATTTAATGTGGATAAATGTGAGGTTATCCACTTTGGTTGTAAGAACAGGAAAGCAGATTATTATCTGAACGGTGGCTGATTAGGAAAAGGGGAGGTGCAACGAGACCTGGGTGTCATTGTACACCAGTCATTGAAGGTGGGCATGCAGGTACAGCAGGTGGTGAAAAAGACAAATGGTATGTTGGCATTCATAGCGAAAGGATTTGAGTACAGGAGCAGGGAGGTTCTACTGCCGCTGTACAAGGCCTTGGTGAGACCGCACCTAGAATATTGTGGGCAGTTTTGGTCCCCTAATCTGAGGAAAGACATTCTTGCCATAGAGGGAGTACAGAGAAGGTTCACCAGATTGATTCCTGGGATGACAGGACTTTAATATGAAGAAAGACTGGATTGACTAGGCTTATACTCACTGGAATTTAGATGATTGAGGGGGGATCTTATTGAAACGTAGAAAATTCTAAAGGGATTGGACAGGCTAGATGCAGGAAGATTGTTTCCAATGTTGGGGAAGTCCAGAACGAGGGGTCACAGTTTAAGGATAATGGGGAAGCCTTTTAGGACCAAGATGATAAAAACTTCTCACAGAGAGTGGTGAAACTGTGGAATTCTCTGCCACAGGAAACAGTTGAGGTCAGTTCATTGGCTATATTTAAGAGGAAGTTAGATATGGCCCTTGTGGCTAAAGGGATCAGGGGGTATGGAGAGAAAGCAGGTACAGGGTTCTGAGTTGGATGATCAGCCATGATCATACTGAAAGGCGGTGCAGGTGCGAATGGCCGAATGGCCTACTCCTGCACCTATTTTCTATGTTTCTATGATATCCCTGTTGTATGTACTGATCCATGTGACCAGTGTTCTGTTACTGTCACTGTGATTGTATTGCTCTGCTTTATTGTATCAAACATGTTTGGCACATTTTCTGTGAAAGGATAAGACAAAACATCTGAAAATTGCTTGTGTTTTATGAATGAAAGGAAATAGTATTAATATAGCATCTTCCGTACCCTCAGGTCATCATGAAGCATCGTATAACTACATAGTATACTATTTGAAGTGTTTATTCTACTGTTGGAAATGCAGCAGCCATAAATATTATAAAGGGAATATATGATGTGCTTCCAAGTTATGTAAAGTTTTGAGCTGTACACAGGCCAACACTAATTTTGGAAATACGTCAGTAATTTGCTTAAAGCTTGACCTCCCTGCATAATGCTATCAATTTGCATTTTCTCAGACCAGTCGTCCTTAAGTGATCTTATTATTTTGCTGTCAAATATGTTCTTGCTGCATTTACAGAAGGGAAATAACTTTTTTCAACGTTCATTTGCTTTCACAAATGGACCGTCTGAATCAACGATAAGGGATTTATGTGGCCTATAACATGCCAGAAGTATAGGAAATGCAAGCTAATTACTGCACAGTTTACAAATAAAATGCAGTGGATAATCCTTAGAATGGTAGTGTTGTCACAAACGTGAGAAACTCCAGCATTTTGAGTATGGTAGCTTTGTGCCTTCTCCTTAATTCACTGTAGTTCTTGATCTGTTTGCATTTGTTTAATGGTATTTGTAGGGATTTTTTCAGTCAGCAGAGGTAATGAAACAAAAAATGATATCTGAATATGTGTATCTCCTGATTTAGATATACGTTGTGATTTGAGCCTCATAATGTGGTCTCTTCTACGTGGAGAAACTAAAGCAAATTAGCTGACTGATCAGAAAGCCCATGTTGAGTCCACAGGGGCATCTCTGTCGTCTGCCAGCAAACCTCTGTCCTATTCCCTCTCTGGTCTAGTTACCTATGGCGTCCTGCACTGTTATAATGAGGTAATTGTGAGCTAGAGAATCTTCTTTCATGTGAGCATGTTGTAGCCTTCCTGACTAGATATTGAAATATACAGCTTTAGGTAACTTGTTTCATTAACATCATGAGCCATGTCATCCACCTGTGATACTAACTCAGTTTATCTCTCTCTCCAAAGCACAGTCTGGCCTGTAGGGCATGTCCTTCAGCCTTGCACTTTACAACTCTTGTATCCCTTTGTCTGCTTTCTCTAACTTCCTTCACTTCATAGCTTTTATGACTGTAGGGTCATATTCAGTCTCATTACCTCCATTATTCCATAGTGTAGAAGAGCTTCTCCCCACAAACTGTCCTGGGGGCAATCCTTCAGAGCAGTCTTTGACCTGGAACATTAACTCTGTTTTTCTTTCTGTAGATGCCACCTGACTTGTTGAGGATTTCCAGCATTTTCTGTTTTATTTCAGATTACCAACATTTTTTTTTTCATTTTCATGGTTTGACTTGAGGGGGAATCTTTGAGGTGACTGCTACTTTTGTTCTTCAAGTGTGAGTACTACATTTGATTTGAGGTTGACAGGATACTTCACTGCATTTTGGGGCTAGTTGTTGAACTACAACATACTGGTAATGGATATTGTGTTCAATGACAGAAGCATCAGTCAAGTGAATCACTTTATTTTTCATTGTATCGAGTTACTGAGTTTTATTGTTGTTTTCATCCATCCAAATAAGTAGTAACTGCTCCTGATACATTCTTAGCTTAAGCCTTTAAGATGTGGAGACTTTGACAAATTATGAGGGTAAAATACTCATTAAGGAATGCTGAACTGTACTAAGGTAGTCAGGCTGCTGATGTGCTTGGAAGCTTGCCTACGTGGTGAAACGTCTTCTAGGATGTTGATGGTTTCTTCACTGTTGGTTCAACAGAACATCTAGGGGAGATCACCTTCATTTGATATAATTGCTTGTTGTTTATTCAATGTGGATGTTTCTGTTGAAAACTGAATAATACCTGGGCCTCACAGTATAAGATTCAATTAGATTAGATTCTTTATTATTAAACGATTGTGTTTTAGAACTAAATGCTACAGAAGTGTCAGCCAATACACCTTAGCTTCTTTGGAAGGAAGATCTTTTATGAAGCAATTAAAGATTCTTTAAATAGTTCCGATGCTGAGGAACTCCTATAGTAATGTCCTTGGGGTTCTAATGATTGATTGTGATGACTGTCTTTTGTTGTGCATGGCATAAATTTATCACTGAAGGACATTTTTGACTTTTAATTTGAGTATACTTCTTGATGCCACCCTAAATCTGAAGGTAGGTGGTTTGATAGTCACTCAATTCTGGTGTAATTTCTGGTAATGTTTGTTTGTAACAGTAAAAACCTTTCACAGTACCTGACTGTATTGTCCATATCGGATGAAGCTGCGGTCGAACAAGCTTGTTTCTCCATGCAGCCATTTAAAAAAAAGCACAATCTTCATAATTTCACATGAGCTGGAGCAGTAACATGCCACCATAGGCTTGAAAAGTGCTTTCTAGAATCTTCCAGAATCCTCCTGAAGAAATCTAACTGTTGCCTAATTAGGAGATGTATATATTTTGTCTGGACCTTACAGTAAGCTGACCTAAGATTCTTTATTATTCTTTATCTGTACTTTTTATTCTTTCTTCGGCTTTTGCATGGGCAGTATTTTTAAGGGGATGGGGTTGTGGTAGAACATGCAAACATGTTCTAATTTATCCATTTGGCCTATTATATCTTTGGCTAAGAAGTACAGATGCATCAGGTTCATCAGTTCTGAGCTGGGCAGTTTGTACACTTGTCCTTGCTCTTTTGCTAAGGATGGGAGGGATTGAATGAGGGTTTCCTTATGATTTTGGTGAGGCTGTGAGTAAATATGCTCCCCCATCTTTAAAATCAATTAATTAATTGTCAAAATGTATGTGCCAAAGAAGTTTTGAATAAATCATTGCTGTTGTACCATTTGTAGTTAGTGAAAAACACCACAGATCGCCCGGTCAGCATCAATGGGTCTGCAGTTGAGAGGGTGAGTAGTTTCAAGTTGCTCAGCATACGCATCACTAGTGATCTCACCTGGACTATACACACTGGCTTTGTGGCAAAAAAAGCACACCAACGTCTCTTCCACCTCAGGCGAGTGAAGAAGTTTGGCATGGGCCCCCAATTCCTCAAGACTTTCCACAGGGGCACCATTGAGAGCATACTGACTGGCTGTATCAATGCACCAGCCTTGATCGCTGGGCACTGCAGAGAGTGGTACGGACAGCCCAGCCCATCTGTGGATGTGAATGTCCCTCCATTGAGGACATTTACAGTAGCAGATGCACACTGGAAGATCATTGGGGACACCCCAACCATAAACTGTTTCAGCTACTTCCGTCTGGCAAACACTACTTCAGTATTAAAACCAGGACCACCAGGCTATGGGACAGCTTCTTTCTACAGGCTATTACACTTTTAAATTCGCATGTCTGTACATTGCAATGGAGTCATAACACAAAGATTTTTACTCCATCACGTTGTGGGATGGATGTAAGATTTAAATAAATTCTATTCTATTCAAATCCTGGTGGTCTAGCACTGCAGTATATTTTTCGAAATTGACTTTTTATACAGAACAGAGGAACTTTAAAAAAAGTGGGATGTCTTAAATTTCTTTGAATAATTGCAATATGGTATAGAGAAGCCTGAAAGTTGATATGAGTGTAATTTCATCATTTGGAGTTGCATTTTAGGATGCTTTGAATAGTTTTGAATCTATATTACTCATAATGTTCATGCTGTTATTCAAGTAAAATTTACAGCACTTGATTGGATGACTTCCTTGGGTAGAAGGAACTTAGACAGGAAAAATGGTCTCTGTTTGAACAAATAGGGAGGTAAGCTGCTGTTGCAAAACATGGCAATGAGCTGAGCTATAAAAGGAAGGGGTAGTGAATTCAATGAGGATGAGTAAAATATTGTACAAAGTATTTTTCATAGGGATGATTGGTGATTGTTTTAAAATGTAAAATGTTAAATAGAAAACATTGATTATCATTTATCATTATCGAATATAATTTAATGGAAGCTGTGAGGCTTTAGGCCTACTCCAGGATTTGGATCTGAGGACTCAATTTGGTTCAGAAATGTTGTTGGCTTCAATTGTTTGCATGATTTGTGGTTTCTTTTCCATTTCTCTTGCACATTGGGTGTTGGCTTTTTATCTATTTTTAATTGGGTTCTTATGGTTTACTTGCTTTCTCAGGGTTATATAATGTATACGTTCTTGGATAATAAATGTACTTTGCATCTTTGAATTTTTGGTATCCTTAAAATGGATGAAAGTTTAGTATCTGAAGATCACTGTAGGTCCATATTGCCTGGCATTTCTCTCTTTCCTCTCCACACCTTTCAAATCTACTCCTCAGTTTTTTTTCTCCAGTCCTGCTGAAGGGTTTTGGCCCAAAATGTCGACTGTACTTTTTTCCATAGATGCTGCCTGGTTCCTCCAGCTTTTTGTGTGTGTTGTTCCTATTTATTTAATTTTGTCCCTGAGTATGTTAGTAAGTAACTTTCACAAGTGTTCCAAGATACAAAGCAGAGATATCTGACATTTGGCTTGGTTATCTCTTCTGTTGCAAGCTGTAGTGTGAGTTAGTCTTCAAGTAAGGACAGCATCTTACAATATTTTTCTTGGCTCTAGCAGTAGCCAAAATTTCATTTGCTTTGGTAGTTATATACCTTGTGCTCTCTGCCGTAATTTCTGCTCTAGGAGAATGATAGGTCACACCAAGCCCAATATTTTATGGAATGCCTTTGGGCATTCCATCTGCCCTTCATATTTTTGTTGTCATGCCATCCGGTGTTTGAGTAATCCAGTTGTTCTTTCTGAATATTGGGGTTAAATAGTACTCTTAGCTTGCATTCTCAGTAAGGCGAGGTCCTAATTCAAATCACAACACTTAGATCCGAGCTGTCCATTGAAGTATTTGAGTTTTGTATTGCTTTCCTTGGAAACTGACTGTAATTGACAACTGTGACCATTCCCAAAGGGATTCATTTATGCTCTTCATCAGGCACAAGTCCTCCCCAAGTTATGATAGGATTCTGTTCCTGTGAAATTCTTGTAATCCAAACAGATTACAAGTGGAAGTGCAGTTATGAACTGTGTTCTCGCTTTGCAGAAGATGCCAGCAGGCCTGCCAGTCTCCCAAGTGCTTGGTCACATGTACAGGCTGTTCATAAGTTGGGGAGGGCCTCTATTGGAAAACTGATACTTCAGTGGTGGTGTATCCACCAAATTTTAATGATAATCAGCCATCTTCTACAATCTGCTTCATATAACCTCATCCTTGTAAGAGCTGGTACATTTGCTAGCCTTGCCCCATCACATAGAGTATCTCACTGTGTGTAAGACCACCTCTATCCTTTCTTCCAAACTACATGCAATTGCATTGTCCCAAATGCTTTCTCAGTTTGAATTCATTTGGAGAATGACTATCAACATATGTGCCAATCACAATGCACTTCTCCTTTAAGAGGTGCAAGATGCCTTTATGCAGTGAAGGCTTACTTTTAATGAGCTTGCTACTCATGATATTAATTCTGCTGATGCATCCATCCATTGCACAGCATGGTTAATTGCTGGCTAGGTGCCAAAATCATCATAATGAAGAAGCAGCATGAATTTGCCATAATGCCCACATTGCTGTCAGAGGGTTGATGGTTGTGATATGCTGCCCCATCTTGCTGTGCGTGCGCGTGCACATACATACACACACACACACACACACACACACACACACACACACACACACACACACACACACACACACACACACACACACACACACACACGCGCGCACAAAATCCATCCTTGGTTTTCTTTAGAGGTGAAATCTGTTTTAATATTTAGTAGCTGGAAGCTGTATGAAGTAAGTGAGCAGCAAAATGTTTAATAATGTTGGAAAATATTCTGGCAGATGTGGCAGACATGTCGCTTATTTAGACTCGTTCTTTTTTTTGCTCTTTTCCTGTCTGAGAATAATCAACTGGTTATGGACTAATGATTTTTATTCAATAGATGTTTAGGGTAATGACTCCTCTGCCATGTTGTAAATTTGATTTACAATTCAAAAGAGCCTTGTTATTTTCAGGTCCTTTTTAGCTGAACGGTTTTATGTTGGAGCTATGCTACTGGTTGTTCTGTTGATGACTGCAGAACATTTAGCTAAAATTCTCGACCCAGTTACAACATAGTGCAGGAGAATGCCTTTGCTATGTTAAACTCTAACAAACTGAAGCATTTTTCGTTGTTTGGTAAAATGAATAGCTGGGTTCACGTAAATGCCACCTTTTGAAGAAATCCTTCATGGTAGTACAAATCGAAATGCAATAATTTTGTAATATGATTTATTCCTGAAGAAACTATTTGGTCCATAAAGTCTCTGTTGGCTGGTTTCTTCAACTGTGTCCAGCTAGTCCTGCTCTGTGACTCTTTCTATGAGGTTTTTCTTCTCTTCAAGTATTAGTCAAATACTGTTTTGAAAGTTAACATTGGAGCTGTTTCCACCTGTCTTTTAGGTACTTAATTCTGTATCATAGTATTGTATTTAAAAATAAAGATTCCTCTTGCCATCTCTGGTTTGTCTTGTTGGTCGCCTGAAATTTATCTGTTGATTCCTGGCCCATCTGCTGTTGAAAATAGTTTATTCTTTACTCCAAAATATTTATGATATTGAACATCTCTACTAAATCTACCATTAACCTTATCTGTTGTATGGTGTAGCCAATCAGAAAAAGGTTTCTGGTGCATCTTTTGGGTAGCCGGTGAACTTACTGTTTGAACTTTAGCTGTTGACCATTCACGACACGACTCAAGTAATTGATGATTTTTATTCAATAAATGTTACCCTCACTTCTCCATCTGCACTAATCCCTTCTCTGATAAAATTAAGACTGATCTATGAATTTTCTAAAGCTTATAATGTGTGTGTAACGTTGTTCTAAATGTAGTTTCCTTCACTATTTATACAAAATTTAGGAACCGAGTTTGCATGGTGCATGCCTCACAAATACAGATATGGATTCTTATTAAGTAATAATTGCAATCTTCTATAGATTTGTGGTGGAGAGTATACTGACTGGTTGCATCACAGCCTGGTATGGAAGCAGCATTGCTCTTGAATGGAAAATCTTACAAAACGCAGTCCATCATTGAGCATTGTCGCAGGAAAGTGGCATCCATCGTCAAGAGCCCCCACCATCCAGGCCATGCTGTCTTCTCACTGCGGCCATCAGGAAGCAGGTTCAGGAGCCTGAGGACTCACACCACCAGGATCGGAACAGTTATGACTCCTTGAATCAGAGGGGATAATTTCACTCAGTTTTATTTGCCCCATCACTGAACTGTTCCCACAACCTATTGAATCACTTTCAAGGACTCTTCATCTCATGTTCTAGATATTTATTGCTTGTTTATTTATTTATTTTTGTATTTGCAGAGCTTACTGTCTTTTGCACACTGGTTGTTGGCCCTGTAGGTGCCATCTTTCATTGATTCTATTATGGTTGTTGGATTTATTGAGTATGCCTGCAAGAAAATGAACCTCAAGTTTGTATGTGGTGACATATATATACTTTTATAATAAATTTACCTTGAAGTTTGTGGAATTGTCTTCCTTTTAGGCTGTATAAGTAATTCTTGTTCAGTCTGTGAGATTCTTTTTCCTTCTGTGGGAAGTGGGCCGATTAACATTAGTTAAGATGTTGTTAGACCGTAACATGGAGGAGCAGAGTTAGGCTATTCAGCCAGATGAGTCTGCCTCGCCATTTTATTGTAGCTAATCCACAGAGTAGTGGATTTTTTGCATGCATTTTCCCACCTTTGCTCCATAACCCTCAATCCCCCTACCAATATAGACCCTATCATTCTCTGCCTTAAGTACATCCAATCACTTGACTTTCACATTCTTCTATAGCAACAAAGTCCACAGGTTCACCACTACCTGCTGAAAAAATCCCTCCCCATCTCAGTTCTAAAGGGACGTCACTTTATTGTGACGCTGTGTGCTCAGATCTTAGACTAGCCTATTAAAGGAAACATCCTCTGTTACAATTTATTTAGAATTGAGTGCTAGATTCAGGAGGTACCTACACTGAGAAAAAAAGTATGCATGAGTCCTTTTCTTTTCCGAATTCAAACTATGTGAAATTTGGTCGACAGATTTAGAGCATAGAGAGCTGGGATAAATGCCGACATGGATTGAGAATTGATTTTTAGATAGAGAACTAAGGGTGGAAATAAACAGATTTTTCAGAGCTTGTCAGGCAGTCATTAGCAGTATACTACGGGGTCGGTGCTTGGGCCTCAGGTTATTACTGTCCATTTCAATGACTTGGCCGAGGGGGACTCAATTTAATTTTTCCTGGTTTGCTGCTGATTTAAGTTTAGGTGGGATTATAAGTCAGAAGAAGAATGTAGAGGCTACAAGAGGATATAGACAAGCTGATTGAGTGTACAAGGAAATGGAAAATGCAGTATAATTTATAAAAATATGCTGCTATTCATGTTGATTCAAAAAATAAAAAAAGACTTTCACATGGTGAGAGGGACAATATTGATGTTCAAGGGAACTTGAGTGTCCTAGTACACAAGTTACTGAATGCCAACATGCTAGAATGGCACAGCAGACTTGATGGGCTGAATGGCCTAATTCTGCTCCTTTGTCTTACGGTCTTATGACTGAGGGGCCAGGTCGAAAACCACGGGTCACAATTTCAAAATTCTCAAAGGGGTTGAGTATTTGGAACTCTGTGTCTCCTAGAGTGGTGTGGAGCGTCATTTGTTGAGGTAATTCAAACATGGATTTACTTCAGGTTCACTATCAAGGACTTGATGGCTATAGAGTAGATGTAGGAAATGACATTGAAGTAGCAGATCAGTAACTGCATATTTAGAATGGAAAGTTTGCCTTACAATTACACCTCAGCCAAATTTCTCATTTGTATTTTAATGTTGCATTGATGACTGCCATTTAATGCAATTTTAATAGCCAACTTAGCTCTTTTTTTCTTTTAAGTTTTGTCCCCATCTTCTGTGTTTTGAAGTAGTCTTCACTTTCTAAATCAGCTCAAAGGTAGAGAAGATGAAAAGCACACTGAGCTAATGATGATGGTCATCGGCTATGATGTCTTCTGTCAAACCGAGGGATCTTATAATCTGAATATATTATATACAGAAAGTAGACAGTTGCAGGAGCTCATACTCGATATGTATGTATAGGGAAACAGATGGCTGGCACTTTATTACAGAGATGCATGCCATTTCTTTTTTTTTAAACTCGGCCTGGATGCAGGTATCTACTAAAACACCTGATGTCAGACTTTTTTTCTCTCAAGTCTCACAACTCGCTCTGTCCATCTGTTGCTGGATTGCTATGTATTAGTAATTGATAACAGTTATTATAGTCTGCGGAAAGAAATGGAAATTTGCCAGTCTAATCAGCATGCTAAATAGAAATCTGGCTGTCTGTCTAAACGTGAGTAGAAATATTCTTGAAATATGGATTTGTATATGGATTTATAGGAAAGAGTGAGAATTGCTGATGATACTGAGTGATACTTGAAGTAGAAAAAGTGATACTTGTAGTGAGTGGGTAATTATATTTCAGCTGTAAGAGTCAATGTAGAATACTTGGAATAACTGCACATGCTGCAGTAACATCTTTCTCCAAAAATTATAGTAATTAGTAAGTGGACAATACCTCCTGGTAGTAATACATGTCATTGCCTGGTAAAGCCAATTATATTTTATAAGGTACTTTCTATTGTCCATCTGGGATATGATTGAGCGTGAAGCAATTTATATTTGAATGGACATCTTTTTTTAAGATGTGGCAACATTTATTGCTCATCTCTAATTCCCCTTGAGGAGACAGTGCTGAACCAGTCATTCTCCTCCCATGGTGATGATGCACCGACATTTAGAATTAGATTCAGCACGTGTGAAGGAATGGCATTATATTTCCAAGTCAGTTTGGTACTCACCTTGGAGGGGATCCTCCAGATGATGTATTTTCGTGCATCTGCTGCTGCTGAAGAACCTGTCTTTTTAAGATATTTTCAGAGTAGCTGAGATGAGCGACTGCTGTGCAGGTTAGTGCACACTGACTGTTCAGGGTGGTGGATAGGATACCAGTTATGTGTACTGCTTAGTCTTGCACAACGTCAGACTTTCCTGCTGTTGGTTTTACTCTCAGCCTGGCAATTAGGGAGCATCTACTGAAGTTCAAAGTAAATTTATTATCAATGTCATCATATACAACCTAACCTAAGATTCATTTTCTTGCAGGCATTCACAGTAGAACAAAGAAATACAAGGTACAATGAAAAAATACACACAATGACTGACAAACAACCAATGTGCAAAAGAAGGCAATCCGTGCAAATAAAAAACAGATAGTAATATTAATAAACAAATAATAGAGTTTTTCAAAGTGAGTCCATAGATTGTGAAATCAGTTCAGAGTTGAGCTGAGTGAACTTATCCATGCTGGTTCATGAGCCTGATAGTTGAAGGGTAATAACTTCCTGAAGGTGGTGGTATGGGATTTAAGGCTCCTGTGCTTCCTTTCCAATGGCAGTAGCAAGAAGAGAGCATGATGTTGGGGGTCATTGATGACGGGTGCTATTTTCTTGTACAGCACTTCTGAATTGTGCTGAAAGGTGGGGAGGCTTTCTCTGTGAGGACTGGGCTGTATCCATCACTTTTGTAGGCCTTTCCATTCATGTTTCCATACCAGACCGTGATGCATCCAGTCAGGATACTCCCCACTGTGTAGCTACAGAAGTTAGTCAAAGTTTTAGCTGACTTGCCGAAACTGTGGAAACTTCTAAGAAAGTGGAGGCGGTATTGTGCCTTCTTTATAATAACACTTGCATCTTATTCAAGGAACTTAACATTACTAACCCTCTTCTATATGGCATTGGAGCTGTGCTCAGCCTCACAGTTATAAGTAGAGGAAGGGGTTAAGCACACATCTTTGTGGTGCATATGTGCTGATGGAGATTGTTCCAATCCAAATTGACTGGGGTGTGCAATTGAGGATCCAGTTGTATAAGGAGGTATTGAGGCCAGGGTCTTGAAATTTATTGATCAGTTTTGAGGGGATGATAGCATTGAATGCCAAGCTGTAGTCAATGAAGAACATCCTGATGTATGCATCTTCACTATACAGATGTTCCAGGATTGAGTGAAGAGCCAATGAAATGGCATCTTTTGTTGACCTGTGGTGGTCGGCAAAATGGAGCAAATCCAAGTTGCTTCTCGGAGAAGTTTGTATGTGTCATCACCAGCCCCTCAAGGCACTTCATCCCAGTGTATGTAAGGGCTCAGGGTGATAGTCATTGAGGCAGGTTACCAAGTTCTTCTTAGGCACTGGTATAATTGAAGCCTGCTTGAAGCAGGTGGATACCTCAGACTGCTGAAGTGAGAGGTTAAAGATCTCAGTAAACACTCCAGTCATTTGATCAACACAGGTCTTTCGTACTCGGCCAGGTACCCCCTCTGGTTTGGGTGCTTTCTGTGGGCTCACCCTTATGAAAGATCCTAATATGTACAACAGCCTCTGGTTGTTCACAGCCCTTTTTTTTCCGTTTAGTTCAAATTTTTATTTGAAAAAAGAACATGGACTCCTGAATTGACATTCCCGAATTAACCACGAAACCACATTATCAAGTTAAGAAATCAATATGTTGTGTGTGGAAATTAAGAGCTGTAATTGCCTGAGGTAACACCAATGTCTTTATTTCATTATAAGCTTGATTTTTAACATCCTCGGAATATGATGAAATTCTCCATATAAGTTTAAGTTCATTCTTTTGTACTGCTGGATTAGTGTTGCCTTGGCTGTCTTCCAAAACATTGGTTCTATCTATTTGCTATTTCTGAAAGGATAAGAGGCTTTATCCTTGAAGCACTGCAGTCTGTTCTGATCATGTTCCTGAAATAGTTTGGGGTCATACATTCAAGGATGTTGTCACAGTGGTAATGGTGGCATACACCCATGTTTGTGTGATATATTGCCTTGATATCTTGAAGGGAAAAATGTTGTTATGACTTTCCATTTGTTCTCTTTCTTGCTTGGAGAGGTTGCATAACTAGGAGATACGAGAAAATGAGCTTGAAGAGCTGAAACACATTCACACTGCACCAGTTTGTGGAAGTTGCAGAGCTGGTTTGCGATGGTGTTGTTTCATCACGGTTATATAATTGAATCCTTTGAAGTGACGGAACTTGCACCATTGTACTCCAACACGTCCTGTGAAAGGTTCAAGTTTTGCAGGGTAAGGAAGTGAGTGACTCATTGTTGTGGAGTATTCACAATATGTATCTTCTGTGTGAATGTGGCTGGTTCAGGTGAGCTTTAGTCAGTGGTGATTGCAGGGTATTTTTGATGGGGGTCTTAATGATAGTAACAATGCTGAAGATCTGAGAGGTAGTAGGCTGGTCCTTTGTTTTTGTTGGAAAAGATCATTGCTGTGAACTTCATTTATGTAAACACAATGGAATCTGGTTAATTGGGACACATCGGGACAAGTGCATTATGGTCCAGTTAAGCAGCAGCCCCAATTAGCCAAAGTTTCATGGAAATTTAGAACACTACCAAAACCACTACAGTACTATAAAACTGTGTTTTAGTTCCTCATAGTTATCAATGGTTGCTGCCTTGTTCTTTTGATTGTAAACAAACAAAATCAGCACAGATGTCTAGTGCAAATGATGGACTGCCTTTATGCAATGCTTTTGACGATTGCATGCTCTAAATCTTCATTTTCATTAAAACATTCAAGATTGTTGATACCTTCAAATTCTTTGTAGCTCTGTATTTGTTGAAGTAGTGAACTAGTTTCATTTTCACTCCTGGCCATTTCTGGAGTCTCCAAGCCTCAATGCTTGAAACCACGGTGACCAGAAACATTTCTGAATTGTCTTACTGCTTACTACTCGCCAACTATCAGTGGGAAAATGCTCTGCTTTTTGAATACAAACACGTACAAGTGATGCTATTTAAAAGCTGTACGCTCTAAGCTCTATGTAGTGTCTAACGGCTATACCACGTGCATGTGACTGATACTAGTTAGAAACTGTTCAGCAATGGTCTTCTGTCCCAATTAAGTGGCATAGTGTCCCAAATAAACAAAGGGAATCCTAGCTATTTTCTCGATCCACTGTGTTTTATTCTGCTTATCAGTGAAGTTTGAACAGGAAATACTGATTACTTTGTAGCATCAGGAGCTAAGTGTGGAGAAAGCACTAAAATGGCTAGTGTGCAACTTATGCCAGAATGTGAGGCCATTGCCCGAGCATTGTGTCCTTTAGGAAAGGGAAGTTGAGAGAACATGCACCAGTCCTCATTGAAAGGTCAACAGTGGAAGGAGTGAGCAATGTTAATTTCCTGGGTTCCAAAGTCTTGGAGTATCTGTCCTGGGCCTGACCTATTGATGCAATCATGAAGAAGGAACACCAACGGCGCTACTTTGTTAGGTTTCTGTGGAGATTTGATATGTCACCAAAGTTCCTTGTTAATTTTGAATGGTTGCCTGTCAGGCTCCCACACACAGGATCACAAGGGGTTTGCAGAGATCTGTAGACTTGTGGCTTCCCACGACTGTGGACACATTCAAGACACGGCCCTTCAAGAAGACCAGATCATCATTAAGACCCATCACCATCTAGCTCATGCCACTGTCTTGTTACCATCAGGGAGGCGGTACAGGTCACGATGATTCAGAAATAGCTTCTTCTCCTTGCCATCAGATTTTTGAATGATTTTTGCCACGAAACAACAACATTTCACATGTACAGTAAGTGATAATAAACTTGGTTCTGATTTTCATTCTAAAGCAGTTAAGGGTGATTGGATCAAAGAGCCTGCTTAAGGGATTCTAGTTGTTTGTCTTGGAATTTCATTGGTTAGCCTCCATCAACTTGTGTGTTAGCTATGACTCAATATTGATGCAGTTTCCCCTCCCCTGCCATTAACTTCATTTTTGGTGGGGCTTTTTGCACTATTAAACAATGTTAAATTTAAGCCAGCTCAGTACGAAGGCAATACTGTAGCATTGTAGTATAGTTCCTCTCCAATTTATTTTTCAATTTGTGATAATCATTTTTTAAAAGTATTTGCTTTACCATCTTCCTTATTAAGGGAGTACATGGGTAATTGCCTTCGGCTTTGACACAGCAAAGAGGTGGTATGATCACTAAACACTTGATTGTGCTCCGTTGTTCTTTTCCCAATCCTCTCTTGATAGCTATACCTTATTACTCGACTTATAGAACTCAGTCCGTTATTGTCCTTCTCCTGGCACACTTCTCCACTAAATAAATGAACCAAGAAATATTGAAGGATAAATTTGACCATAAGACATAGGAGCATAGGAACATTCCACCACAATGTAAATTTGCAGTGTTGTTTATGTAATAGTTAACTTCACTATCCCACACTGTGCCACGCCTCAGCTTCTTACCACACTAAAGAACCCGAGCAAGATTGTGCTGTGTAAGTGGACCCTCATGTGAAGCCTAGCAGCAGAGTAACCTGACTGGTACAGATTACAAAATCTGTTAACAAGTACAGACTCCAAAATTTGCTGCAGTTTCAGTAGCTGAAGTCAATCAGAACTACCAGCTCTCGCCAGCAAGGTCTGGCTCATTGAGTACATATTTCCCGCAGAATACAAGATATTGTGGTTTATTCGCTTAGCTGTTAATGCTTGTAGTCAGCAGCTACTGATCAAAATCTTATATGACATAGAGACATTTTGTTATTTCTGATCCCTTGGGTGTGACATTGCCGACACATGATCTGTAAGGCTTTAAGCTTGCTGCATTTTCCCAGTCCCAATCTCTATAATAAATAAAAATCGAGTAAGTAATGTTGTGTTTTATCTACAGTGTCAGCACATAATAAATCAAATCAAGATACAGAGGGCGCATGTTAGAGATGATGAGTTATAGATGGCTTTGCTTCCTTGTGTGATTATGGTGCTACATGTGACCCACTGGCTTGTAATTATTCTAATCTTCTTGGCAGTTTAGACCTCGCACTGCTCGCTTACCCTCTTGAAGTATGGTTGTAGACAGATTAGAATAATCTACCCAGACCAGGCTGTATTAAGCTCCAGTACACTGTAAAGGTTACGGGATTCCCTGTTTTTGTTTAAAAAAATCCAAAATTATTAACTGTTGTATCAATGTGGATAAAAAAAATGATTGACTATCAGGGTTTGGTAGTTAGTTTTTACTTTGTATTTGTTTTAATCATGCCCATGATTTAATTAAACAGATTCATTAAAATTTTTAGGGAGAATTGTCTTTTTTTTCTCTATTGCTATTTGGTCTTAAAACTGTCAACAATGATACTATAATCAACTTTTTGATCTATTAAAGACATCTGTAGTGCATACTTAAGTTCCTGGAATAAAAGTCTCACACATGCCAGATGAAATGCTTCAGTTTACATCCTCCAGCAATTAAGACACATTTGATTTTACTGCTTGTGTATCCTGAAATAGAATGAATCTGTACAGCATAAAATGTACAAAGAAAACCACAGGGCTAGGAAAGGCATGGGGACCTAATTTTAAAACTTCAGATGCCTACCAGATTATTTCAAATATCATGCCTTTGAATAATACTTAGAGTAATAAATCATACAGTGGGAAAACTGACCATTCAGCCTGACACCTCCCTGTTGCCAATGGCCACTTTTCCATAATAATTCCATCTTTCTCCAATTTGTCCATAGCTGTCTATGACTACATGATTCAAGTACCCATTCAGACACATGCATGCTGTCAGTGACCCAGAAACCACCCCACTCTGGGTGAATAAGTCCCCCCACATATCTCCTCTAAATCTCTTCCACCTTGCCCTAAATCTGTAGCTTCAAGTTTTACCTACTTCTGGTATGGGGAAATGTTTACTGCAATTTACATAAATCCATATGTTATGTACCTCGATCATGTCCCATCAACTTCTTCTGTTACAGGGAAAACAGACCTGGCTTTTCCAGTCCTTCCTCCATGTCTTGGTGAATCTCCTCAGCACCCTGTCCTGTGCTATCTTTCCTGTACCTTGGCGACCAGAACTGTACCCAGTATTCCAAGTGAGGTCTAACCAAGTTTTTATACAGTTGGAGCATTACTTCCGTACTTCAGTAATTCATGCCCTGACTCATAAGGCCAGTATTCCTTATATCTTTTGAACCACATTATAACATCATAACATACGGGAGTAGAATTGGTTCAATTAGCCCATTGAATCTCCTCCGCTATTCTATCATGGTGGCTTTGTTTTCCTTTATAACCTATTATCCTGTCTTTTTTCTGTAATCTATGATACCTTTACTAATCAAGAACCTATCAACCACTGCTTTAAATAAACTTGAAATATACATAGATTCACCACCTAAAGAAATTCCATCTCATCTCTGTTCTCAAGGGATATTGTTCTATTCTAAGACTGTGACCTCTGGTCCTAGACTCTCCCACTAACGGAAACATCCTTTTCATGCCTACTTTGTCTAAACCTTTCAATATTTGGTAGCTTTCAAGTAGATCCCCCTTCATTAAGACCATAAGACATAGGAACAGAATTAGGCCATTCAGCCATCAAGTCCACTCTGCCATTTCATCATGGCTGATCCTGGATTCCATTCAACCTCATACACCTGCTCTCTCACCATATCCCTCGATGTCCTGATCAATCAGGAATCTATCAACTTCCACTTTAAATATATCCACGGACTGTGGCAGAGCATTCCACAGATTCACCACTCTTAGGCTAAAAAAAAATTCTTCCTTACTCCTGTTCGAAAAGCTTGTCCTTCAATTTTGAGGCTGTGCCCTCTAGTTCTGGAGAACCCCACCAGAGGAAACATCCTCTCCACATCCACCTTCATCTAGTCCTGTCAGCATTCAGTAGGTTTCAATGAGACCCCACCGCATTCTTCTATATTCCAGTGAATGCTCCTCATGTATTAACCCCTTCATTCCCAGAACCATCCTCATAAACCTCCCTACAATGACAGTGTTTTTTCTGTGATAAGGGCCCCAAAACTATTGACAATATTCCAAGTGCAGCCTGACTGCATTAATGCTGCATAAAGCTGCAGCATTATCTCGTTTTTATAACCTATTCCTCTTGAAATAAATACCAACGTTGTATTTGCTGCCTTTACCACAGACTCAATCTGTAAATTAACCTTATGGGAGTTTTGCACGAGGACTCCTATGTCTCCCTGCACCTTTGATGTGTGAACCTTCTCCCCATTTAGATAATGGTCCATACTACTATTTCTTTTACCAAAATGCATTATCATACATTTTCCAACACTGTATTCCAGCTGCCACTTCTTTGCCCATTCTTCCAATTTGTCTAAGTCCTGCTGCAATTGCATTGCTTCCTCAGCTCTACCTCCCTTCGTATAATTCACCAACTTTGGCACAAAGCTATCAATTCCATTATCTAAATCACTGATAAACAATGTTAAAAGTAGCAGTCCCAATACTGACCCCTGAGGAACACCACTAGTTGCTGGCAGCCAACCAGAGACCCCTTTATTCCCACTCTCTGTCTCCTGGCTGTCAGCCATTCCTCTATCCATGCCAGTATCTTTCCTGTAATATCATAGGATTTTATCTTGTTAAGCAGCCTTATGTGAGGTACTTTATCAAGTGCCTTCTGAAAATCTAAGTAAATGACATCCACTGCCTCTCCTTTGCCTATCTTCCTTGTTACTTCTTTGAAGAATTCTAACAGATTTGTCAGGCAAGATTTCCCTTTGCAGAAACCATGCTGACTTAGACTTATTTTATCATTAGTCTCCAAGTGCCCTGAAACCCCATCCTTAATAATAGACTCCAACACTTTCCCAACCACTGAGATTAGACTCATAACTTTCTTTCTTTTGCCTTCCTCTCTTCATAAAGAGTGGAGTGACATTTGCAATTTTCCTGTCCTCCAGGACCATGCCAGATTCAAGTGATTCTTTAAAGATCATGACCAATCCATCCGTTATCTCTTCAGCAATCTCTTCAATACTTCATTCTTCTCAGGAAGCATAGAACCAGGGTCATCAAACACTCCTCATAGAACATAGAACCCTGTCATAGAACATAGAAATCTACAGCACATTACAGGCCCTTTGGTCCACAATGTTGTGCCGACCATGTAACCTACTCTAGAAACTGCCTAGAATTTTCCTACCACATAGCCCTCTATTTTCTAAGCTCCATGTACCTATCAAAGAGTTTCTTTAAAGACGCTATTGTATCTGCCTCTACCACCGTCGCTGGCAGTGCATTTCACACACCCACCACTCCTTCTGTAAAAAACTTAGCCCTGACATCCCCCTTGTACCTCCTTCCAAGCACCTTAAAACTGCACCCCCATGTGTTAGCCATTTCAGCCCTGAGAAAAAGCCTCTGGCTATCCACATGATCTATGCCCTTCATTCCTGGAATCAGTCTTGTAAACCTCCTGGACTCTCTCCAATGCTAGAACATCCTTTCTTAGATATGGGGCCAAAACTTCTCTCAATACTCCAAATGTGGTCTGACCAATGTCTTATAAAGACTCAGCATTACATCCTTACTTTTATATCCCAGTCCTCTCAAGATAAATGGTGATAATTACATATGCCTTCCTTGGTTCTGATTCAACCAGCAAGTTAACCTTGGCGAATCTTCCATTAGGATAGTCAAATTCCTTTGCAGGTCTGATTTCCAAATTTAGAAAATAGGTTACGCCTTTATTCAGCCAAACTAAACTTTATTTCAACTAAACTTGTATGTTACCTAAGAAGATCTTTTTAAAAAAAACCCAAGTTCCAGTTTTTGAGTGTTTTTTAACATTGCTCATTTAACAATGTGTGTATAGGGCTCTTCTATTTGCGATTTGTCTCTCCAGACAAACTGATGAGATAAACAAACATGGAATCATCTTCTGAGGTACTCAGTCAAGTTTGAGGGTGACTTGTTTTTACTTCATTTTTTGTATTTGTATTTAATAATGTGCGAATCACAAACTTTTCCATAGATGAGGATTGGATGTGTCTGATGGGGGGTGGGGAGCTGGTTGGTTAGTCTGTAAGCATTCAGTGGTTCTGCAGAGGGAGTCAGTAAGAAACTGGATTAGCTCATTCTTGATGACCAGGTTGGTTCTGTCAAGCTGACTTTTTCTCTTTGAGGTGAAGTTGTGCCCAACTGCTTTGTCTTTAATAAAAATGCTAGAAACACTTAATGGGTAATCGAATCACAAACAAGAGAAAACCTGCAGATGTTGCAAATCCAAGCAACACACACAAAATGCTCGAGGAGCATCTATGGAAAAAAAACATACAGTCGACGTTTCGAGCGGAAACCCTTCAGCAGGACTGACAAAAAGCACTTAATAGGTCAGAACCTCTTCAGACTGGCTTCTGTGTCTGACTCAAGATGCTTGATGGTGCTAGGGAGTCTTGATTGCTTTGGCTATGATAGATTGAGGCATATACTCCCCACCACGTACTGATGTGATAGTGCATCAGTTTTTTTTTCCAAAACCAATAAGAAGTTTTGGTAATAAATGTAACTGGGCTAACATGCTCCTCAGTAATTATATTCTGATGCACATATCAAAAACAATAATAATTCTAAGTAGTTAATTTTATGTAATTAATAACAATGTTATAAACTAACCTTGTGTGTATATGAACACACTCAACAGTTACTTGAACATAGTGTTATATAGGATGCTGTTTATTGTGTTTTTAAGCTTACTGTGATTTTTATTATGCTGCATCGGTTCCGGAATAACAATCATTTCATTCTCCTTTACGCTCATGAACTGAAGAATGACAATGACTTGAATACTGAAGTGTTTTTTTAATTGTAGGATCAGCTGAGTGATGAAACTTTGGAAAAATATCAAGACAGTTTTTTACGCAAAGATTGCAGTAGTACATAAACAGAACGCTGCATGCTTCCTGTGGTTGCAGCTGTAATATGGCCAGTCGTAGTGTGAACGATTAAAACAGACCGATTGAGACAAAATGAGGTAATACAAAAGGGGAGGGAACATCTTGACTGAAGAGATGGATGGTGCATAGGAGAAATCAGGTTGAAGGGGAAAACATTTTGGAGCAGAAGGCGAGAGAGGCCTGAACGTATTAGCCTGAGCTGAGCATTAAGGTTGATCATCTATCACTGTCAGATGGGAGAGCCAGCAGAGCATTCTTGCTCAGCTGTTTGCTGGCTGGCTGGCTGGGGTGCAGGAGGCCTGCAGGCACAACATTTGCATACGTTTAGGGTGGGGGGGGGGGAAGAAAAAGATATCACAGATTGCAGACTGTTGAATGCATTGAGTGCTAGACACCTTCACGAGTAATGTCAGCTGCTGTTGTAGGGTTTAGAAAACAGGAAACATTAATCCTTTGAGTGCCATATCTATTTTACACCTTTAGATGTGAATATGATAATGTATTCTGTTGAGCAATATCATAAAGCTACAATATAGACATCCTGCTTAACTGCCTGACAAATTCATCATTAATCTGACTTGGGAGTTAAAGCCATGGTTCCTGATGATGAGTCACCTCCTGCCTTTCTCTGAGTACCCTTGTGAGGAGAGGCGCAATGCACTGGTAATGCCGTTGAATTGCCAGCGTGGTGCAGCTTATGAAGTCACTGATTGCATAAAGAGGCTTTGAGATTTCAGATGTGGCTACTGCCAGCTGTTAGTTCATTTCTACTTCATTCAGTGGTCCCTCTGGAGTTGAAATTAATGATGTATGAAGGATTGTCAGCTGTAACATGCATGATGACCTTGCCAGTATGCCTCACCAAATTAGGGGCTGTGACACTCACTGCTGGAATTGCTGTCCCATGTAATATCATGGTGTAATTATTAGCCTTTTCTGGCCACACATTTCAACATACCTGGTCTAATTTGGTTTTGTGAAAGTGAGACTTAAGAACTATATGAGATTGAGTTCTATGGTTCAGTTAATCACACATGGTTCACTTGTTGTGTTTGTTTGGATGCAATCATAGTAAAATCTCCTGCACAGGAATCTAGAATCACGTGGCCTATCAGGACTATGCAAGTCCTTAGACAAGTATATGTTATTCACATTCTGCTCCCTTTTTGTTGCCTGTAAAACAGTTCTCTTTCAACTGCCTATCCAATTCTCTTTTGCAAAACCTGGTTGCTTTGCTGATAATAGGGCTGAAGCTGCTGGGGCAATAATTAGGTTAGATTTGCTTCCATTTGGATTGAAGATTGCCGGATAATTTTGCCTATTACCACATCAATGCCATTTGTCCTAGCTTCTTTAGAGTATCTTGGTAGTAAGATGGTGAAGGGATGATCGAAGAAATAGCTAATTATGTGTGTACAACTAGATTATTACTGTGGTTCGGACCTAGCTGTTTTCTTCCAGGGTTGTAAATGTATGGAATAAATCGATTAGCAAATTTCAGTGCACTTGAAAAGAAGGAAGTAATGTAAACAGATACAAGAGATTTCACAATGTGGTATTACCCCATAACTGGGAAGGCCAGGTAAGGCACAGATATTTTCTATGGTCACATATTTTTGAGCAGTAATTAAAGATTGGGACAAAGGCTGTGGTACAAGCTGAAATACCAAGACAGCTTCAAAGCTTAGCAATCCAACATATTTCAAATCTATGCACATAAGATTGTTTCCTGAGACCAAAGAGTTTAGCCTGCAAATATAGTTCAATATGCCTGTAACCTCTTGGGTTGAAGCAGATGTTTGCTGTACTGCAAATGCCTGCTTCTGCATGAATGGCGTGCCCCAGCCATGTGAATGAAAAACATAGGAATGGGAGACGGATCTTTCATATTTTGGCATTTACCTCTTCCTCCAAGTTTAACATTTTTAAGATCTTCACATTGAAAAAAAGTTTGTTAATAATTTGTTCTCATCAGATACCCGTATTCCTTAATTACAGAGAAATAGGACTATAAATTAGTTCTGCCAAAGAGCATGGAGACGATGTCAATGATACTGGATTTCTCTAACTGTACAAATGAATCCTTCAGAAGCCATAGTCATTTTCACAATGGAATAAGGCAAACAGTGATCTGATTTTGATACGTACACCAAAGTCTGGGCTATTTGTTAGCAATTAAAACAGGACTTTTCTTAGATGCTTATAGTGAGTCATTAATGTGTGACTTTGTAAATATACCAACAGTGACGTGATGGGAAGCATGTGTGATGCTTTCAGGAAATGATCTTGGTTTATAAATTGCAGAAATAATATTAAAACTTACGAGTAAGGCCAATTTTTGGTGTATAGAAAATTGTGACAAGGATTTGCATAGAAGATAGATAAACTCATAGGGTAGATGACAGAGTCAAATAAAAATGAAAACCTAGTCCTGATAAAGGTCTTCAATGTGAAGCATGAACTCTGTTTCTCCACCCATAAATGTGGCCAGCCTGAGTATTTCCAGCAAGATATTTTACTTATCTGGATTATTTATTGGAGAAACTAAGTTGATGGATTTTTAAAAATTAGTATAGGAAGAGGAAATGTATATCTTAGTGGTGTTAAGTGGAAAATACACACAAAGATGCCGAGCAACCGGATTATCAGTGCAAGGATCATTAAATGTATCATCAAGTATAAAAATAAGGGAAAATGGATGTTTGATTTCTGATCTAGAGGCAATAAATGCCTCTAAATTTGGGAGGAGTTGATAATAATTATTAGACCTAAATAAATAGAACAGTATTGTTATATATTGTTAGAGAAAGATAATAAAGCAAAGGGTAAGCAGCAAGGATTATTTAGAAAGTGGAATATTTTGATATAGCCCTTTCACTGAAAATGAATGAAGATCATGTTTGACTTGACGAAGTCAAGATTTTGAATAGGGATCAGATGAATGTTATTAATTTGTTTCCTATCACCAGCAGAGGAATGAAAGTGGGTACATTTAGTCAATCAGATATAAGGAAGACCTCCAAAATACATTGTTTCTGACTATTAACAATATCCCTTAAATTGGTGTTATTTGCAAATTTTGCCTCTAATTCCATAGAACAGGTAATTCATTTTTAATAGTGAACAACGATGATCCCAGCACCATTTCTTGAGGAAAATGAATTCCCCCCCCCCCACTTCTGTTAGTTTGAGTGACTGTCTTCAGGCCCTACTTTATATTTTTAATTTGGTAGCCAGATGACACTCCATTCTGTTCATTGTCCTCTGAATACACATGATCTAACTTCAGGCTAGAATCCACTTTCTTATGCAAATTACGTCCACTTAACTTTCCTCAATGCTTTGTGCAGCTTCTTCAAAGAATTCAATAAAGCATGGCTTTGCCTTTTGAAATCAATGCTGACTACTCTTATTTTTGTTTTTCTGATACTTCTTTAGATAAAAGTATCTGATGTAGTTCTACCACCAATGACTGTTACCAGGATTTATATATGCATTTTTAACATCAGGATAATTGTGCATCTTTTCTACAGAATTATTTATACACAGTACTATGCAAAGGTCTTGGGAACATATATCTATAGCCAGGGAGCTTAAGACTTTTGCACAATACCATATACATTCTTCTTATTTCTTTCTTGCCCTATGTGGTGCATGGATCTAATCGGTTGCGTTTACTCCTTCCAGTTTTGCTACTAACCTTCTTTTCTGTTCTTCAGTGTAGTTCCTAACAGCCCTTTCTCCTTCCTGTTAAGAGAACTGCACTGATTTGGTCTGCTCAGTGGTTGGGTTAACAGTGTATGCCAGTTTCTAACAGTCTCCTCCTGCTCCTATTTCTTATGTTATTATAATTAGTTTCCCATCCTCACACTAAAGGGGATAGCTGGGTTGGGGTAAAGAGTCCTTGCTGGTTACACTTGCAGCATTTGCGTTTGCTGTTGCTCAGATTGAGGCAGATAAGATGACGGTAAGCCCCTTGTTCTATTTTAACAGTGCCATTCTCCCTAACCAAATTTTTGTTTGCAAAGGGCACCTGTTTTCTTTTAATTCTACAGTATAATCTGTAAAAAGTTTTGGTGCAAAATAGCAACAGTCATAAACATTTTCATTACAGATATAATTAATTCACTCTGTTTGGAACTTAGCATATCTGAAGTAATTTCAATCAAGCTGATTATTATGTCTTCCTGACACCTTCATAGAAGCAAGAATATATATCCAATTTGGGAACCAGAGGAATATCTCAGCTGTTATTGTTTAATTGATTCTGGTGCAGTTCTGAACAAAATCGATCTGTTATGATTCTGAACAGTTTAGTTTATCCCATGCAATTTGGTATAATAACTGATAACACAATTTCTTTCTATCACATTACTGTGATCTTACCAGGTTTTCACTAATTGTTTTCAATATCCTGAGGCAAAATGCAATCTATTTTTTTTCCTTATTTCTATTTTATCTCAAGCAATAAGCCTTAAACATAAAGAATTAGCTTTGAGATGAAATAAGGCCTTTGATCTAAGTTGTTATTGCTTCTTTCAGTGCACCTTAAAGTGTAGTTAAAATGCTGCCCTGCTTTCTTGATTTGTACTGTATTTCCTTAAGAAAGCAATTTGCTTGTATTTTATGCACAGATTACTTGATATTAGTTGTGTCCTTTGCTCTTCTCATGTGTCGTTGCATCCACAATTGAAAGCAAAGTCGCCGAAACCTTTTCCCATTTTAACCTTCAGTGCTCTGCACTGCCTCATTACTGTAGCCCTTTGCAAGTTGGATTTGCCTTGTTTTAGACAGTAAATAATTTGATCATCCTAATGAATGCAGAAGCTAACGATCATGTTGCGGAAATTTTATTTTCATAATTAAGGGCATAAGCAATGTAATTTTCATTTTTGAATATTTTGTATGTCTTTGCATCATGACATTAATTTGCACTATAATTCTACGAAACAAGAATTCTGCATAAGGCTTCAAAGCTCTTGGTTTGACAGGAATGTATATATACCTGCATATAAAATGTACAGTAAAAAAATGAAGTACAAAATTTTGTTTGACCTACTTACTGCAATGAAGAAACATTGAGTTCAACAGTTCATTTCTATACATAGATAAAAATAATTGTAGGAAGTGATATTTCTGTCATTATATAGTTAAGAACAATTATAATGACAAAATATATTCAGTAGCTTTAATTAGAAGGCGAGATGGTGGAACTACTTTGTATTGTAATACTCCTGACTTTTTAAGGAATTCATATTATACAATTTGTTCTGCTTGCAAATAACAAAGGTTTTAAATGTTAATCATACAATGATTTCAACTTCATGTTTTACATAGAGAAAAAAAATTACATGGGTAAATTGTTTCAAGAGTACTTTTATGATTGCAAAGGTTTGGATACAGAAGTGAAGGTGGTGACTGCCTTATTTGTAAGTCACACCTGCCAGTATTTTCTGCAGGGAGGCAGATGTTCAAGATCAATGCTTAGGATGGTTCCCATCTCTTGTTTTAGAAACTGACCAAAGGAGAGTTTGCCAAGGAAAAAATTGGAGAGGAAAATAGGGATGACTCAAAAAAATACATGATATATTTTTGTATAATATTGTGGCTGTCAAAACTTGGGAAGAATCAGACTTCACTCTGGAAAGCATCAGTAGTATGCCAGAAATTAGAAAGTGTCAGGGTCCAAAAGCGAGTGTGGTCACTATTACTAAGGAGAACGTGCTGGAAAAGCTGAAAGGTCTGAAGGTGGGTAAGTCACCTGGATCAGATGATGTACGCCTCAGGATTCTGAAAGAGGTGGCTAAAGAGATTGTAATAATTGGTAATAATCTTTCAAGAATCACTAGGTTCTGGAATGGTTCTAGAGGATTGGAAAATCACATATATCCCACTACTCTTTAAGAAGGGAGGGAGGCAAAAGACAGGAAATTATTGGCCAATTAGCCTGACTTCGGTGGATGGAAAAATGTTGGAGTCCATTATTAAGAATGAGGTTTCAGGGTATTTGGAGGCACGTGATAAATAGGCTGAAGTCAGCATGGTTTCTTTAAGGGAGAATCTTGCCTGTCAAATCTGTTGGGCTGAGAAGTAGAAGATGGACTTCAACCTGGATAAATGTGAAGTGGTTCATTTCAGTAGGTCAAATTTGAAAACAGAATGTAATATTAATGGTAAGACTCTTGGCAGTGTGGGTGGAGGATCCACGAGATCTTAGGATCCAAGTCCATAGGACACTCAAAGTTGCTGCACACATTGACAGTGTTGTTAGGAAGGCGTATTGTGTGATGGCCATCAACTGTGGGATTGAGTTCAAGAGCCATGAGGTAATGTTACAGCTATATAAGACCTTACTTAGACCCCATTTGGAGAACTGTGTTCAGTTCTGCGTCACCTCACTACAAGATGGATGTGGATACTATAGAGAGAGTGCAGAGGAGATTTACAAGGATGTTGTCTGTATTGGAGATTGTACCTTATGAAAATAGGTTAAGTGAGCTTGGCCTTTTTTCCTTGGAGCAATGGAGGATGAGAGGTGACCTGATAGAGGTGTGTAAGGTGATGAGAGGGGTTGATTGTGTGGATAGCCAGAGGCTTTTTCCCCAGGGCTGAAGTGGCTAACATGAGAGGGCACAGTTCTAAGGTGCTTGGAAGTGTGTACGAGGGGTTGTCAGAGGTAAGTTTTTTACACGGAATGCACAGAATACACAGAAAGGTGTGTGGAATGCACTGCCAGCGACAGAGGTAGAGGCGGGTACAATTGGGTCTTTAAAGGGATTCTTAGAGCTTAGAAAAATAGAGGGCTATGTGGTAGGGTAACTCTAGACAATTTCTAGAGTAGATTACATGGTCAGCGCATTATTGTGGGCCAAAGGCCTTGTATGTGTTGTAGATTTCTATGATTCTTTGAGGCAATAACAGACAGGATAGACAAAGAGTCAGTAGATGTTGTTAACTTAGATTTTCAGAAAACCTTTGACAAGGTGTTGCACACGAAGCTGCTAAACCAGATAAGAGCCCATGGTATTACAGGAAAGGTACTGGCATGGATAGAAGATTGGCTGACTGGCCAGAGGCAAAGAGTGGGAATAAAGGGAGCCTTTGCTGGTTGGTTGCTTGTGACTAATGGGTTTCGATAGGGGTTGGTGTTGAAATTGATGGATTTGTGGCCAAATTTGCAAATGATACAAAGATAGGTGGAGGGACAGGTAGGCTTGAGGAAACAGGGAATCTGCAGAAGGACTTAGACAATTTGGAGAATGGGCTTAGAAGTGGCAGATGAAATACAATGTAGGGACATGTATGGTCATGCATTTTGGTAGAAGGAATAAAGGTCTAGACTATTTTAAATTCAGAAATCAGAGCTGCTAAGGGATTTGGGAGTCCTTGTATAGGATTCCCTTAAGGTTAACTTGTATATTGAGTTGGTAGTGTGGAAGGTAAATGCAATGTTAGCATTCATTTTGAGAGGAATATAAAAGCAAGGTTATAATATGAGACTGCAGTCAGACTGCACTTGGAAGTTAGTGCACAGTTTTGGGCTGCTTATTTAAGAAAGGATATGCAGCCTTTGGGGAGGGTCCAGAGGAAGTTCATGAGATGGTCCTGGGAATAAAGGGGTTAACATATGGTTTGGTAGCTCTGGGCCTGTACTCACTGGAGTTTAGAAGAATGAGGGTTGCCTCTCAGGGTCTTAACCGTATCTGTGCTTTGTGATTAATGCTTCCTTAGGCCATCTAAGGAGCACATCTCTGCCATGCATGGAACATGTCTCCTTTCCCAGAGATTAACACAATGTCTGATTCACTGTCACCAGCCAAGGGAACCAGAATTGTAAAATATTTGCAGGGCACAAATGTAATCATTTTAGGTGTAACCATTTTATTTGCCAAGTGAGTTTTCTGCCATCATCTACTTAGTGGTGTATATTCCATCTCAGCTTCTTGTGTGAATGAATATGCCACAGTTGTCACCGACTACATCAGGATGTGTGTGGGTGAATGTGCACCTTTGGGAATGTACCGGACTTGCCCAAACCAAAAGCCGTGGATGAACCAGGAGATTTGTAGTCTGCTAAAGGCTACAGAACTATATAAGAAGTCCAACTGGAAGGCTCCTTTAAGAGTGAAAACAATTCCGATTGAGGTTAGTGACAGAATTGGATGCACATCAGCTCTGGCAGGGTCTGTTCTACATCATGAATGGCTGTGATGCTTCACTCCCAGATGAGGTCAATGAGCTTTATGCATGCTTTGAAAGGGAGAATAAAATTCCACCTGTACGAAGCCCTGCAGTATCTGATGAGCCCGCGATCTCTGCCTCAGAGGCTGATGTCTGAACGTTTTTCAGAAAGAAAAGATTTCTCAACTCTCTAACATTTTTATTTGAAGAGAAATTGAACAAAGGCAAATACTTCCTGACAGGATTTTCCAAGGTGATTCATGAAATAAATAGAATGTACAAGCAGCTTGTGACAGGTGCTTTGGAATATAGTGAATATATTTGAAAGTAAACTAAATGTTTCTCAACAAAACTGTAAAAGCGTTGAATTTTCTTTTGTAGTTCTTTCCTACCTATTTTTTAATGCAGATGCCATGTGAGCTTTAAAAAAATAGATTTCCAATGGACATGTTGGGTGTCAACATGGTAAACAGTACATTTGTAAAATGTGAGTTTTTGAATGTATCAATCATCTACTTACAGAACAAGAATTTTGCGTGAATGTACAGCACCATCTTGTTGCATTGCAGATGCAGTTTATAT
This sequence comes from Hypanus sabinus, assembly GCF_030144855.1. Taxonomy (NCBI): domain Eukaryota; kingdom Metazoa; phylum Chordata; class Chondrichthyes; order Myliobatiformes; family Dasyatidae; genus Hypanus; species Hypanus sabinus. The sequence continues at coordinate 36,551,121 of NC_082715.1, read as the reverse complement.
CCAGATATAGTATCTTATTCGACCAGTCTTGTTGCTAGTTTGGCTAAGCTGAAGAAAATCTTACAAGCTTGTAGATTTAAACTCCAGTCAGAACTCTTGCAAGATGACCACAAGACCATAAGACATAAGAGCAGAATTAGGGCATTTGGCCCATTGAGCCTGCTCTGCCATTCAATCATGACTGATGCTTTTTTTTTTCCCCCTCCTCAGCCCCATTCCCTGGCCTTCTCCCTGTAACCTTTCATGCTGTGGCCAATCAAGAACCTATCAATCTCTGCCTTAAATACACCCAATGACCTGGCCTCCACAGCTGCCTGTGGTAACAAATTCATCACCTACTGACTAAAGAAATTTCTCCGCACCTCCGTTTTAAATGGACACCCCTCTATCTTGGGGCTGTGTCCTCTTATTCTAGACTCCCCCACCATAGGAACATCCTTTCCACATCTAATCTGTCTAGGCCTTTCAATATTTGAAAGGTTTCAGTGAAATCCATCCCTTATCCTTCTAAATTCCAGTGAGTACAGGCCCCAAACCATCAAACTTTCCTCATATGATAACCTTTTCTTTCCCGGAATCATCCTCGTGATCCTCCTCTGAACCCTCTCCAATGTCAGCATATCTTTTCTTAGTCCAAAGCTGTTCTCAACACTCAAGGTGAGGCCTCACCAGTGCCTCAGCATCACATCCTTGCTCTTGTATTCTAGACCTCCTGACTGCATTTGCCTTCCTCATCACTGACTCAATCTGCACATTAACCTTTAGAGTGTTCTGCACAAGGACTCCCAAGTCACTTTGCCTGTCATATTTTTGCCCAGTGTAGTGATATTGGTAATATTTCAGGTATGGAAATAGTTGGTTAATTATCTTCAACTTAAGCTGCATACAATGAATTAATTTCACAGGTAAAAGGGAAGGGATCAACCAGAGACTGGAGTATATGACAGGGATCAACTGGAATAATTTTGTAATATTCCTGCACAATGTCTTTGGCCATCCTAACTAAATTCCCTTAGTCAATGTCGTTGGTGTTCATTGTATTTAAACAGGCATCTTTTTCCAGTCCAGGAATAGCTGTCATATAAATAGAGTAGTGATTTGGAGATAATTGAGGATTAGAGATGGCCTTCACATAAAGCTGGGTATTGTTGCTGTACAGGTGGTAACTGGTACTTGCTTCAAATATTTCTGCCAAGGACAATTTATAAAAGGAAATTGGGAGTTCAATCTTCACCTGCTGGGGTTGCTTGTAGTGTCCAGTGTTCCTGATGCAGCCTCCTCTGCATTGGTGAGACCCATCATTAATTGGGGGACTGCTGCTGCTTCCTTCTGGCCAAACTTTTAAATTCCAATTCCCATTCCCATTCCGACATGTTGGTCCATGGCTTGCTCTTGTGCTATGTTGAGGCCACGCTCAGGGTGGAAGAGCAACACCCTTTATTCCACCTGGGTAGCTTCCAACCTGATGGCATGAACATCGACTTCTCCTTCGTTTAAAGAAATATCCCCCCCCTTCTATTCCGCACTCTGGCAGCTTACCTCTTCTCAGCTGCCTATCACTTTCCCCGTGGTCTACTTCTTCCCTGACTCCTATGGTCCACTCTCTTCTATCGGTTTCCTTCTTCCAGCCCCCTATTTTTCCTACCCACCTGGCTTCACCTATCACCTTCTTGCTCTCCTCCTTCGTCTCTCCCCACCTTTTTATTCTGGTGTCTTCCCCCTTCCTTTCCAGCCTTAACGAAGGGTCTCAGCCCGAAACATTGACTATTTATTCATTTCCATAGATGCTGCCTGACTTGCTGAATTCCTCCAGCAGTTTGTGTGTGTTGCTTATGTATTTATTAATTTATTGAAGTACAGTGTGGAATAGGGTCTTCAGGCCCTTCGAGCTGTGCTGCCCAGTTAGACTCCCGATTTAAATCCGGTGTACTCATGGAACACTTTACATTGGAAAATTAACCTACTAACCAATGTGCCTTTGGACTGTATGAGGAAACCCACACATTCTTTGGGGAGTACATAGTCTTCTTACATTTGATGTTTGAATTAAACTCCGAACTCCGATGCCCTGAGTTGCTACTCTACCATGGCACCTTAATTTACCCTTGAAAATAATTAATTGGCTATGAAGCATTGTAATTCTAAAGGTGTGAAAAATGATTGATTTCATTATAGTGCGGTATTCAAGCATAGAATGAAATACGGTTAGGCGTGCAATTGCTTTCCCCCCAAAAGTTGCCAAAAAAAAAACTCAAGAGACAGGTTTTATAATTTCTCAGTTCGAAGTTCCTTTCGAGCCATTTACTTCTGGACATGTGAAGGTCTGAACAGCCTACAATTGAACAAAGAGCTGAATAGTTCAAGCCCTTCAAATCCAAGCTTTTAATTATTTGCATGCTTTTCTTCTTGTCCTAAGACATTGGCAGTATTGGAAGTTTTTCAAAACACTTTTATTTTAAAGGTGGCAATGCTGCTTATAATGATTGAGCATTGAATGTTTGAAATTTTCAAGCCTAAAAGGTAGTCATTTATGAGGTAGCAAGATGCATTTAAATTCTTTCAAATGCAGATTAAACAAAAAACAAAATTGAATTGGTTTGAAGGATTTTACTCAGGGTTTCAGAACATATTAGAACATGAAATCTTGGAAGTATTCACATTGACCTGAAACATGAATTGTGTTTTTACCTCTAAGAATTCTGTTTATCTGCTGAGTATTTAAAGTCACAGAGCACAGAAACAGGCCCTGTGACCCATCTAGTCTGGGGCGAATTGTTATTCTTCCTAGTCCAATTGACCCGCACCTGGACCATGCCCCTCCCAACCATTTAATTATCCAAGATCCTCTTAACTACTGGAAGAGAACCTGCAGCCACCACTTCTAATGACAGCTCATTTCACACTTGCCCACCCTCTGAGTGAAGAAATTCCCTCTCAGCATTCCTTTAAGTATTTCAGTTTTCACCCTGAATCTGAGGTTCCAGTTTCACCCAATCACAGTGGAAAAAGACTGCTTGCATTTACCTTGATAATTTTGTATACCTTTATAAAATCACCCCTTATTCTCCTACACTCCAGGGAATAAGGTCCTAACCTATTCAACCCTTCCCTATTACTCAGGTCCTCAAGATCTGACAACATCCTTGTATATTTTCCCTGTAATCTTTCAGCCATATGTACATCTTGCCTGTATGTAGATGACCAAAACTGCATGTGGTACTCCAAATTTATTCTCTCCATTTTCTTATATAATTGCAATGTGCCATCCCAACTCCTGTACTCAATACTCTGATTTATGAAGGTCATTATGCTAAAAGCCCTCTTTGCAACTCTTTCTGTGATGCCACTTTCCAGAAATTATGGATATGCATTTCCAGGTTCTTTTGTTCAATCTCACTCCTCAGTACACCACCATTCACTGTGCATGTCCTATCTTGGTTTGTCTTCCCAAAGTACAACACCTAACATTTGTGTGCATTAAATTTTATCTGCCATTTTTCTGCTAGTCCAGATCCCCCTGCAAACTTTCTCTTTTATCTCAGGCTTCTAATATCTGTGCAATTTTTCTATCAAAATAAGTTTGTTGGTGTATTTAGGCAGCAAAACTAGAATTAAATTTAATTTGAATTCTATTTGAAAATTCTGAGATTTCATCTAGCTTGGATCATTTCTGATTGTGGTTGAATATCACCTGCTGAGCAATATTTATCCTTTTCTTGCCATCTTTTAACGTGTACACAATTGCAAGTAGTTAATACAGTATTTCATAAGTGTCCTGTTTTATTAACATCGCACAAATTTAAAAGAAAAAATGTCTTGTAGGTAATGATTTAGATGTGTTTTATTTTTTTTAGCAAAATTCAAAACGATATTGTTTTCAAATGTAACAAAATATGGAACAAATTCAAAATCTGTGTATTGACATTGTCTGTTACTCTTTATTACAAGTGTAGAGTAACTATTCAGTTTTTTCTTTGTATAGGATTTCTTCCATCTCCTGAACATAATACAGTATACACTGAAAATGGTCATTTTGCATATCATTTGCATGTAATTTTTGCTAGTGTCCACCTGCTGAGTGATACTTACCTTTTTCTTCCCGCTATTTAACGTGGTTATACAGTATTTCACAACTGTCCTGGTTTATTAACATCGCTAGCAAGTACATACTTCTGGAAGCTCTGCGATCTGTTACATCTTTTCACAGCAACTTTTGTTGACCTGACTAGACCTACGGTACGTCCCAAACAAAATGATCAGATGTATTGGCTCTAAGCTGAAATGAAGTAGCATCATTTGAAGATTCTTTTGGAACATCGTCCCTCATACTGCAGGTCATCAATAGACAATAGACAGTAGGTGCAGGAGTAGGCCATTTGGCCCTTCTAGCCAGCACTGCCATTCATTATGATCATGGCTGATCATCCACAATCAGTACCCCGTTCCTGCCCTCTCCCCATATCCCTTGACCCCGCTATCTATAAGAGCTCTATCTAACTTTCTTGAAAGTATCCAGAGACATGGCCTCCACTGCCTTCTGGGGCAGAGTATTCCACATATCCACCACTCTCTGGGTGAAAAAGTTTTTCTGCATCTCTGTTCTAAATGGCCTACCCCTTATTCTTAAACTGTGGCCTCTAGTTCTGGACTCACCCATCAGCAGGAACATGCTTCCTGCCTCCAGCGTGTCCAATCCCTTAATAATCTTATATGTTTCAATCAGATCCACTCTCATCCTTCTAAATTCCAGTGTATACAAGCCCAGTCGCTCTAATCTTTTAACATATGACAGTCCCGCCATTCCGGGAATTAACCTTGTGAACCGACACTGCACTCCCTCAATAGCAAGATTGTCCTTCCTCAAATTTGGAGACCAAAACTGCACACAATACTCCAGGTGGGGTCTCACCAGGGCCCTGTACAGCTGCAGAAGGACCTCTTTACTCCTATACTCAATTCCTCTTGTTATAAAGGCTAGCATGCCATTAGCTTTCCTCACTGCCTGCTGTACCTGCATGCTTGCTTTCATTGACTGATCTACAAGTACACCTAGATCTTGTTGTACTAACACCTAGATCTCATTGTCATCAGCTACCATCAGCAGTGCCACCTACCATTTTATATCTTCTTGCTTTTCCTTCGACCCAATAATCTGAAGATTCTACACTCTGGACAGTTTTCAACCATAATAACAAAATATAATATTCCCGTTTTTAAAAAAAATCAACGTCTTCAAACGATCTGCCTTGTTAGACTCCTTTTGCATTAAAATAAACGGAAAGCAGTTTAGCATTCCGATCATGTTCCCTGTCAGGTTTAATGCATTATCGGCCCACTAACTGACTTTTATTTCATTCTCAATTTTACTATTCCTCGCCTTCTACTGTTGCATGTCCTATTTCCTTGTCAGACTGATTTAAATTCTCCAGGGGACCACTAGCAACTTTTCCCCTAACCTTGTCCAGCAAGGGTGTTAGACTGATGCTGGTTCAGGACCAACCCATCCAGCTTTTCAGGTCCCACTTCCTCCTGAAATGGTATCAGTGATGCAGAAGTCTGGAGTTTTTTTTTATTCTGGCTCCATCTCTTCTGCCACATATTCACCTGATGCTTCTTGCTATTCCTGTGCTTGCTTGCAAATGGTAGTGGAAGTAATCTGGCGATATTCCATTCTTGTTACTGCCTTTTAATTTACAACCCAGTTTCCTAAATTCAAATTGCAAGATTATCCAAACTCAGGTTGGAGGAACAACACCTTATATATCGTCTGGGTAGCCTCCAACCTGATGGCATGAACATTGACTTCTCTAACTTCCGTTAATGCCCCTCCTCCCCTTCTTACCCCATCCCTGACATATTTAGTTGTTTGCCTGTTCTCCATCTCCCTCTGGTGCTTCCCCCCTCCCCCCGCCCTTTCTTTCTTCTGAGGCCTCCCGTCCCATGATCCTTTCCCTTCTCCAGCTCTGTATCACTTTTGCCAATCACCTTTCCAGCTCTTAGCTTCATCCCACCCCCTCCGGTCTTCTCCTATCATTTCGCATTTCCCCCTCACCCCCCACTACTTTCAAATCTCTTACTATCTTTCCTTTCAGTTAGTCCTGACGAAGGGTCTCGGCCCAAAACGTCGGCAGTGCTTCTCCTTGTAGATGCTGCCTGGCCTGCTGTGTTCCACCAGCATTTTGTGTGTGTTGCTAGATATCATACTTTATTTTACTTGTATCAGTATGCAAATAAACTATGACCTGCAACCATTCTGTGCCATCCTTGACCCTAGCACCAGGAAGGCAATATGCTTTCCTCAGTTTATGGCCATGGCTGCAGAAGTTTAATCCCCTCATTATTGAGTTCTAATTTTGATCATATTGGAGAATTTATCCTCTTTACATAGACTACTATTTTACTATTTTAGATCTAGATTTTCATTTGTTGATTTACTGAATCAACACGATACAATTGTAGAGATTCATCTTAAAGCAACGCAAATTATGTGACTATTACTAAATGCCTTTAAACTGTGATTGTACCAAGGTAAGTCAAAAATTGAGGTGATCTTGTTTGGCCACTTGAAAACTTACAGAGTTGCTTTCTTGGTGTTTTATTTTACTGTGGCTTCAATCTTGTGCAATGATTAACACCATCATTTCCCTGAGTCCTTTACTTCCAGAAAAGAAGTTGGCTTAATGTTTCACTATGTAAATCAAGTAGTGTGCACTGTTTTGCCTTTATTTTAAAAGTTACGCTTCTTGAACTTTTCAGAAAAACATGTCAATGGAAATAGGACAGTCGAATCATTCCCTGAGGGACTACAGATGGTCATGTTTGGTAAGTTATTCCTGGATACAGTAATGTATGTTCCAATTAGTTAACTCACTTGTGGAGTTGAATGCAATGGAGCTGTTTCTCAGTTTTGGCATAGTGTCTTCTGTAAAATGTATTCATCCTTCTCGCACTCACACCCTGCCAAAAAAATACCACCAAAACCTTTTGATTTCGATTTTTTTTTAAAAAAAACTGCTTGCATAGTATTGTAGGGAATAACAAATCGAAGAGAATAATTATGAATAATTATTACTATTTTATTCAACGTTGTTGGAAAAAGTTGTGGACACATGTAGTTCACTAACCTGATGTACTGTTAATTTTTTACGATCTCAGAATTAATGGAAATTGGCATTGTCTGTCTTGATGGACAATGGGTAATCATCATCATCATCACAAGTCTGGGTGGAAGGTATGGAGATCCTGAGCTGCCCAGTTGTCAAGATCCCCCTCTCGGCCTCACCAGTGTAGTCCAAAGGGAAGCTTATGTATCAATACGTTTGGCACTAGCTTGGCTGCAGGAGCTGCCGGAAGGATGTTCAATATCATCCAGCTGCCTTAGGGGTTCCAATCCGGATTTGCTGTCTGGGTTTATTCCTGTGGTCTTTGTCTCTCCTGAGGTTGTTCACAAGGCAGTGGGGCTATTTACCCATAGCTGGGGATCTGATTCATGAGCACCAGGGCGTGTCCACATGCTGGTGGACCTGCACGCTGTGTGTGGAGGGGCTAGACCTCCCTGTCCTCTATAGTTTAGCCTGAGTCCAAAAGGAGTTCAGTTTCTGTTTGTCACCAGTGAGGAGGCACTGCATGAGGCTTGCTGTTGGAGAGGCTGTGTACTGGCATGAGAGACTTGCACATTCAGCTCTCCTTTTTGTGAGTGCTGGAAGCTGGAAGTGAGAGTGACAAGCTCTACCTACTGCACTACCACACTAGAATGTGTCATAATGACCATTTTGACATCTCAGAATCAATGGAGGACTATAACGGTAACATAATCTGGGTATTTATTATTTCAGTAATATTTGAGTAATATTAATTTGAGAAACATTCAAGTTAAAACAAAGGCAAAAAAACGGATGGAATTCATGGGTTCATGAAGCATGTACTGGGTGATAATAATAAATTTAAAGAAGCAAAAATGACTGGCTACAGTGGAAAGGTAGACACATTCTGTTGTACAGAAGTTAACTGGATGATGTATATGGAATGAATTGAACTGAATTGACTTTATTACTCAGATCCTTCATATACATGAGGAGTAAATACCTTTACGTTATGTCTCCGTCTAAATTTGCAATGTGTAATTTATAGTAATTTATAATAAATAGTATGTACAACAGGATAGTCAATATAACATAAAAATACAGTTGTGTCAGCATGAATTAAGCAGACTGATGGCCTGGTGGAAGAAGCTGTCCTGGAGCCCGTTGGTCCTGGCTTTTATGCTGTAGTATCATTTCCCGGATGGTAGCAGCTGGAATAGTTTGTGGTTGGGGTGACTTGGGTCCCCAATGATCCTTTGAGCCCTTTTTACACACCTGTCTTTGTAAATGTCCTGAATAGTGGAAGTTCATATCTGCAGATGCGCTGGGCTGTCCGCACCACTCTCTGCAGAGTCCTGTGATTGAGGGAAGCACAGTTCCCATACCAGGCAGTAATGCAGTCAGTCAAATGCTCTCAATGGTGCCACTGTAGAAAGTTCATAGAATTTGGGGGATCACACCAAACTTCTTCAACTGTCTGAGGTGAAAGAGATGCTGATATGCCTTTTTCACCACACAGCCAGTATGTACAGACCATGTGAGATCCTCAGTGATGTTTATGCCGAGGAACTTAAAGCTGTTCATTCTCTCAGCCCCAGATCCATTGATGTCAGTAGGGGCTAGCCTGTCTCTATTCTTCCTGTAGTCCACAGCCAGCTTCTTTGTTGTTGTGACATTGAGGGAGAGGTTGTTTTCTTGACACCACTGTGTCAGGGTGATGACTTCTTCTCTGGAGGCTGCCTTATTATTATTTGAGATTAGGCCAATCACCGTAGTGTTGCCAGCAAAGTTAAGTAGCAGATTGGAGCTGTGGGTGGCAACACAATCATGGATATACAGAGAGTAAAGGAGAGGGCTTGGTACACAGCCCTGAGGGCACCTGCATTGAGGGGCGGAGGTGAGGGAGCTCACTCTTACCACCTGCCGGCGATCTGTCCAAAATCCAGCTACACAAGGTGAGGTCTCTGAGCTTCTTGTCGAGCTTGGAGGGAATTATGGTGTTGAATGATGAACTGTAGTCCAAGAAGAGCATTCTTACGTAAGCATCCCTCTTCTCCAGATGTGTAAGGACGGTGTGTACAACTGTGGCTATTGCATCGTCTGTCAATCAGTTGTGTCAGTAGGTGAATTGCAGAGGGTCCAGTGTGAGTGGTAGCAAGCTGCAGATGTAATCCTTGACCAGCCTCTCAAAGCATTTGCTTAGTATTGAGGTGAGTGTGACAGCATGTCAGTTGTTCAGACATGTTACCATGGTCTTTTTAGGTATTGGAACAATGGTGGATGTTTTGGAGCAGGGAGAAGTTAGAAATGTCTGTAAGCACACCTGCCGTTTGTGTCGCGTACATTCTGAGTACCCGCCCTGGGATGCCATCCAGTCCCGTGGTCTTGCAACTGTCCACTCGTTGGAAACATCTGCGTACTTCGGCCTCAGGGACAGGGTCAGTGTTCCTCAGTGTTTGCAACATCAAAATGAGCGTAAAAACGATTTAGCTCATTCGGGAGAGAGGCAGCGATGTTGGAAACTCCACTGCGTTTAGCTTTGAAGTCTGTGATGGCGTGCAGACCCTGCCATAAGCTGCGTGCGTTGTTGGTGGAGAGTTGAGTCTGGATCTTATTTTTGTATTGTTGTTTTGCTGCCTTGATGACTTTGCGCAGATCTTAGCTGTACTTCTTGAGCTTCTGCTGATTACTGGCAACATAAGCTCTGTGTCGGGCGATAAGTGCTGCACGCATGGAACTGTTGATCCAGCGTTTCTGGTTTGAATAGATCCTGCTGAATTTTTGGGGGACAACATCCTCGATGCACAGTATTTTAATGCAAGTGAAATAGTCAATGAGAAGTGAATGCCAGTTTTGCTGAGTGCAATTGGTGGAAGAGCGTAGTTTGTTTGGATGATTAACTACTCCAACCAAACCAACCAAAATGATTTTGTGAAAGTAATGCAGGAACGTTTAGACACCACTGTTCATTGCAGAATGCTTTGGATTTCCTAAATGGAATCAAAAGGCAGAGAAGTCCATTTCAGTTTGTGTGGCTGAATTGAAGAAATTGTCATCAGTTCAGTGATGGACTTAACGATGCATTGAAGGATCATTTAGTTTGTGGGATCTTACCAGAGTGCATTCAAAAGTGGCTTCTAACTGAAGCACAACTTCCATTCGAAAGAGCATTTGAAATAGCTCTATCAATGGGAGCATCAGACAGGGATATAACTGAGTTGCAATCAGGAATGAAAGTGAGCACGGACAAAATTGCAATATCTAAACAGAAACCTGCCTGGCTGAACAAATTGTGTTAAGTATTGTGACAGGGATTTGCGTACACCAGACCAATGTAGATTTAAAGGTGAAACTTGATGAAAATGCAACAAAGTAGACAGACAGACATACTTTATTGATCCTGAGGGGAAATTGGGTTTCGTTACAGCTGCATCAAGAATAGTGAAGAAATATAGCAATATAAAACCACAAATAATTAAATAATAATAAGTTAATCATGCCAAGTGGAAATAAGTCCAGGACCAGCCTATTGGCTCAGGGTGTCTGACACTCCGAGGGAGGAGTTGTAAAGTTTGATGGCCACAGGTAGGAATGCCTTCCTATGATGCTCAGTGTTACATCTCGGTGGAATGAGTCTCTGGCTGAATGTACTCCTGTGCCTAACCAGTACATTATGGAGTAGATGGGAGTCATTGTCCAAGATGGCATGCAACTTAGACAGCATCCTCTTTTCAGACACCACCGTCAGAGAGTCCAGTTCCACTCCCACAACATCACTGGTCTTGCGAATGAGTTTGTTGACATGTACAAAGAGCATGTTGGGCAGACAAAAATAAATAGGCTGCACAGGGAAGAGAAAATGATTAAAAAGTCAAGTTGCAGTTTCATAAAAAGCATGAATTTGTATGCTTTTGATGAAGAATCTCTTTAATGATGAGAGTGATGCAAAATTGGGTTGCTTTAAGTTTACAATGTGAAAACTACCAAGAGACAAGCAATATGACTTACACCAGAAGTGAACAGCAAATTATTTAAAATTGAATTGGACACTGACTCGCCCATTTCAGTTATTCCACAAAATGAGTTTGCACGGCATTTCAAAGATACTGAACTGAATCCTCCAGATATCTAACTAAGAACTTATACTGGAAAAAAGATGACTCCTGTGGGAAAGGCATTGGTAACAGTGAAACACAAAAACCAGCAAGCCACGTTAAGCTTGTGTCTGGTAAAAACAGTAAAGACTAGCATTGTGGGGGTGAGATTGGCTGAGACAACTACAACTTGGTTGAAGATCCACCCACTATTTTGAATGTCACATCCCCTGCAAGGGAGTCATTTGAAAGCAAATTAAGAAAAGTTCTGGATGATGCCAGAACCGTGTTCAAAAGAAGGCATTGGAAAACTCGAACATATCAAGAGTAAGATTATGCTAAATGAAAATGCCACACCTAAGTTTTCCAAAAGCCATTCCTTATACGATCCATGATAGCCAGTGAGCTAGATTGCATGGAGGCCGAAGGAATTCTTTCTAAGATTGATTTGTGCCCATGGGTAATGTCAGTGTTCCCAGTGGCCAAGAAGAATCGGTCTGTCAGGATCTGTGGTGATTTTAAGGTCACCATCTGCTCAGTACTGAAGATAGATCAATCCCCTCTGCCCAGGATAGAGGACATGTTTGCAAACCTTTCTAGAGGAAAACACTTCAGCAAAGTGGACTTAGCTGAGGCCTACCTACAGATGGAGATGGAAGAAGAGCCCAAAGTGTTTCTCACCATAAACATTCATGAAAGACTTTATCACTATAATCGGCTTATTTTTGGAGTAGCATCTGCATCTGCACTCTGGCAGAAAGCTATGGACCGGGAGTTGCAAGGCTGCCCAGGCCAATGTGGAGACATTAGACATTAGACATTTTGACCTTCAGAAAAAGATACCAGCTGTCTAAGTTTATAATTTTATAAACTTCTATCAAGTCTCCCTAAACCTCTGGCAGTCCAGAGAAGGCAGCCTTATTATGGTGTTACCAGAATTAAATGCAGTACCCCGGATATGGCTAACTAGAGGTTTAAAAAGCTACAATGTGACTTCCTAAGACACCCCACTCTGTATCTTTTCATCTCAAATTGTTGACATCAACTGTCTAGATTCCAGCAATCCTCTCTCCTCATCGAACCTTTCCCCCTATGAACACACTATTCTGCACCAATCCCACCTTACCATCAAAGCCACAGACAAAGGGGGTGCTGTTGTAGTGTGGCAGACTGACCTCGACCTTGCTGAGGCCAGGCGGCAACTCTCAGACACCTCCTCATACCTACCCCATGAGAAAGACCCCATTCTGGATCATCAGAAAACTGTCTCTGACACAAACACTGACCTCATCAACTATGGGGAACTCCCATGCACTAGCACCAAACTCCTATTTCCTTTACCCGCACTGCTCACTTCAACCTCCTACCCAAGATCCACAAACCTGATTGTCCGGGTAGGCGTATTGTCTCTGGCTGCTCCTGCCCACTGAACTCGTGTCTTCGTACCTCGACTCCATTCTACCCCCCCTTGGCTCAGTCCCTGCCCACCTACAAACGTTTGTACATCCACAACACTTCTCAGGCTCTTGATCTCCATAGCAGTTCTCAATTCCCTGGCTCTGACTGTATAATTTTCACCATGGATGTCCTGTCCCTATACTCTTCTATTCCCCATCAAGAAGGCCTCAAAGCTCTTGACTTCTTTCTTAACAAAAGAACGAATCAGTTCTCCTCTACCACCACCATATTCTGTCTGGCAGAATTGTTTCTCACCCTCAACAATTTTCCCTTCAGTTTCTCTCACTTTCTCCAGACCTGAGGGGTAGCAATGGGCAGCCACAAGGGACCCAGCTATGCCCCCCTTTTTGCTGGCTACATAGAACAGTCCCTGTTTGAAGCCTTCCCCAGTAATACTTACCAACTCTTCGTCCTTAACATTGATGACTGCATTGATGCTGCTTTGTGTACCCATGGTGAGCTAGTCAATTTAATCAACTTTGCCTCAAACTTCCACTCTGCCTTTAAATTTACTTGGCCCAGTTCTGACATCTGCCTCTCCTGTCTCGATCTCTCCTTCTCCATCTCTAGAGGCAAATTGTCAACTGACGTCTTATAATCCTACCGATTCCCATGCTATCTTGACTACATCTGTTCACACCCTATATCCTGTAAAAACAATATTCCTTTTCTCAGTTCCTTCACCTCTGGCCTTACTTCCAGGACATCAGGAAGATGTCTTCCTTCTTCAAAGAACAGGGTTTCCCTTCCTCCACTATTGATCTTCTGAATATCTGTGCTCACCCCATTTTCCTGCTGCTTTAACAGTGACACATTTCCTCTAGTCCTTACCTACTATCCCATGAGTTCTGCATCCAGCACGTCATCCTCTGCAACTTCTGCCATCTCCAAAGGGATCCTACCTCTAAACATTGTTTACCTCCTACTCCTCTCCGCGATTCCCTTGACCATTTGTCCTTCCCCACTAATGTCCCTCGCAGCACTTATCCCTGCAAGTGGCCCGAGTGTTACACCTGCCCATTCACTTCCCTCTCATCTCCATTCAGGGCCCCAAATAGACCTTCCATGCGATGCAACACCACCTGTGAATTTGCAGGGGTCATCCGTCGTGTACACTGCTCCAGATGCAGCCTCCTCCACATTGGTGAGACCTGTCGTAAATTTGAGGGCTGCTTTGTCGATATTCGCCGCTCCATCTGCCAAAAGCGGAACTTCCCGGTGGACAAACATTTCAATTCCCTTTCCCATTACAACGTGTCGGTCCACGCCCTCCTCTTACGTCAAGATGAGGCCACCCTCAGGGTGGAGAAGCAATGTCTATTATTCTGTTTGGGTGGCCTCTAACCTGATGGCATGAATATTGATTTCTCCTCCTGATATTTTTTTTCACAACCCCTACCCTCTTCTATTCCTCACTCTTCTCACCTGCCTATCGCTTCCCACTGGGTCTCCCTCCTCCTCCCCTTTTTCCTATAGTGTACTCTCCTCTCCTATCAGATTCCTTCTTTTCCAGCCATTTGGCTTCACCTATAATCTTCTAGCTAACCTCCTTCCCCTTCCGCCACATTTTTATTCTGGAATCTTCCCCCTGCCATTTCTGTCCTGAAGGAGCGTCTCAGCCCAGAATGTTGACTATTTATCCATTTCCACAGATGCTGCTTGACCTGAGTTCCTCCGGCATTTTGTTTGTGTTGCTTTGGATTTCCAGTGCCTGCGGATATTTTTGTGTTTAAAGTAACTTCCTGACTCTTGCCCCGACTAATAAAGGCAAGCATCCCATCTGCGTTGTTTGCAACCCTAGAGATGTGTTTGGCTACTTTGCAGAAGCTGTACTCTTGGACACCAAGGCCCCTCTGAACATCATTGCTGTTAAGTATTCTGCTATTTTCTGTGTACTGTGCCTTTACATTTGATCTCCCAATGTGCAACATATCACACTTCCCTGGATGAAACTCTACCAGCCATTTCTCTGCCGACATCTGCAACTGATCTATATCCTGCTGTATGCTTTAGGGTCATCCAAACTGCCACCAGTCTTTCTGTCATCTGCAAACTTACCGTGCCACCCATCTCCATTTTTCTCAAGACATATATAAATATTTCAATGACCTGGATGAAAATGTGAATGTGTATGTTGCAGCAGAGGCCCCAGTAAGGATTCCTGTGGCATTCCACTCGTTACAGACCTCTAATAAGAAAAAGACCCTTTGACCACTTCCCTCTGTCTTCTGTAGGCAGACTAATTCTGATTCCAAATGATCAAGTCATTGAGGATCCCATGCATTTTAATGTAAAGAGATAATGATTAGCTTTATACATCAAATGTACATAAAACATACAGTGAAATGCATTGTTTGTGTCAAATTAAGTCAGTGAGGATTGTACTGGAGCAGCCTATGAATGTCGCTGTGCTTCTGGCACCAACGTTGCACGCCCGCCACCTACTAACTCACTGATCTAACTGTATGTCTTCGGAATGCTGGAGTAAACGGGAGAAGCTGAGGGAAGCCCATGTGGATCACAAGAAGAACAGAAGAAGTCCTTAGAGACAGCTGAGGGAATTGAACAGTAACACTGGTGCTGTCCTTTAATCATCAGCGTTCTGAAACAGACCTGTAGCCCATCATCAATATGCTGCTTTCGAAGCCCATAAGCATAACTATGTAAATAGGCGTCCCGAAATTTATTTTAAAAACCATTGCATGAACTTTGTACTGCAATTCCATCAAGACACATGCAAATTAATAGGCAGTGTATGCAAGAAAACCCCTGGGGCAAAAAAAAACTCTACTGCAAAGATCTCCGAGCACTTGGATTCATAGTGGATCAACAATCAGTTTTTTTTTTGTTGAGCAAAGTCTCCCTTGATATTATGACTTTAGAATAAGAGGTGTTACTAGCTCTAGAAAATGGAAAAAAGTACATATTTGATATTTGTTTTGCTTCAGTGACAACACTTTAGTAATAAAATGGCCCATTACTTTGCGTTAGGATGTGGGCAGTGTTAGTATTGGGCTAACAAGTGGAATTCTTCCACCATGCATGTACCTGGCAATAGCTCTCTCCATTAAATAAAAGACCTAACCACCCACTCTGCACTTCAGTGGCACCAGTGCTTATCTAGAATTATATAATTATTGCAGTGTAGAGGGGAGCCATTTGGCCAATTGAGTCTCAGCTGGCCAGTAATAGAGGGGTGCCAACAGTTCCAATTCCCTGCTCTTTCCTCAAAAACTGTAAATTGTGCTCGGTTACGTACTTATCTTTCCACTTTCCAAATTCTGAGTGAGAGTGCTGCCAGTGTACTTGCACATGCCGAATTCCAAATTTTCCTTACCTTTTTGTCTTTTGCTAAAACTTTAGATCCATATCCCTTGCATTTATCCCCTTTACACCTCTTGTGCACCTTCCTTCAATCAATCCTTGATGTTTAAAGGAGAAAGACCTGAGCTGAACCAGTATAACATTAAATAATTTAGCTGGAAGAGATGAAAGTGTTGACTATTTTCCAAATGGAGAGAAAATACAAAAAAACTGAGGTGCAAAGGGTCTTGGCAGTCCTTGTGCAGGATTCCCTAAAGGTTAATTTGCAGGTTGAGTCTGTGGTGAGAAAGGCAAATGGAATGTTAGCATTCATTTCAAGAGGACTAGAATATAAAAGCAAGGATATAATATTGAGACTTTATAAAGCACTGGTGAGGCCTCACTTGGAGTATTGCGAGCAGGTTTGGGAAAGGATGTGCTGAAACTGGAGAGGGGTCAAAGGAGGTTCACAAAAATGATTCCAGGATTGAATAGCTTTTCATATGAAGAGTGTCTGACAGCTCTGGGACTCTATTCACTAGAATTCAGAAGAAAGAGGGGTGACCTCATTGAAATCTAGTGAATGGTGAAAGGCCTTGATAGAGTTGATGTGGAGAGGATGTTTCCTTTGGTGAGAGTCTTAAGACCAGAGGACATAGTCTCAATAGAGGGCATCCTTTTAGTCAGAAATAAGGAGGAATTTCTTTAGCTGGAGAGCAGTGAAGCTGCTCTGGGGGCCAAGACTTTATGTATATTTAAGGCAGAGGTAGATAGATTCTTGATATGTCAGGGCATGAAGGGATACAGGGAGAATGCAGGGAATAGGGGCTGAGAGGAAAATTGGATCAGCCATGATGAAATGATGGACCAGAATTGATGGGCCACAATGGCCTAATTCTGCTCCTATATGATGTGGACTTGTAGCCAAAATTTCTCAATTCTGGTACCATGTTGGAAAATCTTTTCTGCATTCCCCACTCTGACCCTCCCCTTTTCCCCACTCTACCCTCCCCTTTTCCCCACTCTACCCCTGCCCATTCTGTCCCCTTCCTGCCATGCCATTCTTGCACTTGCCCTCACCCTCTTCCCCCTCCATCTCCCTCCCCCCTCTGCTCTACCCTGCACTCCCTCTCCCCTCACTCCCCTCCATTTTACTTGCATCTTTGGTTTTACGTTAATGATCATAGAAGTTATTATTTATTGTTCAGGAGTTTGTCATTGCAGCTTCCTCAGCCAGAATGTGTCTAGGTTTTGTGAAGTCAGTCATCATTGTGATTGAGTCCACTCCAGTTTTTAACAGTAGGAAACCATTTAGTTATGAACTTGTGGGATAGTTTCACTGTGATTTTCATCTGCTATCGAGACAGCTGTCATTGGATTTCATTTGGATCTTAGATGCGCTCTGCTTTTTTGGTGCTACCGTCCATCAAAAGAAATGAGGATAGAATTGAAAGAAAATCAAGGGACAACTGTACACTGAAATAAGAACCATAAGACTGAGAATGGATCATGAGAAAGACAGTTCACCCCACAGACTTTGGCAGCTTTACTACTGAATTGTTTCCAAAAACACTCGCCAACCCCATCCTATTCCTGAAAGAAAAACAAGTTAGCATTATTCTTAGTTCAGATGTGAATACCCAAATGCAGTTGGATATATTATTTGTGCTATTAATTATCATGCAACTTAATATTTACTGTGTATGCAATTTCTTGTAATATGTGGCATGTAGATGTTCTTTTTATGTAACTAGTCATTGTTTCCAGAATACTGTACAGCTAATGTAAACTTTTTCTTGGGACTTATCCATAATCAGTATAATAGAAATAGACTTAAACCTCAAAGTAATGAGCTTCAAAGGCCACAATTACTCACTTACAAGCTATACAACAATTGTTTAGCTTTACCACCCTGATACTTAATAATCAAATTTCAAAAACTGTATTTAAAAAAAAAAAGCCAAAAGCAATTTGATTATTTTTTTCTTAAATGAAATTCACCCTTTTGAGGGCGATCTCGGATTTTTTCTAAATGCATGCAAGTGAAAATAGGTCACCGCAAGCTTAATCATAAAGAATCGTTTAAAGCATCTGAGATTTTCCACATTAATATGTGGAACAGATTACTACTGACTCATGTCATAATATTCTAGAATTGTCTTCGGAAATACTGCATAATCTTGTGGTCTGCCAAAGCTGTTGTGGATAGATATTAAAATGTTGCTTTCATGAATAAATTACTAATGTAAATTTAACAAAATTTGAATCTTTGGTTCCAAGGATTAAACAGCTGCACAGATCCTTATTTTCCAAAGAGCCGAGATGCCTTTTTGTTTGTAAACTGTCACGGTTTCTGTGTGTTTGGTAGGATGAAGTGCATACCTTTCAGCATTTTTGTCGCACTCTTAGATGAAGCAGTTTATTTTGTAGCATTGAACCCAAAAGCTTGCTCTTTGAGTGACCATTCAGCAAGACTTTACCTTGTGTTTGGCTACAAGAAATTGTTGTCTTCAGGTTCCCTGACACATGCTTAAAGATAATTTGATAAAGTCTGACGTTTTTAAATCATTCCATAGCAGCACCCAGTAAATGCAAATTATATCTATGCTCAAATAACTAAATGAATTTGCAAGTAAAACTTTTATCTCTGTAGCCTCCGTGCCCCCAGTTGACCCCCATTTGCCTTGGGTGAACTGCCGTCGCCCCGCCAATAATGCAATACTTCGGTGTAAATATGGAGTAATGTCCCCTCCCCCAGTACACGCTCGCAATACAAATACCAGACAATACACCCAAAAGCAAATAAATGATTGCAACTTTATAGTTATCTCTTAGTGATGGGTTAGTAGAAACATAATCTAAAGGCGCCAAGTAAATAAATTTATCAGTTTGTGCACATAATATTTTAATATGTTGGAGCTCACGCCTCCTATTCCATCCACAACGACCTTCCGAGCCTTCGGCCACCGACCAAATCACCGACGTCCAGTATCCGTTGCTCTGGAACCGCTGTCCGCTCCTCACACATCCGTCCTCCTGGCTCTCCTCCCGAAAAAGACTTTAAACTCCCGCTCAGCTTACGCATACAAGATAGCATAACAATTCTCCATTGGTTATTTTCCCCCTTATCGGTAGTCATAACCCAAACATACCAGACACAGAAACCCATTACAGCATTACAGAGAAGCCATTTTGTTAGCCTAAACAGTTAACACCACTGTTACTGGTACTGAGAGTCCTACATCTGTATTATTTGAGCTTGAATCTTGTGTACTTTATAATTTTTAAATTGTATTTCATGTATCTGATGTGATGCACCATTTTACATAACAAAGCATTTTAAAATGCATTTGCATTCTACTAGTTTAAGTAACTGCTAGCACTTTATGGCTCCTTAAGGTTATCATAGCTGGGGGAGGTAGTGGGGATAAGCTTCACTACCTTTTAAATGCTCCTAATGGTGTGCATCTCAAATAGCCCAGCTCCTGGTCTTCACGTGTGGCATAGTTACTAAGCCCAGTGGAAGCATTTCTACTGACAGGAGAAGTGGCAAAGGCAGGTTATTGGTTCCTTAAAACTAGTCATTTCAGGCAGATGGGGTTCATCAGCCATGATTGGAGAATGAAAGTTCTGACCTCAAACCTCCTCTACCTTGTGGCTAAACCTGCTCGTGGGAAGGCTTTGTGAGTAAACCCCAAGGAAAAATTTAGAACTGGAGTCCCTGAGGAAGTTCTGTGTTGAGTTCAACCCTGACTTGCAACTCCTCCAATGTTGTTGGTGCCAAACTATATCGATCTCTGTCATTCCTTTGGATTCATCAGCTGGTGGAGAGGGGGAGCCTGCTATATGGGCAACAGCTTGCATGCAGTATTCCAGGTTGTCCCCAATGAATGGAGGGCCTCATATCACTTTATTTGATTACACAGATTTGGTGAAGTATGTTGTTGTTACTGGATACTTTGATATTGTTGGTGTTGCAAATTCAAAAGCGACTTTTGCCACAAATCCAACCAACCAATTAGATCATATCTGTCTTGTGTTTGAATGGACTAAAATGAGCACCATCCTTCAGCAATAAAAAGTTAATAATGTGAACTACTCCATGAACCTGATTATGAAGGTTCATGAATTAAACAAATAACTAAATAAGAAATCCTCTCTGTTTAAAGTTCTTGCTATGTTTTGAACTGCTATGGTTTATTAAAACAATATTTATTGTTTGTGTTTAGTGGGTCGGCTAAGGACTTAGAAAAGTGTTTCTAGACAAACGAGATTCAAATACTGGAAGAAGGTTGTAACAAGAGTCTTTTGTTGTTTGAGCACAGTCCTTGTCACACACTCAATTTCACTGGATTGAGGATTTTTGTTGGGCTTTCTGGTCATTTTTTTTACAAAGCAGGTGAGGGTAGATGAAACAGCTGACGTCTTTGACCATTGGTGTAGTTGCATAAAATGCCAATGGATTTATTCATGATTTTCAATGAGGTCTCATGAGGAAAATGGTGGAAGATATGAGATTAGGAGTCCTTTGCCCCTGTGCACACACTGATTCTTGGTAATGTTGTTCGGAAGTATTGCCAATGGCACCAAGTTTTTATTTGCGCCTTTCTACCAGTTCTGATCTTAACAATCTTCAGAGAACAGCACATTAAAGCTGCACATCCAGCACAATTCTGTCATTGAACCTCATCAGAGTTTTAATCAAAGACCTGAATTGAGAACCTAGCGAGTTCCTTTTCCCAACTAATCCCAAGTTGATAATGAGAAAGGATGGAACCAGAAATGTGATGTCTATTTTTCTTTGTTTGTTTGCTTGTGGGCCAGGAATTCCACAAGAGAGCCTTGAGAATTCTCTTCCTCCTCACTATCCCCGTTCTCCTGGACTCTTCCATCATGTTCCAAATGGCAATATTTTTTCCCCAATCTGCTGCTTCAGCCTATAGTTTTCACTGTTTTTGAACTAGATGAGAACGTATGAAGTCCTTATACTACACATGGCTAGACGATTAAGTTGTCTCATGTCCAGGAGTCAAAATCAGGGCTATAGTATTGTATCAAATGTCATCAAACAGAGCAACATTTCAACACCAGTCCTTGGCATATCACAGTGATTTCAAATCTATGATGTAATCACCTGCTGAGAGATTGTAACAGCTGAATAAGATGGATTTTGTCTGAATGATTTCAGCCTGTAACACTCCTGGAGATTGAATTAAACAAATGCACAAAGCATCAAAAGAATTTGTGGAGCACACACAAAATGCTGGAGGAACCTAGCAGGGCCAGGTAACACCAATGTGAAAGAGTAAATAGTCGATGTTTTGGACTGAGAACTTTCATCTTTCATCAAAGTAATCTTCTTACTCTGATTCCTCATCTGTGAAGGGTCTCGGCCCAAAACATCAGCTGTTTACGCTTTTCCTTAGATACTGCCTGGCCTGCTGTGTTCCTCCAGCATTCTGTGTGTGTGGCTTGGATGTCCAGTATCTGCAGATTTTCTCTTGTTTGTGAAAGGACTTTGATCAAGCAAAGTCAGTGAGTAGGGAAATTTCAAAGATCTGTTTAATATGAGTGTAAACTTGATTTATTGACTGAGCCACATTTGACGACATGTTAGGAGGACCAAACCAGTTCATGTTTGATCCTTGGTTCAAGATTGTTGGCAGACTACTGATGGACCAGGTTTTCTGCTGCTGGTTCTGAGCTCCAGTACTGAGTCAGCTACGAGAAAGGAGGAGCTGATCCTAGTGTATCAGCTAACTTTGCGTCAGGTGCAGTAGGCAACAGTGGAGGGTAGTTCTTTCAACAGAATAGAGATGCCACAAGGATTAGATGCCTTTGCAAATGCTTTGCATCGATTTGATTGTTCTTTCTTTACCAGCACACTCTCTGGCAGCATTGTAAATATGAGAATATCATTTTGGTGCCAAAGAATGCTGTATTTCTTGTAGTGAACTTCAAAGGCAGGCAAGTATTTGTGCAGTTTGGGCACAGGCAGTTACAATAGACTTGTGCATTGTCATTATGTATTTTGAGCTCACTGATTGGATGAGGTTACCTGGTGGATGGAGAAAAATGTTCAAGGACGTGCTCAAATCTTCCTTGAATTGACTCCCCATGATTGCTCAAATTGGAGATGGCAAAAGCAGTGCACCAAGATATAAACTATATATGCAGCCATCCTTTAAGTAACTTCTGGAAGAGTCTGTGGTTCCAACCTTGGCCTTGTGAGACACTTCAGAGCCCACAAAACCAGATCATCTTTGATTTCAAGGGATTGCCTCTGAAGAAGACCAGATCATGTATTTGCTGTTTTAAGTGTAAGTGTTGATATTCTAGGAGCATTTTGCTAGCACACAGAATTGTATAATTTATTGGTATTTTTATCCCTCATTATAAAATGATAAAAATGTGCCTCTCTGCCCATATCCCCTGTCCTGACATTGCTTCCATAATTTTCCCTCGTGAAAACAGATAAAGTATTCTGCTTGATCCCTTGTTTGTGCATTTTTAATTTGACATCTGTTTCTTTTAGATTGAGAATTAGATTGGCTTTGTGTCCAGGTATCATGGTATCATCAGCTAGAAACACAGATTAAAAAAAAAATTCTGCTTTGGCAAAGTAATACATTTTTCAAATAAAAAAGTTAAGGATTTGCAGTGATTGCATTACTGTAAAATTATAAAGGATTACGGAATGAAATAGCAAGAGCAAATTTTGAAGAGTTTACAGCAGAGTCATCAAATCTGGTGTTAGATTATTTGCTTGTAGTTGACTGAGGATTTTATTTTTTTTTAAATGATGAGTACTGTAAGCTTTTTGGAATTGTTTTCGGTATCAATTTTTGCAGGATAGGCAGCTTTGATTGTAGACACTGACAGGCTGTCTGCTGTTCTTGATGATATTTTAACTGAAGGATTAACAGTTTCAGTGCTGTTACCACAGCCTAATTACTGTAACATAATTGAGAGATTAATGAATACTGGGAATGATTGCAAAGCATTAATCTGATTCAGGTAGTTTGAGGACATCAAAAAACATGAAGCTTGTAAATCACTTCAATTTATCCATTAAATTGCAGAATTGGTGAGAAAACGTCTTCCAAGTTTTAATGTTTCGTTTCAGAGGTGCCTTAGAGGCATGTTCATTTCAGACTGGCTCATGTATTTATAAAAATGAGTTTGTAGCATTGTAACTAAATAACTGGAGTCGTGTACAGTGGCTTGGTCAGATGAGCAAAATAATTTCAGGTAAGTTTGCGAATCTTAAATAATAAATTAGCGTCAGTGACAGGAACCATCGCAGACGTCAAAACCAAACATCGTGGTGTCGCCAACATCGCGGCCTCTCTCCCAGATGAGCTCAATCGCTTTTACGCTCGGTTCGATGTCGCTAACTCTGAGCCTCCGAGGAAAGCCACCGCTACAACCTGCAACCTGGTCATCTCTGAGGCTGAGGTACGCAGATGTTTCCAACGAGTGGACAGTCACAAGGCTGCGGGACTGGACGGCATCCCAGGACCAGTACTCAAGATGTGCGCAGCAAAACTGGCAGGTGTGTTTAGAGACATTTTTAATCTCTCCCTCTCTCAGTTTAGTGTGCCCTCCTGCTTCAAATTATCCACCATTGTCCCTGTACCAAAAAAGACCAAGGTAACATGCCTGAATGAGTGGCCTCCTGTCACACTCAGCTCAATAATAAGCAAATACTTTGAGAGGCTGTTCAAGGATTACATCTGCAGCTTGCTACCTTCCAAACTGGACCCCCTACAATTTGCCTACTGAATCAACTGATCAACAGACGACGCAATAGCCACTGCTGTACGTACCGTCCCTACACATCTGGAGAAGAAGGATGCTTTTGTGAGAATGCTGTTCTTAGACTACAGTTCAGCATTCAACACCATAATTCCATCCAGGCTCGACAAGAAGCTTAGAGACCTCGGCCTTCACCCTGCCTTGTGTACTGGATCCTGGACTTCCTGTCAGATCACCCACAGGTTGTAAGAGTGGGCTTCCTCACCTCCAACCTTCTGACTGTCAATACAGGAGCCTCTCAGGGCTGTGTACTGAGTCCCCTCCTTTACTCCCTGTATACCCATAACTGTGTTGCTGCCCACAGCTCTAATCTGCTAATTAAATTTGCCAATGACACTACATTGATTGACCTTATCTCAAACAATAACAAGGTGGCTTACAGGGAAGAAGTCATCTCTCTGACACAGTGGTGTCAAAAAAACAACCTCTCCCTCCATGTCACAAAAACAAAGGAGCTGGTTGTGGATTGCAGGAGGAATAGAGATGAACTAGCCCCTATTGACATCAATGGATCTGAGCTTGAGAGGGTTAACAGCTTCAAGGTCCTTGGCATCCACATCACTGAGGGCCTCAGATGGTTGAGGAAGTTTGGCATGGGCCCCCAAATCCTAAGAACTTTCTACAGGGGCACAATTGAGAGAAACCTGACTGGGCTGCATCACTGCCTGTTATTGGGAACTGTACCGCTCTTAATCGCAGGTTTCTGCAGAGAATGGTGCGGAAAGCTCTGCACATCTGTAGTTGTGAACTTCCCATGATTCAGGACATTTACAAAGACCGGTGTGTAAAAAAGGTCCGTAGGATCATTGGGGACCCGAGTCACCTCAACCACAAGCTGTTCCAGCTGCTACCATCTGGGAAATAATATCACAGCATAAAAGCCAGGACCAACAGTCTCTGGGACAGCTTCTTCCACCAGGCCATCAGCCTGATTAACTCACTCTGATTTGAGAGTATTTCTATGTTACATTGACTATTCTATTTATTATAAATTACTGTGATTGCACATTGCACATTTAGACATTGAGACGTAAAGTAAAGATTTTTACTCCTCATGTATGTGAAGGTTGTAAGAAATAAGGTCAATTCAATTCATTGCTGTCCAGTTATGTGGTGGAAGGTGAAGTCCTTGGGCTGTGGTGTTGTGTCCGAAGTACTGAGCATTAGCCATGTCACTGTGAAAAAGAATACATATGGTCCCTGTTGTCACTCTGATACAGCAATCTTGCTTGGAGGTCTTTAGTTTCATTTTCCAGTGACTGTACATGAGCCAGGCGGATGGTAGACAATGGGTGCATCAGGGCCCACGTGTTTCAGTTTTACCTGTCGACTGCACTTCCTTTAAACTATGGAAACCGGTTTAGCCTGGTGACTGCGCTTCTGTAAACTAGAAACTTCACTCACTACCTGGATGATATGCAGTCCGGTGTCTGCAGATCTTAATGATTGATAACAGACACCAACAGAATCAACAAACTCATTTGTAAGGCCAGTGATGTTGTGGGGCTGGAACTGGACTCTCTGACGGTGGAGTCTGTGATGCACCATCAATAACTCACACTGAGACGTAAGGCGAGATATCGGCTTTTATTGACTGGAAGAAGGAACCAGGAGTGAGTGTCCATCATACTATGACCTGGAGACTGAGGCCGAGCGTCAGGCCTCAGATCGCCTTTATACAGGGGCCTGTGGGAGGAGCCACAGGAGCAGTCAGCAGGGGGCGTGTCCAGACAGGCACATAGTTCACCACATTCACCCCCCCTTTGTTTGAAAGAGTCCCCATGTGGCGAAGTTTCTTACAAGTCAAGTCTATCAGGTGGTCGAATCTGTCGCTGCGATCTACGTAGCACCGGCTGTGATCGCATGGATGCCGGCGACATTGGTGATTGCACAGGGGATGGAGGTTGCGCTTGTTCCTGCCCACTAGGCGCCGGTGATCCTTCACGCATGTGCGAGGCGCCTGGTATAAATGCGTACGAAACGCCCGGTATACAAGTGTCGTGAGGAGTCTGTGTAGGGCCTGGTGAGTACGGTGTCACCTCTGGTGCAGGGTTCATAGTTACTGGAGAGCCTTCAGGGTAGTGGTCTACTGCACCTGCGGGTGCCAGGTCGCGGATGGAGACCGTGTCCTCCTGCCCATCAGGTAAGACCACGTAAGCATACTGGGGGTTCGCATGTAGAAGGTGAACCCTCTCTACCAGCAGGGAGTATTTATTGCTCCACACATGTTTCCGGAGCAGCACTGGCCCCGGGGACGTCAGCCAAACTGGTAGGGTGGTCCCAGTGACAGACTTCCTGGGAAAAGAGAATAGGCGTTCGTGAGGGGTGGCATTGGTGGACGTACATAACAGAGAGCGGATAGAGTGCAGTGCCTCAGGGAGGACCTCCTGCCATCGAGAGACCGGCAACCCTTTTGACTTAAGGGCTAAAAGTGTGGCCTTCCACACTGTGGCATTCTCCCGCTCCACCTGGCCATTACCCCGGGGATTATAACTCGTGGTCCGACTGGTAGCAATGCCCCTAGCTAGCAAGTACTGGCACAGCTCCTCACTCATAAAGGAGGACCCTCTATCGCTGTGGATATAGCAGGAATACCCGAACAGAGTGAAGAGCTGGCGCAGGGCTTTTATGACGGACGTGTCAGTGGTGTCGGGGCAGGGGATGGCAAAGGGGAACCGTGAGTACTCGTCGATAACACTGAGAAAATAGACATTGCGGTCAGTGGAGGGAAGGGGGCCCTTAAAGTCAACACTCAGTCGTTCAAAAGGGCGGGTGGCCTTGACAAGTTGTGCCGTGTCAGGACGGTAGAAGTGCGGTTTGCACTCAGCGCAAATTTGGCAGTCCCTGGTCATCGTCCTGATGTCCTCCAGGGAGTATGGCAGGTTCCGAGCTTTCACAAAATGGTAAAATCGGGTGACCCCCGGATGGCAAAGTTGTGCATGAAGGGTGTACAGCTGGTCGAGCTGTGTGCTAGCACATGTTCCCCGGGATAGGGCATCAGGGGGCTCATTGAGTCTGCCAGGCCGGTACAGGATATCATAGGTGTAGGTGGAGAGTTCTATTCTCCACCGCAAAATCTTATCATTTTTGATTTTGCCCCGCTGTTGGTTGCTGAACAGGAACGCAACCGAGCGCTGGTCGGTCAGCAAGGTGAACCTTTTGCCAGCAAGATAGTGCCTCCAGTGCCTAACAGCCTCCACTATGGCCTGGGCTTCTTTCTCCACCGCGGAGTGCCGAATTTCGGAGCCTTGGAGGGTGCGAGAAAAGAATGCTACTGGTCTGCCTTCCTGATTGAGGGTAGCAGCCAGAGCAAAATCGGAGGCATCACACTCCACTTGGAAGGGAGTGGTCTCGTCCACTGCATGCATTGTAGCTTTGGCAATGTCCGCTTTAATGCAGCTGAAGGCCGCGCGGGCCTCAGCAGAGAGGGGAAACGAGGTAGACTTGACCAGGGGGCGTGCCTTGTCTGCGTAATGGGGGACCCATTGGGCGTAATAGGAAAAAAAACCCAGGCACCGTCTGAGGGCCTTGAGAGTGGTGGGAAGAGGGAGTTCTAACAGGGGGCGCATACGTTCGGGATCAGGGCCAATAACCCCATTTTCCACGACATACCCAAGTATAGCAAGGCGGGTGGTTCCAAACACACACTTGTCCCTGTTATAAGTAAGGTTCAGAGCTGCGGCCACTTGGAGAAATCGTTGGAGGTTGGCGTCGTGATCAGGCCTGTCGTGACCACAGATGGTGATGTTATCCAGATAGGGAAATGTGGCCTGCAGTTGGTACTGGTCCACCATCCGGTCCATTTCCCTCTGGAAGACAGAGACACCATTCGTGACACCGAAAGGGACGCACAGGAAGTGATAGAGCCTGCTGCCCGCCTCGAAGGCGGTGTAGGGGCGGTCCTCTGGGCAGATGGGGAGCTGTTGATAAGCGGATTTCAGATCTATTGTCGAGTACACCTTGTACTGAGCAATCTGGTTGACCATATCCGTGATGCGGGGTAGGGGGTACGCGTCAAGCTGCGTAAACCTATTGATGGTTTGACTATAGTCCACCACCATCCTATTTTTCTGCCCAGTCCGAACAACAACCACCTGGGCCCTCCAAGGGCTTGAGCTTGGCTCAATGATCCCCTCCCTTAGCAGCCGCTACACCTCCGACTGAATGAAGGCCCTGTCCCCCGCGCTGTACCTCCTGCTTTTAGTTGCCACAGGCTTACAGTCAGGGGTCAGGTTGGCGAACAGCGGTGGGGGAGGGACCTTGAGAGTGGAGAGGCTGCTAGTGGTGTCGGTAGCGCAGCTGTCGGCCTGGTTCTGGATGGGATGTGTGTGCCCGTGTGTGTGTGTGGTCAATAGCGGGGTATGTGAAGAAGTCCCACAAAACTGAGGATTCCTGACAGTGAGTGGTGGGAGGGGCCCGTTGTATGCCATAGTCACACTTTCGAGATGGCTCTGGAAGTCCAGCCCCAATAGCACAGGTGCGCACAGATCAGGCATGACCAGTAGCTCAAAGTTCCGATATTCTGTGCCTTGCACCACCAATGTCGCTACACAACCTGCCCGGATGTCTGTGGACTGCGACCCAGAAGCCAAATGGAACCTCCGACTTACCGGCCGCGTTGCGAGTCCGCAGCGTTGCACTGTGTCCGGGTGAATAAAACTCCCAGTGCTGCCCGTGTCAAACAGGCATCTAGTCCTGTGCCCCTCCACCCGGATGTCCATCATGGACCTTGCAAGCTGGTGTGGGGCGCTTTGGTCGAGAGTTACAGTGGCCAGAGTTGAATCGCCGTCAGGGTACCCGGTAAGCATCGGAGGGCCGGGGGAGGGGCATGCTGACGTCGACAAAGATGGCCGCTCACATCCGGGGTACCCGGTCAGCATCTGAGGGTCGGGGGCGGGGCGTGCTGACGCCGACAAAGA
The DNA here is from genome assembly GCF_030144855.1 of Hypanus sabinus. Classification (NCBI taxonomy): domain Eukaryota; kingdom Metazoa; phylum Chordata; class Chondrichthyes; order Myliobatiformes; family Dasyatidae; genus Hypanus; species Hypanus sabinus. The sequence continues at coordinate 36,522,447 of NC_082715.1, read as the reverse complement.
TGGCCGCTCACATCCGGGGTACCCGGTCAGCATCCGAGGGTCGGGGGTGGGGCGTGCTGACGCCGACAAAGATGGCCGCTCACATCTGGGCATGCAAGATGGCGGCCCCCACGTTTCACCCGCAGTGCTGCACTCCGCTCGAGGTTGAGACTTACAGACCTTGGCGAAGTGGCCCCGCTTTCCGCAGCTGGAGCAGGTCGCTTCTCGCGCTGGACAGCATTGTCGAGGGTGTTTTTTATGGCCGCAGAAATAACACACGGGCTTCTGACGGGCCACCGCCGTGGTCAGGGTCGGGGAGCTCGTGGAATCGCGACTGGCAGCGGCGTTGGCGAATTCGCTCCCGGGAGCCGGCGGTGGCGGGGTCTGAGGTGTCCACGGAACCGGCGGGGAATCGCGCGACTGGACAGCGTCAGCATTATGCAAAGCAGCTTCTAGAGCGTTGGCCGTCTCTATCGCCGAGCGTAAGGTAAGGTCGGCATTTTCCAGCAGCCGCTGGCGCATGTACACTGACCTCAGTCCCGTCACAAAGGCGTCTCGCACCAGCAGCTCCGCATGCTGTTCTGCCGTGAGCGTCTCGCAGTCACAAGGTTGGACGAGTGTCTGTAGTGCTCGGAGAAACTCAGCGCACGATTCGCCAGGCCGCTGTTGCCGGGTAGCTAAACAATGTCTTGCGTAGACGGTGTTCACCGGCCGCAGGTACTGTCTTTTGAGGGCGTCCAGTGCCCCATCGTAGGTCGGCAGGTCCCGGATAATGGAGTAAACTTTGGGGGTGACCCTCGAGAGTAGGATTCTGTGCATAACGGCGGGTTCAGTCGCACGAACCTCCTCCAAGTACGATTGGAAGCATGCAAGCCAGTGTTCAAAAGCGAGAGCTGCGTCAGGGTCTTGAGGGTCCAAATCCAACCTTTCCGGACGCAAAATGGTTTCCATGTTTTAAAACTTCCAGTCAATAAAATTGATGCACCATCAATAACTCACACTGAGACGTAAGGCGAGATATCGGCTTTTATTGACTGGAAGAAGGAACCAAGAGTGAGTGTCCATCATACTATGACCTGGAGACTGAGGCCGAGCGTCAGGCCTCAGATCGCCTTTATACAGGGGCCTGTGGGAGGAGCCACAGGAGCAGTCAACAGGGGGCGTGTCCAGACAGGCACATAGTTCACCACAGTCTGAAAAGAGGGTGCTGGTCAAGTTGCATGCCATCTTGGACAATGACTCTCATCCACTCCATAAGATACTGATTAGGCACAGGAGTACATTCAGCTAGGGACTCATTCCACTGAGCTGTAACACTGAGCGTCATAGGAAGTCATTCCTGCCTGTGGCCATCAAACTTTACAACTCCTCCCTTGGAGTGTCAGACACCCTGAGTCAATAGGCTGGTCCTGGACTTATTTGCACTTGGCATGATTAACTTATTATTATTTAATTATTTATGGCTTTATATTGCTATATTTCTTCACTATTCTTGATGCGGCCATAATGAAACCCAATTTCCCTCAGGATCAATAAAGTATGCCTGTCTCTCTGTAAATGTCTTGCAACAATGACCATAGCGAAGTACTCAATCTATATGGAGTATCTAACAAACGTTGCCTCTTGGTAATCTTATCTGGATGTATAACCAAAGTATTTTTACTTAGATCTCACATTCTGTCTTGTCTACTTCAATGTTTGCAAGTCAAACATCATGACGTGGATCTGTAAAATACTCTCCTTTTAGGTTTTTGACAAGTCATTGTTCAATTTTTTTGCCTAAGTTCAGATTCCACATTCTGGGCTCTATTCTGTTCAATGAGGCAGAAGTTGTCAAATTCCCTTCTAACCGGATTCCTATTGTTTGTAGCCAGATCCTCAACCAAGGCACTGACGATTTCAGTCGAACAGAAGGATCTGAGAACAGAGATTCATTATTCCTTGAAAGTGGCTTCACAGGTAGATAGGATTGTAAAGAAAGCTTTTGGCACATTGGCCTTTATAAATCAATGTAGTGAGTACAGGAGTTGGGGTGTTATGTTTAAATTGTGTAAGATGTTGGTGAGACCTAAATTGGAATGCAGTTTTGGTCACCTACATACAGGAATGATGTAAATAAGATTGAATGAGTGCAGAGAAAATTGACAAGGATGTTGCTGGGACATGAGGACCTGAATTATAGGGAAAGATTGAATAGGCTGGGACTTTATTCCCTAGAATGTAGAAGACTGAGGGGAGATTTGATAGAGGTATACAAAATTATGAGGTGTATAGATAGGGTATACACAAGCAGGCTTTTTCCATTGATGTTGGGTGAGACTGCAACTAGAGGTCATGGTTAAGGTTGAAAGGTGAAATGTTTAAGAGGAGCATGAAGGGGAACTTCTTCACTTGGAGGGTGGTAAGAGGGTGGAATGAGCTCCAGAAGTGGTGGATTCAGGTTTGATTTGAACTTTTAAGAGAAATTTTTGGATTGGTACGTGGATGGGAAGGGTATGGTCCGGTTGCTAGTTGGTGAGACTAGCTAGGTTAATGGTTCAGCACAGACTGGGTGGGCTGAAGGCCTGTTTCTGTGTTGTCGTGTTCTGTGACTCTTTCCCCTACACAAGGTGCAAGTCATTCTGAACCTTTGCACATCCTACCCGATTCTAAGAATCAGTGCTCGGACCTTGTTGTCCTCCATCAGTCACTTGCTCTCAGTACATCAAAGTCGATCTGTGCTGGGTGAATTTTTATCTCCATTCCACTTAGCATGATTTTTACCATTCTTGGTAAATAGAACAGTGCAGATTCTTCAGGCCATGATGTTAATGCCGACCTTTTAACCAACTGCAAGTTCAATCTAACTCTTCCCTCCCACATAGCCCTCCATTTTTCCTTCATCTATCTGCCTATCTAAGAGTCCCTAGTGTATCTGCCTCTGCCACCAACACAGGCAGTGCATTCATGCATGCACCCCTTTCTTTGTGTAAAAAAAAAAATTGACCCCCTGGACTTTCCACCAATCACCTTAAAAGTGCACCTCTCCCCTTGTATTAGCCATTGCCGCTCTGGAGAAAAGACGCTCGCTGTCCTCTCTATCTGTGCCTCTCATGCACCTCATTCAAGCTGCCACTCATTGTCCTTCACTCCACAGAGAAAAGCCCTAGCTTGCTCAATCTTTTCTCATAAGACATCCTCTAAACCAGGTAGAGTTCTTGTACACCTCCTCTGCATCTTTTCTAAAGCTTCCACATCCTTCCTATAATGAGGCAATCAGAACTGAACACAAAATCACAGGTGTGGTCTAACCAGAATTTTATAAAGCTGCACTATTACCTTGTTACTCTTGAACTCAGTCCTTGGACTAACAAAGGCAAACACTCAATATGCCTTCTTAACTACCCTGTCAACTTGGACCCAAAGATCAGTCTGTTCTTCCACACTGCTAAGAATCCTGCCATTCACCTTAGATAGTCAATAGAGCAAAACCTACTACATTGTTTAAAAAAAACAAATGTAATCTGCAGGTACTGTAATTCGGAATTAAAGCAATGATATTAAATCATCAAACTGAAGCATTCACTCCTTTTTTAGTTCCTCACTTTTTTTTTCTGACCTGCAAAGTATTTATTGCATTTTGTGTATTCATCCTATTTAGCCCATTCAGCCTGCCTTACTACCTCTGAAATAAATTTTTAATCGAGCCAGGGAACAACTCACTCATGCAGCTGAAGAGTGCATCTAGTGCTATTGACAAGACCTGTAACTCTGCAGAGAGGTGGAAGTAAAGAGGAAGGAGTGTTCTAACACACAGCTTGGGTTCTGTGCGCAGAAGTGGACTATTAAATTGCTTATGTTAATAAGAGTTCATGCCCTGAAAGAACATACAAGACTTTTAACTGATTTGGACAGTACTGGATTTTTCTGTGGATAATGGGTGAATCTCCACATTGCCCTTTTTTAGTTTTATGACAAAATCTGGAAAATGGAGAAGATAAAACAATTACTTTCCTTCCCTCTATCTTTTTTTTAAACCAACACCCAATTTATGTGCTGAATCTTGATTTGGTTGATAAACTCATTTTCACTCGTGCGTAGGCCTCTGTTAGTCTTGATAGACCATGGTTTTGCGCCTTGGGAAGTTTCCAGGTGCAAGCCTGGGCAAGGTTTTTTTTATGGAAGACTGGCAGTTGCTCAAGCTGCAAGTCTCCCCTCTCCACGCCACCGATGTTGTCCAAGGGAAGGGCATTAGGACACATACAGCTTGGCACTGGTGTCGTCCCAGAGCAATGTGTGGTTAAGTGCCTTGCTCAAGGACACAAACGTAGCCTCAGCCAAGGCTCGAACTAGCGACCTTCAGATTACTAGACGAACCACTTGGCCACATGCCAACTCGTAGTCTTGGGCAAATTTACCAATATTTCACAAATTTTAAAGGTTGTTTCTTAGCGGGAGTCTAATTTTGATTGCTGCACTTCTAACCAGTGGGGAGGTATGGGGATTGTAGATGAGTTACATTGCAGCAAATGCTGCACCATTATGGATGTGATACAAGTGAGGACCTTAATACAAGGGCAGGTTGTGTTTGATGATTTTACTGGTGTTCGTTGAGGATATGCTGAATGCAGTGGATGGAGGGCAACAGCTGGATGATGTATGCTTGGATTTCCAGAAGCATTTGATAAGGTGTCACATAAAAATATTATCCATTAGATATGGATGTTTGGATGTGATGCTAATATATTAGCACGGATAGAGTATTGGTTAACCAGTAGAAAGCAGAGTTGGGATAAATCAATGATAGCAGAATGCCACGGGGGTTGTGCTGAGGCATTAAAAATTAAAAATTGGAAAAATGGAGTGAGTGTAGTGTATCTAATTTTGCTGATGACATTAAATTGAGTGGAAAAGCAAGTTGTGCAGTGGATGCGCAGAGCCCATGGAAAGCTATAGAGAGGTTGAGAGAATGGGCAAGGGTCTTGAAGATGGATATTGATAAATACAAGGTCATCTACTTTGGAAGGAAAAATAGAAGGTCAAGTTATTATTTAAATAGTGAAATATTAAAGCATGCTGTTGTGCAGACCAGCTTGGGAGAGTGCTTATGGTATGAATTGCAAAAGGGTTAGTTTGTAGGTGCAGCAGGCTATCAAGAAGGCAAATGGAATGTTGGCTTTCATTTCTCGAAGGAAATGAAATTAAGGAGTTAAGAGCAGGGAGGTTACGCCGCAGCTCAGTGGAGCAATGAGGTGGCATAACAGCCAGCGTAATGCTTTCCAACACAAATGAACCGTTCAATTCTGCCACTGTTTGTACGGAGTTTGTACATTCTCCCCATGACCATGTGGGTTTCCTCTGGGTGCTCAGGTTTTTTTCCATATACCAAAGGTGTATAGGTTAGGGTTAGTAGGCTGTGAGCATGCTATCTTGATGATGGAAGCATGGTGACTCTTGCATGCTGTCCCCAGCACATCCTCGGACTGTGTTGGTAGTTACGGTAAATGACGCATAACACTGTATGTTTCGATGTTCCCATGTACGTGTGTCAAATAAATCTAATCTTTACAGATTCTACAGGGTACTGCTGAGACCACACCTAGAGTACTGCGCCAAGTTCTGGTCTTCTTACTTGAGGAAAGATATATTGGCTTTGGAGGCGATGCAGAGGAGGTTCATCAGATTGATTCCAGAGATGAAGGGGTTAGACTATGAGGAGAGTTCAAGTAACCTGGAACTATTCATACTAGAATTCAGAAGAATAGAAGGAAAACTTATGGAAAAATGTAAAATCAGAGAAGGGATACTTAAGATAGAGGTAGGAAAGTTGTTTCCACTGGAAGGGGACATAACCTCAAGATTCAAGGGAGTAGATTTGGGATGGAGATGAGGAGGAACTGCTTTTCCCAGACAGTAGCGAATCTGAGGAATTCACTAGATGCTGCCAAATTAAATATACTTAAGACACAGCTTTCTGTATCATAGTGGAATTAAGGGTTATGAAGAAAGGGCAGGTAGATGCCTTTGGACCAAATGATTTTTATCTTCTGTGGCATGGCAAAATACAGTAATGTATGTCACAGCAATGCTAAGTGGCAGGTCATTGTGAGATGGCATATGCCCTCTCCTATTTCTTGTGTTCTTATGTTTGGGGCAGCGTGGCAGTGTAACACTGTTGCAGCGCAAGTGACTGCTGATTGGGAATCAACTCACGCCGCTGTCTATAAGGAGTTTGTTCATTTCCCCCATGGTCAGCTTTCCCCCAGCTGCTCTGGTTGCCTCCCACATTCCAGGGACCTACAGCTAGCATCAGTGAGTGCATGCTATGCTGGTGCCGGAGGTGTGTGCCGACACTTGCCGGCTGCCCAGCACAATCCTTGCTGATTTGATTTGATGCAAGTGATGCAGTTCACTGGATGCATCGATGTGTGAGTGACAAATGAAGCTTCTCTTTAATTTTAATCTTTCATGCCCTAGCTGAAGATCTGAGGCTCCATAGTGGATATATGGCTATTACAATAAAGCCCACTCTGCTGTTTTTCACAAGGTTTATGAATGGGTGCCAGTCTTCTTTAATGGAGGATAAAAACCAGTCTGGTTCTTTGTCTATTACTTCTTTTCAATGCCATGATCTTCAAAGGATGGAGAACCATTTTTACTTAATCTATTAGGAAATGTGGATATTTATAGCATTTATTTTCTATGCATAATTCCCCTTGGACCAAATGATTTTTATCTTCTGTGGCATGGCAAAATACAGTAATGTATGTCACAGCTATGTTAAATGGGAGAAACAAACACAATGAAAGTCCAATACTAGTTTGACCAAACACACAGTCTTCAAAAGGCAACATGATATTATTTCTACCTGCCTCCCTCTGCCCAGTAGCCACCATTACTACTCTTGCGTTCATGTTCATTTTGGGGAGCAGGCCCTAGGTGGAAATACATTATATACTTTGAAGGGATATTTAACCATAATTTGCATGTGGCAGGATGCAATTATCAGTCACAGCTGCCAGCCTATGTTTGCTTTGGAGCAGAATTGTAACCACGTTTCTTAGAAGCAGAAATTTGGCAATATGCTTCCTTGATCTATTTACCTCTTCTGGCTGCCTGAAAATGGGTGGTGAACATGAAGAAAATCTGAGCTCATTAATGTCTGGATTGAACTGCCACGCAGCAGGACAAAAATCCTTCCAAAATTGAAGAATTTAAAATAAATTAATCTTGATGTAATCAAGATGCAAGTGAAATTGGATTTCCACTGGGGTTGGAGTAAAATCTTTTTTTTTAAAAAAAGGACATCTGAATAGATTGAGCTAAAGGTAATTTTCTAAATTGTTTTTCTTGTATGTATAAAATATCTGCCGGTTTTATTTTGATAAATGATTCAGAAGCCCTCTTATAATTTTCTAGTTGATTTTGACCTAAATACATATAATTTACTGTTCACTTTGGAATTTAGGAATTTTAGTTATTTATATTCCAAAAGATTAATAACAGGAAATGGAAAATCTTTAATCATATTGTTTGCATTAAGTATTTGCTGATTGGGTATAGTAAAGAGCTGTGTGCTATTTGTAACCGCAAAATAACATGCTACCATCACACCAGTGTGACATTTTCTTCCTCCACTATAGCTTATCTAAATGATATTAGTTATTAGCAGGTCATGAGGAGCATCTTTTAGCTGTGAACCTTTGCATCAACCCAAGAGTTGAGTGAGAAGGCGATGTTTGTTTGGGTTAACCTCCAGCCCAGATTGCAGTGTCTATTGCATGACCCAAAGTGCAGTTTTTTAAATAAATTGTTAGTATAAAAGTGTCATTGACTTCATCAAAACTTAAAAAAGAGAAGTTAGTATATTCTTGAAATGCAAGAAGAATGAAAAAGCAATGGAGAAAATATTTTATCATAATGCCATTTCTTTCCAATTTTCCTTGATAGTGACAAATGCATCGTCTCCCCAACAGGTTATTGATACCATTACTTTTACTTCTGTTTTAAATAGGCATGGGCTGTTTCTGGGGTGCTGAGAGAAAATTCTGGACTCAGCAGGGTGTCTATTCCACTCAAGTTGGATATGCTGGTGGATCATCGCCAAACCCAACTTATAAGGGGGTCTGCTCAGGTATATTTGAAATTTCCTATGTGTTTTCAGAATGATCAACATTTCAGATGTATTTAGAAACTCCTGTATGATTCAAACATATGCTAAGAGGATAGTGAAATATATATTTAAATTCAATGTATTACATAAAACTACATAAAACAATGGTTGCAAGTTGAAGATCTTATCGAAAGCTTTATATTTTGAGTCGTGAAGGTAATGCTAGCAGGCATTTTTAGAGATGGGAGATCACTGACGGAACATTTATTTTTGTTGTTTAGTAGTGGGAATTATGCGTGCCATTTGCTATATCTTTGCTCTTTACTAAATGGTGTCCCTTGGCAACATCCAAAAACAATGCATAATTTTCTATGCATAACTACACTAACCATGTTCAAGTCCACCCACTTCATCTGTGCTCAATCATCAGCAAAGTGGTGGATGGTGTTATTGACAGTGTCAACAGTCAACAGTCAGCACTTACTTTCCAATAACCTGTTCACCAATACTTAGTTTGGATTTCGTCTGGATGACTGTGCTTGAGACCGTATCACAGTCAAAGCACAGCACTAAGAGCAAAATTTCAGAGATGAGCTCCTTGACCATTGTGTGCATATGGATCAAGGAGACCTTGTGAAACTCAGCATCGAGGGAAAACACTGTATTTTCTTTCAGAAAGGTGGATGATCAGCTGTTCCAGCCCCAGGATGTGAACACAGAGGTTTCTCAGGATAAGCACAAATATTCAGGTACTTAATCAATGGTCTTATTGCCATTATATGGGTAGAACAAGTGATATTTTCTGATGGTTAGTTAATTCCGTTGCTAACTGTTCAACAAATGAAGTAGTCCAAGCCTGCTTGCAGGAAGACTTAGACAACATTCATGTGTGGGTTGATTTGTAGTGTGAATGTTACTTTCCATTAGATGGCAGGCAATAACCATCACAAACAAAAGGAAGCCTAACATCTGTCAACATCCTGGGGTCATCACTGGGCAGTTGCTAAAAATGGCATGCATAACAAAGTAGGTCACACATTGGGTATCCTATGATGAATGACTTGTTCCTGATCCTTACCACGCTCCACAAGGCACCAGACAGGAGTAGTACAAAATACTCTTTTCTTGACTGCAGCTCCAACAACACTTAAGAAGCTAAATACCGTCAAGGTCAGTGAATGCAAAGTGCTGGAGGATCTCAGCAGGGAGGCAGCACATACAGAGGGATGTAAACAGTTAACATTTTGGCCTGAGACCCTTCATCAGGATTGGAAAGGAAGAGGGCAGAAGCCAGAATGAAAGAGTGAGGGGAGGGGGAGGAGTATGTGTTGGCAGCTAATATGTGAATCCAGGTGAGGGGAAGGACTGAATAAAAGGAGTGATGTGAGAATTTGGGAGGTGATACGTGTAAGAGATAAAAGGCTGATAAAGGAAGCTGATAGACCATGAAAATAAAGGGAAAGATGTGGGGACCAGAAGGAGTAAAGTGATGGGCAGGGCAGAGGAAAGAGTAGGAGTAAAAGGGCAGTTGAGATAAAGAAAACTAAGGTTGGGGGAGGGGGGGAAACAGAGGGGAGTGGTTAGGAAGTTAGAGAAATCAATGTTCATGCTCTGAAGTTGGAGACTACCAAGACAGAATATGAGGTGTTGCTCCTCCAATCTCCATCTTGCCTCAACATGGACAGAAACGTCATTGTGGGAATGGGAATGGGAAGGGGAATTAACATGGCTGTGCATGGTAGATCCTGGCTGTGCATGGTATTTGACATAGTGATTTCCCCCATTCTGTGGGTCTCACTGATGTGGAGGAGAGAGCACCAGATGCATTAAATAACACTGATGTAAATTGCTGCCTCACCTGGGAGGACTGTTAAGGGCTATGTACAGTTGCAAAAAAAGTTTGTGAACCCTTTGCAATTACCTGTTTATTTTTGCATTAATTACTCATAAGATGTGGTCTGATCTTCATCTAAGTCACAATGTGGACATACATAATCTTCGTAAACTAATATAGTGTTGTACTTCCCATCAATACTGAGTGCACTATTTAAACAATTTTGAACAGTCTAGGTTCAAAAAAAGTATGTGAACCTCTGGGGTAATGCCTTCCATAAAAGCTATTTGAAGTAAGGTGTTCCAATCAATGAAATGAGATAGGAAGTGTGGGTTGTAGAGATACCCTGCCCTATAAAAAAAGACACACAATGTCAGGTTACTGACAGAGCCTGGTCTTCTCAAGAAAGATCTGTTTATGTGCACCATGCCTCGATCAAAACAAAACTTTCAGCAGACTTTAAAGGAAGCATTGTAGAGATGCATGATGCTGAATATACAATGTTGAAGGACGTGAAAGAGATCCTAAGGGTAACAGTGAAAGTCCTGCAGAAATCTCCAAGACTTGCTAGTCTCTGTTCATATGTTTAATATAAAGAAAAACACTGAGCAAGCATGATGTTCATGGATGGACACCACAGAGGAAACTACTGCTCTCCAAAAAATAACACCTTGGTGTTCCACAATGCTTCCTGGACAACACTGTGTAGACAGGTGAGAAAAAGATTTTGGCAGGAATGCACACCTCTATGTTTGGAAGGAAAAGGACACTGTACAGCAACACCAAACCTCATCCCAACTGTGAAGCATGGCAGAAGGAGCAACATGGTTTGAGGCTGCTTTGCTGCTTCAGGGCGAAATATTGAGGGAACAGAGAATTCAAAGTTATATCAAGACATTTTACAAGAGAATGTCAGGGTAGTGGTCCATCACCTGAAGCTTAATAGAAGTTGGATGATGCAACAAGACAATGATCTTGAAAAACAAGAGTAAATCAACAACAGAATGGTTTAAAAAGAAGAAAATTCATGTTTTGGAATGGCCAAGTCAGAGCCCAGACCTTAACCCAATTGAGATGCTGTGGCATGATCTGAAGAGGGCTGTTCATGCAAGGTAACCAGAAATATTGATGAACAGAAACAGCTTTGTATGGAGGAATGTTCTAAAATTCCTCCTTGCCATTGTGTAAGTCTGATCAGCAACTACAGGAAACATTTTGTGGAGATTATTGTTGCTAAAAGAGGTTCTACCAGTTATGAAATACAAGTCTTCACATATTTTTCCACCTGGACTGTGTTCAATAAAGACATGAAAATTACAATTGTGTGTTATTAGTTTAAGCAATTTGCATTTGTCTATCATTGTGACTTAGATGAAGATCAGAACACATTTTATGAGTTATTAATGTAGAAAAAACTGGTGATTGCAAAGGGTTCACAAACTTTTTCTTGCAACTGTAGTAAAGTTCTTTTAATACTGTATGCTCGATACTTTGCTGGTGCCAGACTTGCAGATTCTCTAAACTACCAGATGTTACTAAAGTTCAAAGTAAGTTTATTATTAAATTGCATATGTATATGTCACCATATACCTCTCTGAGATTCATTTCTTGTGGACATACTTAATAACCAATAACCACGATAGAATCCATGAAAGACTGCACCAACAGGGTAGACAACCAGTGTGCAAAAGACAGCAATCTGTGCAAATGCAAAAAGAAAGAAAAATAGAAATAATAAAAATAACTAATAAAGTAATAAATACTGAGAACAAAATGAAGAGTCCTTGAAAGTGAGTACATAGGTTGTGGAAATAGATCTGTGATGGGGCAAGTGAAGTTATCCCTTCTGGTTCAGGAGCTTGATGGTTGCTACATCAGATATTTCATTTACTCTTTCTTGAAATATTGCAAAATAGAATAATAAATTTTCTAGTGAAGCCTAAGTTGAAAGAGATTATGAGTAACAAGCCCCCAGTAAATATAAAGGAGTATGAGAAGCTGAAGCAGGTAAATTTTGCAGCAACACAGCTAACTGAGGCAGATGAGCTTAAACCGAATTCAGAAGCTGGGGCTGCAATTAGTGGTTGAAAGTGCAACAGATATTCATCTATTGAATCATCGGCAATCAATAACGCCTTTTAAAATGCATCAGTTAGAGCAGCTGCACCTGTCTATTTGCCGTATTTTTTTTCACTAGTGTTTCATGCCAAACTATCAAGATTTCCAAAAGTTGGATGGTAGATTATTGTAGTTTTACACCCTTCCACCACTCCAAGCATTATTAATTACCTTCTGTTTCAGCACATTGTGATGGAAGTGTGTCTCATTTGTAAAATGCTCTACAATCACTTGCTTGTGCTGCTATCAAGTTGCAGTGGCTGCTACCAAATAGGGCAAGCCCCTATGACACAAGGGGATTTCTCTTAGTATTTCCAGACAAGTTGCACACCACTGTTGGAGAGAGATTTCCATTTCTCCATTCCCTGGTCTGTATCCTAGTGTTCCTGATCAAAGAATCTTCTGGGAACTTTTTTTAGTAGAAGCACTATACTGGTTCAAGAAGACTCACCCCACCTTTAAAAGGCAATTGCTGCAAGTTGATCTCCCTGTTAATGGCCACATCCCAACAAAAGACTAAATAATAAAAATTCTTATTTCTTTAATTCTAAATAGCTGTACCATTTTGCTGTAAGGAAGAATCCAAACTGTAAATGAATAAACATTGTTTGATTTTTTAATATCTTTATTGAACAATAAAATGGGCAAAGGTAAAACTAGTGAAACATACAATAATCAGTATTCTCCCCTTGACATCAAAGCTGTTAAAAGGGTGGCCTCTTGCTGATAATTAAACCAAGTTATTAATGTTAGTATTGGGAATATTTGAATATTAGTTTAGCATCATTTTCCAAGTTGGACAGCAGAGTAATTGAGATTCTAAAAGGAGCAAATATGTTGCCTGAAAATCTATATCCAGAATATTAACATTCCAGCCTAGCAGTTTACTGAGCAACACACACAAAATGCTGGAGGAACTCAGCAGGCCAGGCAGCATCTATGGAAAAGAATACAGTGGATGTTTCAGGCTGAGACCCTGCATCTGATGAAAGGTCTTGGCCTGAAACGTCAACTGTTTACTCTTTTTCCATGGATGCTGCTGAGTTCCTCCAGCATTTTGTGTGTGTTGCTTGAGTTTCCAGCATCTGCAGATTCTCTCTTGTTAGTAGTTTACTGTTACGATTGCTCGCGGATTGGTCTGCTCTTAAGCTTAATATATTGTGTTGGGTTCTTTTGAAGCTATGTTTGCAGCCAATCACAGTTGGAGACCATAGAGGACTGGTTGGTTCATACTGCTATTCTACTGAGCAGAATGGAAATGCATGATGCTCGATAGTGATAGTAAAGTGGATGCAATTGGTAGTGATGGTGCTTAGGGGAGGGGTTGGAATACCAGAGAGCACTATTTCTTCTAAGCTGCGTGGGTGCGTAGCTGCACGGTAACTGAAACGCCTTTGCTGCCATGTTGCTGGAATCTTCTTTTATATAATAATATAATGTTGAAATTATGCTAATATAATTTGGAAATCTATATTAACATAATTGTGTAATACCCTGTAATTAATAAATGTACCACAATCTTTATTTTGAAAGATTTTAGAGCTTCAGTGTATTTACATTGTCAGTATTTCAGATTACAACATTGTTACAAAGTGTAATAATAAACACAGAATGGAAGTCAGTAGCTCATTGTTAATAAACCGCCTGCCGGCTGAATGCCAACACCATCTAGTCAAAACATTTTATTTTTCCCATTGTGCCTGTCAGTTGTTTTGACTGCCAGACATCATTTACTTGTGTTGTTAGTTATGGTTAGTTCTTTGATATGAAAAATATGAAAAATTTGATATGAAAAATTCTATATTCTGACTTTTTGGTAAGTAATCTTTCAAAAAAGCATAATCTACTAAGTTTTTAATTAAAAATTGTTTGAACAAGGTAAAAAATAGTTCATATAAAATTGCTTGCATGACTGTGGTTATATTATTAAAATTATATATTTTTGACTTACCGTGTAACATTTTCAAATGGTGGTAATTATTATTTTTAGTATTCTCAAATAATAATAATAATAATTACTTTACTATCCTAAGGATGTCAAAAAGAAAAGTAGAAGTGTTAAATACTTTGAAGAACAAAGCTTGTAGTAAACTTTTGTATTAAAACTTTTGATCCAGTATTGCAAAGAGCAAGTTATTGAATGTAAAAATCCAATCAGCAACTACTGCTTGAAGATTTTGACCAATCCACAATATCGAGTTGCATTAACTGTCCTTAACAATGTTTTAGAAGATCTGGCATCTCTTTATAAATTCCTTTAGAAAAGCTGTTTGATTACAATTGAAGCACTGCAGTATGCAAAAATAAAAAATAACAAGTTATAGTCACAGTTTTTTGGTGATATCATTTAATGGAGTGACAAAGTGAAAGATCAGACGTCGATACTGCGCCTATTATTCGAATCATTCAGTGTGTGTGTAATCACTTGGATAATAGATTTCCTGATGATGAGTTAAGTTAATGGCAAGCTTTTGACCCTGTTGTTACTGCAAACACAACACATTTTGAATTTGGGAAAGAGAATGCTGTACGACTGACAAAAAATACTCAGCTACTATTATGGACAACAACAAAAGTGTTGCCTCAAAACTATCACAAAATTACTGAGATTTCAAATTCGTCATTTCTGTGAAAGTTAAGACTGGTTCAATTTAGATATTCACGGATATGTTGAACTACATGCTTAGAAATGAAGGATCTGAAGATCTGTCAATTTGTGTTGATATCGTTGGAACGTTTCAAGCTTTTAGTGCTGACTGCGAACATGGATTCAGTCTTATAAATTCAATCATATGTAAATATAGAAACAGACAAGAAGTGGAACATTTGGATGATCTATTGAGAATTAATCTAGATGCAAAATTACTCTGGATAATGTTTATAGACAATGGATTTGTAATGAGGACAGACAAGTAAAAGTTTACAAAATGTGAAAGATGTTCTTTGTGCGATATTTTATACCCTTCAATTAATAAATAAAATCAAAAGTATGTAATTGTTCTTTTTTATTTCTAAATATTGATAGTATGTATATTATAAAAAACATTTAAAGTGCCAGCAGTTGTAAAAATAATTTAGAGGGAATGAGAGTGGAGAGGGCAGGGTGGTAGAAATGGTGAGAGGAAGAAATGTTCTGTTCTTTAACAATGATGTTTTAGATTTTGTTGAGCTTTGTTGAGCTTTTGGTTACCTTAATAGGTAACCAAAAAGAGATAGAAACCCTTGACTTGTTTAATGTAATTGCCAATCTCTACTATAGTTGATTTTCACAGATACTTAGCTATTACATTTTTAGGATGATTGTTTTATGCCTTAAGTATGTTTATTATTGTGAATTCTTTATAATGTGATTGCTGTCAGTATCACGTTATCTGCACACGTTTGAGAAGAAAATTAGCCAATCTTTTTATTGATAATGAACAAAATGTGCCTAATTAATAAATATTTGCTGTACAACATCTTGACTAATATCTGAAAGAGTAAGGCCATTTATATTGTAAAATCAATGACTGCACTATTTACTGAGTTCATTAATTTATATATATTTGATTTTTAACAATTGAACAACTGTTCAAATTTGTGAGATTAATCTATGAGTTCCTCTGGGTGATGACACTAAGTTGCTTCCTTTGCATAAATTGATTAATTATTTTGTTCACTTATTGATTATAGTTCAAAACCCAGGTATTGCTATTGACCCCGTGAACCTCAAAGGAGCAAAGCAAAGACAGTAATTTTCATGCCAGTGGACAAGTCCATGGTAAGAGGTCTTCATTTGGAAAGCCTCAAAGACACAAATCTGAAGGAGATCACAAGTTTGAACCAGATTTCATCTCACCAGCAGGGTTAAAGTTTCCTTGCATTGAGATCATATTGGGACTTCTTAAAATAATACTTAAGCTCTTCTTTCAGGGACTTTAGACTAGTTTTTTGGTGGATCCCATAAATTGCCACTCATGAATAGGGTATGCTTGGTCTGTTTAACTAACTTGTGCAGTCGAAACTTTAACGTTCCGACCGTGCAATTTTAAAGGGAATAGAGAGCAAGTTGCTTCAGTTTTTCATACTGAAGCAACTTGCTACCTCTTCCCTTCACCACCCTTTTTTCACTAACCATGGTGGCTATATTTGGAACAGGTGGAATCTCAGCTTCCAAATGGACCGTTTTCTTTCTCTTGGACAAATCTAGGATTGGCATTTCCATGACCATGCTCCCTTTCTGGCAGATTAGCTTCCTGTCAAGGGCAGAGTTGGAACAGGCCAGACAGCTGTAAGATCCTGGCTTCAAAGAGAATTACCAATGTCACTGCAGCAGAGATGGATACAAGCAAGGTGCAACTAGGAAAGAAAATATTAAGAACTAAAGGAGGGAAGAATGGAGGCTGAAAGGGTAAGTGATCAGGATTTCAGTGGTTTCATGGACAGGCATGTCAGTGGCCATAAATGTGAGTCAATTTTGGTGTGTTGTCTCTAGTGAAGATTCACTAACTGGTTCCAGGGATTGTGAGTTATGAGATTATTTATGTTAATCCTAGAGGCCTCAGCTTAAGTTGTAATCTTAAAGACGGCACCGTAAGCAACACTGCTGTCCTTCAATTTAGGATTGAAGTGTTTATATGAGCTGTTGGAGGTTCTGCCTTCTGACCTCAATTGAGATGGGGATGTGTCACATTGATAGGAAGGATCTATAGAGATGAAGGGGAAGAAGCTGTCCCTGAGTTGTTGAGTGTGTGCCTTAAGGCTTCTGCATCTCATACCCGATGGAAACAGTGAGAAAAAGACATGCCCAGGGTGCTGGAGGTCCTTAATAATGGACGCTGCCTTTCTGAGACACCACTCCCTGAAGATATCCTGGGTATTGTAGGCTACTACCCAAGATGGAGCTGACTAGATTTAGAACCCTCTGCAGCTTCTTTCAGACCTGTACAGTAGCCCCTCCATACCAGACGGTGATGCAGCCTGTCAGAATGCTCTCCACGGTACATCTATAGAAGTTTTTGAGCGTATTTGCTGACATGCCAAATCTCTTCAAACTCCTAATGAAGTAATCTCACTGTCTTGCCTTCTTTATAAGTACATCAATATAATTTCAAAGTTCTTGATTGTTTGAGAAGCTCTCTGGGGTATCCTGAGTAAGGCAAGATTTTGCTTTCTTTGGATGAAAATCCAATCAAAGCAGTCATTGAAGTACAGATCTGATAATACTGAGCCACAGTAACATTTTCCACATTCCAGGAGGGTAATAAGCAATCCCATGTAGAACCTTAAACATTGCAACTCAGGTACAGGCCATTTGGCCAAAATGGTGTGCTGAATCAGCTAAAAGCAAATCAAAAACACCCAAGCATTAATCCCTCCTACCCACACGATATCCATATCCCTCCATCTTCCTTATATCTATGTGCCTATCCAGACATCTTTCAAAAGCCTCTAATGTATTTACCTCCACCATCTCACGCAGTTCCTTCCAGTCAACCACGACTCTGAGTAAAAAAATCTTACCCCTCACATTCCCCTTGAACCTATCACCTTGCACCTATAATGCATGCCCTCTCTGGTATTAGACATTTCAATCCTGGGAAACAGATACTCTCTGCCATTCTGTCTATGCCTCTCATAATCACGCAAACCTCTCTCAGATCTCCCCTCAGCCTCTAACGCTCCAGAGAAAACAACCCAAGATTTTCCAACCTCTCATGATAGTACATGCCCTCTAAACCAGGCAGCATTTGAAATGGACTTCAATATCTCTAATTCTTTTGGTAATGTTTTACCAAATATGCAATTTGTTGCTTGCTAATTAGGAACCTTGCTGAAGGCAACTAAAAGAATTAATTAAAATCAGTAATGTAATTTATGATGTGTCATATACTTAAGAATTACACAGTATTTTAAGACTATCATTGCATTATTCAGTTGACATAAATCAGACCTATTGAATTTGTAATATAACTACATAAAAATGACTCCATCATTCTATACTGGTTTGTGGCTGTTTGGCTATAGATTAGTATTGTTCAGCTTCTGTGACATCAGTACAATTCATTTTCAAGAAGTTTAAGATTTTACACAAATCTATTTAGTTGGTCTGATTCTGTTTCTACAGTAACTGCAGTGTTCCTTTTGGTGGCATTGACTGCTTGCAGTCTTTCCTCATTGTGTTGAACTTCTTTTGTTTTGTCTGAGACAAAGCTTTTTCAGTTGTTTACATCAATTGCACAAGCTGTGCATCAGGATGTGCTTGAAATACCATTATAGGCTGCTTTGTGATTGTCAGTCATACAAGCTGCATTTGGTTATCTTGCCGGTTGTGCTCTGGAGGAATGATTGACATTGGCCTACAATTTTTCCACAATTTTAAATTGCAAGTGATTCTCATTTGGCCTGCATTATGGCTATAAATTGGTATCATTAAAGTTGTGCATCTTTATGATAGCAGACTAGAAAAAGAATTTTGGAATGCAGGGGTTGGATTTATTGACCTGAAATGTTAACTCTGTTTTTCTCTACCCTCATCTGGTGAGTATGTACAGTATATTCATATTTATTTGGTAGCTGACATTATTTATCGACGCAGGTGTTCTTCAACTGTCATAAAGCTAACTTCGTAACAGCAGTCACAATTTATGTTTCAGAAGACTCACTGCAGTTACATTTTGTAACTTTGGACAAGAATTAAAAAGTTGGTCTGTAACAGCATTCTCTCTCCATGTCAACACTCAAAAATTCTTTAGAAATAAGGGTACTCTGGGTGGAATTATTAAAGTACATCATATAAGGTTAGTCATTTGTTGCAAAGCAACATGTAGTGTTCGCTAAATGTTTGTTAACTGCTGCCTGTTTTAGTATTATGGAACGATTAAACACTTCCAGCAAGGTGAAAGTGTTATATTTTTAATTAGAATGTGTTTGTTTTGCAGTCCGTGTTCTAGGTATTGTCATGACAATTAAGGTGAAAATACACCATGTTGTCCCTTGAAGGCGTGTTGGATGTGGAGGAGAATCTGATTTTGGCTACACTTTTTCTTGCCCTTGATGTCTCTTGGGGAATTCTCATACTGAATTCTCAAACTTGGCATTCTCTTTTTCTCAGTAGATGTTTCATTGTTTGGAACTTAACCATATGACATGGGAGCAGAATTAGGCCATTCAGCCCATTGAGTCTGCTCCTCCATTTGAACATAGAAAATGGAAATTTACAGCATATTACAGGCCTTTCGGTCCACAATGTTGTGCCAACCATGTAACCTACTCTAGAGACTGCCTAGAATTTCCCTAGCGCGTAGCCCTCTATTTTTCTAAGCTCCATGGCCCTATCTGAGAGGGTCTTAAAAGACCCTATCGTATCTGCTTCCACCACCACTGCTGGCAGTGCATTCCACGCACCCACCATGCTCCGTGGGAAAAACCTACCCCTGACATCTCCTCGGTACCTATTTCCAAGCACCTTAAAACTATGCCCCCATGTATTAGCCATTTCTGCCCTGGGGAAAAAGTCACCTCTCATCCTCCATCACTCCAAGGAGAAAAGGCCAAGTTCACTCAATCTATTTTCATAAGGTATGCTCTCCAATCCAGGCAACATTCTTGTAAATCTCCTCTGCACTCTCTCTATAGTATCCACATCCTTCTTGTAGTGAGGTGATCAGTACTGAACACAGTACTCCAAGTGGGGTCTGACCAAGGTCTTATTTAGCTGTAACATTACCTCACGGCCCTTGAACTGAATCCCATGGTTGATGAAAGCCAACACACCATAGGCCTTCTTAACAACACTGTCAACCTGTGCAGCAGCTTTGAGTCTCCAATTGACACGGACCCAAAGTCTCTCAGATCCTCCAGACTGCCAAGAGTCTTACCATTTATATTATATTATGTCTTCAAATTGGACCTACTAAAATAAACCAATTCACATTTATCTGGGTTGAAGTCCATCTGACACTTCTCTCTCAACCCAGATCTGCATCCTAGATGTCCTGCTCTAACTTCTGACAACCCTCCAGATTATCCACAACACCCCCAACCTTTGTATCATCAGCAAACTTGCTAACCCACCCTTCTACTTCTTCATCCAGGTTATTTATAAAAATCACACAGAGGAGGGGTCCCAGAGCAGATCTCTTCGGAACACCACTGGTCACCTACCGATCTCCATGCAGAATACAAACCGTCTACAACCACCTTTTGCCTTCTGTGGGCAAGCCAGTTCTGGATCCATAAAGCAAGGTCTCCTCCTTAATTTCTGAAGGAGCCATGCATGAGGAATCTTATCAAATGCCTTACAGAAATCCATATACACTACATCCAATGCTCTACCGTCAAAGTATTTTGTTACATCCTCAAAGAATTCAATCAGGCTCGTTAGGCACGACCAGCCCTTGACAAAGCCATGCTGACTATCTCTAATCAGATTATGTCCTCTAAATACTCATAATCCTACCTCTCAGGATCTTCTCCAACATCTCACTGGTCTATCATTACCTGGGTTATCTCTACTGTTTTTTTTGAACAAGGGAACAACATTTGCAACCGTCCAATCCACTGGTACTTCTCTCATCCCTATTGATGATGCAAAGATCATCGCCAGAGGCTCAACAATCTCCTCCCTCTCTTCCCACAGTAGCCTGGGGTATATCTCAACCGGTCCTGGTGATTTATCTAACTTGATGCTTTTCAAAAACTCCAGCACATCCTCCTTCTTAATGTCTATATGCTCAGACGTTTCAGTCTGCTGTAAGTCATCCCCACAACTGCCCTGGTGAATACTGAAGCAAAGTTTGATTTGATCAAGGCTGATCTGTTTCTCTCTCCACCATATTCCTCTGCTTTCTCCTTGTAAACTTTCACGCTCTGACTTATCAAGAACCATCAGCCTCTGCCTTAAATATACCCAATGACTTGGTTTCCACAGCCACTGTGGCAATGAATTCCACAGATTTGCCACCCTCTGGCTAAAGAAATTCCTCTTTTCTATATTATATATGGAGTCCCTCTATTCTGAAGCTGTGCCGTCTGGTCCTAGACTCTCCCCACTATAGGAAACATCTTTGTATCCACTCTATCTCAACATATTGATTGGCTTCAATGAGAATCCCCCCCCCCCCCAATTCTTCTAAATTCCAGCAAGTACAGGCCCAGAGCCATCAAACACTCCTCATATGATGCCATTAATTCCCAGAGTCATTTTCATGAACCTCATTTGAACCCTCTCCAATGTCAGCAGATCCTTTCATAGATGAGCTGCCAACCACAGCTGACGAGCCCCATCTGCCCAAAGCAACTGGTTTTAAGGCACCAGTAACATGCCTTTGCCCCTTCTCCTGTGAGTAGAGACAGCACCGCTGGGCTTAGCTAAGCCACGTGTGAAAGCCAGGAGCTGGACTTGGTTGTCAGAGGCTATTTGAGGCACATGCCATTGGGAGCATTTAATAGGGAGTGGGAGCTTGTCCCCATTACCACCCCTGGCTATAGCAACCTTAAGGAACCAAAGTACTGGGTTTAGTTGTAACATGCTGAAGGGTTTCACTGCTGTGTAACACGCTGTAAGGTTTCACTGATAATGTAATGGTTTCTCTGTAGCAGCAATGTTTGGGTTATGACTAGAGATAGCAGGATTTGGAATGCTGTTGTTCTTTCTTGTGAGTCTGGAAGAGAGATTTTCGTGGTCTTTTGCTGGGGAGAGATGAAGAGAGAAGACGCGAATGGAGAGAGCTTGTAGACTGCTGGACGGGGTGGACTTGGAGTGAGGGTCCAAAGGGCAGCGACAATCTGAGGAGTTGATGGTGGAAATTGGCTTATCAGTGAGCTCCAACATTGCACAATAGACTGTTTGATAAGATTGGGCCCTTTTTCTTTTGTTTCTGTTTTCTTCAACAACCCTATAGTCAAAGTAAGAATTATAAAACTTAATCACGCAGCATCCACCCAAATGAGATTTCTTAAGTTTGGCCAGGCTGGGGGCCTATCACCCCTATATTTAGCTGCTAGCCGAAGCGAGAGTTACATAATAAAAGAGAATTCAATATGGGTACAAGTCTTGTGGATTCTGCAAAACTACAACCCAGGTCATAAATTTGCCATTGGTTACTACCAGTGTGAAATACAGGTTAGTTTTGAAGAACTAATTTGTCATAGACATCAATTCATCTAATGCAAAAGTTCTATCCATGTATTTGTTACCTTTGGATTGGTTTGCTCTGGTTGATGGTTTCTCATCTGCCACCTTTTGTAAACACGAGGTCACCCAAAATTAATTTGTACCAAATCCCACTGGCTGACTATCTCTGTGTTTGATGACCTTCTTGTTAAGTGATGTTCCGATTTTGAAATGCTGATTCACATTTTTAAATCTGTCTGTGACCTCAAAGTTCAAAATAAATTTATTTTTCAAGTAGATATATGTATGTCACCATACCATACCCTGAGATTCATTTTCTTGCAGGCATTCACAGTAGGGCAAAGACCTAAAATAAAATTGATGACAGCTACACACAAAGACTAACAAGCATGCAGCATGTTAAAGACAAATGGCACAAATGCAAATAAATGAAGAGCGAGTGAGCAAATAAATAACACAAAGTATACTGCAGATGCTGTGGTCAAATCAACACGCAGAAACAAGCTGGATGAACTCAGCAGGTCGGGCAGCATCTGTTAAAACGAGTCCTGACTAAGGGTCTCGGCCCGAAACGTTAACTGCTTGTTTCAACAGATGCTGCCTGACCTGCTGAGTTCCTCCAGCTTGTTTGTACATGTTGAAATAAATAAATAATATTGAGAACATGAATTGTAGAGTCCTTGAAGGTGAGTCTATGGGTTATGGAATCATGTTGAGTGAAGTTCAAGAGTCTGGTGGTTGAAGAGTAACAACTGCTCGTGGCCCTGGAGGTCTTGGGACCCAAGGCTCCTGTATTTCCTTCCGGATGGCAGAAGTAACTGGAGAGCATGGCCTAGATGATGGGGGTCCTGAACGATGCAGCTTTGTTGTGGGGGTGCTCCTTGCAGATGTACTCAGTGGTGGGGAGGGTTTTTCCAGTGATGGGCTGGGCAGTTCCCACTATTTCTTTTCAGCCTTTCTGTTCCTGAGCATTGGTACAAACACTCAGGTTATTCTCCACTGTGCACTATAGAAGTAGGTCAGAGTTTTAGATGACATATCAGAATCTGTGCAAACTTCTAAGAAAGTTGCGGTTCTACCATGCCTTCTTTGTAATGGCATTTACGTGCTAGTCCTGGGATAGAGCTTCTGAAATGATAATGTCAAAGAATTTAAAGTTATTGACCCTTTCCACCTTCTATCTTCTCATGAGGACAGGCTCATAGACCTTCGGTTTCCCTCTCCTGTGAACCAGCAACTCTCTAAACAACTTGCTAGTTTTGTTATTGTAAATAAAAAAATCAAAAATAAAAATCCCAAGTGAATTCTGGATTTCCACAGTCTCCCAGGATAATAACTTTGAAACATAAGTATTGGTCAGAGGATAAATGTGCTCCTAGAAATCTATATTCTTCAGCCCTTGGCCTTTCCCACTCACCTGGCTTAACCTATCGCCTTCTAGTTAGTCACCTTGCCCTCCCCCCACCTTTTATTTAACCTGACATCGTTCCTTTCTTTCTCAGTCCTGAAGAAGGGCCTTGACCCGAAACATTGACTATTTAGTCATTTCCATAGGTGTTGCCTGACCCGCTGAGTTCTTCCAGCATTTTGTGTGTGTTGCTTTAAAAAATAGTTTTTGTTTAATTTGACTAAAAATAATATTGCTGGACTACTTCTATGATTTGCTTATGACTTTCCGTAACATTTAGGTATTTGTTAAATTTAATCAACTAAATGTATTTTTTCAATTATGTTAATTACAAAGCTTCTTTTTCCATAATGTAACCAATCATCATCTCAACATATTATTTCAGTAAAACTATTAACAAGAGGTGTGTAATCAGAAAATGAATCGCATTCTACTTGACTCAAAATACTCTATATTTTAACACTGGGCAGATTAAAACTATTACTGTCTGCAATTAAAATCTACAACCCTGATCCAAATGCGACCTGCGGCCTTATGTCCTTCACTGGGCGTTCAGCTGTCAGTTATGGAGAAAATTAAACTCTTTACATAGATTAATCTGATTAAGTAGAGCTTTAATACATTGTGTTTCTTTCAGATATTAATTGTGGTTTCATCAGGGCTGACCATGCATATTAGCAAATTGTGGCAAAGTGCTTAATCGTTTGAGCACTGTTTGTGAGAAGATGTGTCAGATGATTATTTTGTTTAGAGTAGTTTATCAACAAGGATGCTGTGTTGCATATTCAGCAACAAGGGAAATGTCTAAAGAAAATCTGCACAAGGCACGGTCACTTTAACAGATCTTAAAAGGACTTCATTAATTATATTTCTGTCAGTATAAGAATGTAACTTTATTGTATGTGGGTGTGTGTCAGATGAGAGGATGATAGTGGTGTGGGAAAGGTTGTATCTTGTTGTATCTCAAATTTTATATTTGAGATATTCTCTTGCCCCGAAAAGAGGCGAAGTTGAGCCAATGAAGCTAATTCTCTGGGCTTTGAACATAAGAGCGTAGAACCGTACAGACCCCAAGATTGTAAGCAGTGTGATTCATCTTCAGAATGGTAATCACTTAATGTCTTATCCATGTTGTATGCATCTGACTTGGAAATGTACCAGTGTTGCAAGGTCTTAATCTTAGAAAGTTTTTTTTAAACCATGGCCCTTTGTTCTAGATTCAACAGCAGGAGAAACATTTTCTCCACATTTATCTTGTCAAGGTTCCCCAGGATCTTGTTTTTCAATCAAACCCTAATTCTCCTGAACTCCATTCAATACAAATCTAGCCTCCAGAACACAAAACGCTAGAAATACTCTTACCCTGTAGCACATGTCGTAACTGAAGCATAACCTACCTAAGCAACACACATAACCTACCTAATGTTGTATTCAATTTCTCCAGCAACAGTACTGACACTCTGTTAGTTGTCCCAGATTCATTCTGTACGTGCATTGTCTTTCATTAGGACCACTCAAGAGCTTAGTAGTCTCTTAATGGTTGGATAATTTTTCTTCTCTAGCAATCTTACATTTCTCAGTTTGCACTCATGTTTCTCACTTGCCAGATCTTTGTCCACTCACTTAACCTATCCCTCCTTACCCTCCTCACATTATACCTTCCTACCTCTATTTGCTTCATCAACCAAATTTTTGGTGCTTTCTTCGTAGTCCCTTGTATAGATTGTAAAATGTAGACACCCTGGCACCAATCTCTGCAAACACAATTCATTCTTGCCAACCATCTGTGCCTAATCTCTGTTCCCTGTTGGTCAGCCATTTATTCTATCCGCACTTATGTTTTACCTCCTGTACCTTGCACTTACTGCTTCAAAATATTCCAATGATTAAGTAAATGTTTATTTCTTTCTCAAAAATCATGCTGACTTTGCCTTGATTTTTACTCAATGCCCTGTTATTTAATAGCAAATAACATTTTTCAGTGATAGATGTACAGTTAACTAGCTTGTTGTTTTCTCTTTTCTGTCTCACTCCCAGTTTGAATAAAGATTTATCTACTTTTCCATTCTTACTGACCCTTCCATGAATATAGGGAATTTTGAAAAATTAAGATCAATCCATCAAATATCTCATTACAATTTCCCTGGTGATTTAATTTCTGTGAGTTCCTCTCTCCCCTCCAATTCTGGAATGTATCCTCTATAGTGAGGTCTGGTACAAAATAACTATTTTATCCATCTCCATTTCCTGTTTCCCACTTTTAATTTTCCATACTCACTTGTGAAAATGATAGAACTCATTCTGTTGATTCTGTCTTATAAATATCTATGAAAACTCTTACTACCTGTTGTTATATATCTGGTTAACCTTTATCTCATATTTATATTTTCCATCCAAACTGTGGCCCTATATCATATGTGAAAGTCTTGAGGGGTTGAGTTCAGAAGTCGTTTACATTAATTAGTTTACTGGATTGAATGGCTGATATGTACTTCTGGCCTGCAAAGGAGAGAAGTAATAGTTTTCTGTTTTGTGTAATTCCACTGTACCTCTTGGTATGACACTTAGACTATATGACAGGGAAACAGTGCAGAAGATTTAATATTTGCATAATCAAATATTATTCAGAACTTCTCCCATTATTTCTTCAGTTATGTGTATACTGAGGTATTTCTATTGCCCTTGTTTTGAAAGCTCTGTTGGTGTAATTCCTTTCTATTTTTGGATAAATCCTGTATGGAAGAAGGACTGTGAGATGATTATATGAATCTTGACTTTTACCTATTGTGAGACAAGCTGTTAGGTCAGTTGCCACAAATGTATCTATAAATCGTCTTTTCCTGAAGACAACATTCTGTTCAATATATGTACTCAATTTTTTCCAGGTTGCATTCTTGTAAATTGAAGATGAAAAATTTAGAGCCCAGTTCCGGGTGTGGAAAATGGGAGGGACTTGTGTACCAAGTGATACTATGAAAGTAACCTCCATTGTATCCAGACATCAGCATCTGAAAAATTTCCAACCAGCCATAGATACTAACCATCTTTAAGGGATCATATAATATTTGCCAACATCTCAATGTCCTATATCCGGAATATATGTTTCCTAAGAAGACTTTAGCACCAGATGGATGAACTGTGTTCAGTTTAATCCATACCTTAGATATACACTCACATACTTATGTAATAAGTTAAAGCAAAGAGTATTTCTGATCACACATGTTATAATCTGGATGCTGGGAACCATTAGTTTAAATCTGGTTTGTGGCAACAGAAGTCCGATTTGATACTCTGACTGCTAAATTTCCAGGTTTTTGCTTGCACTGTAGTTATTAGCCAACATTGAATGGTATCTTGATTGAATGTACAGGTCGACCTTCACTAATCCAGCTACCTGTAATCCAGTTCCTTCAATAATCCGGCACTAATTTAAGATTTTCCGCGCAACTGTAACTTCAAATTTTCCGGGCCACCGTACCAATCTGCTGTGCATTGTTTTGGTAGCGCTAGATCTGTTCCCGTGTTGGCATGCTCTTGTAAGCACAGACAGGTGATTCCTGCTTGTTTTCTTGCATTTATTAATATCATTTGCATGAGGCTCGGCCTCCCGGCACTCTCCCATCTCACCGACCAGCAGCAGGGGAGCTGGCGAGCGCTGGGTCGGTCCACCTTCTTGCCCACCTGCCATCAGTCGCGCATTGCCCTCCGGCGTCGCCCGACTGGCACTCCGTTCTCTTCTGCCTACGGCCTCATATCAGACATGGCGACCCGCTGAATTTAAGCATATTACTAAGCAGAGGAAAAGAAACTAACGGGGATTCCCTCAGTAACTGCGAGTGAAGAGGGAAGAGCCCAGTGCCAAATCCCCGGCTGCCTGACGGTCACGTGAAATGTGGCGTATAGAAAACCTCCTTTCTCTGACTTCTGCTTCTGCTCACCCAGATGTGCTGCCACCAACATCAACAGTTTTTGAAGAGGCTGTTGTTCCAGTTTCAGCACCAGCTCGTGATGCTTCTCTCATTTTTCAAGATGAAGATATAGATGGTCCTGGCAACCCCACACTTGCAGACATGAAACTTTGCCTGAAGGAATATTAAACATCTCACGCAGAAGTGCTCAAATGTTCTGTATAAGTTAATTCCAGTACATTTACCTGTACCCTTTATTTTATCTGTGCCTGTACAGTACAGGTGTTGCCCGTTTTCTGAACGTTCACTTTACGACACCTCGCTGTTACGAAAGACCTACATTAGTTAGCTGTTTTCGCTAACAGAAGGTGTTTTCACTGTTACGATAAAAGGCAGCATGCACCAGGCAGCCAAGCTCCTCCCCCGGAACTGCATTCTAGCCGCCATTGCTTAAACACGTGCCTGTGAGCGTCTGTGCTTTATGTCGATTTATTTTCACATCCATTAGCAAGATGAGTTCTAAGGTATCAGAAAAGCCTAAAAGAGTGTGTACACTAAGTGCTACACTTAGCGTAAAACTGAACATAATTAAGTGTTTCGATCATGTCAACGAAGTAAGGACAAGGTTAGTTTGGCTAAGGGTTTGTGGAAGTTGATGAAGATGATGTTGAAGAGGTTTTGGCATCCCATGGCCAAGAACTGACAGATGAAGAGATGATGAAGAGGAAAGGATAATAATTGAAGCCGAACGCAGTAGTGACTGGCCCGAAAGTGAAGTCGTCCAGGAACTGAATGTGAAGCAATTGCGTGAGATTTTCACTGCGATTGATAATGCTGCAATGATTGCAGAAAAGTATGACTTTAACTTTGAAAGGGTACGTAGGTTTAGGGCATATTTGCAGGATGGTTTGAGTGCTTACAAAGAACTGTGTGATAGAAAAATGCACAAGGCTAAGCAGTCAAGCACACTGTCGTTTTTCAAGCCTTCCACAGCAGACGACAAACCTCGACCTTCGACATCGAGGCAGACAGACAGAAGAAGATGACCTGCCTGCCCTGATGGAAACAGACAACGATAAGATGACACCCCAGTGTCCCACCATCCCAGCCTCTGACGTCTCAGCCTAACACACCATCTTCAGTGTGCTCACTGTCTTCCCGATTCCGGTTTGTGAAACTACACTGTGCATACATTATTTCTACTTTACATAGACTGTGTATTTTTATGTGTTATCTGGTATGATTTGGCAGCTTCATAGCTTAAAGGTCACTGGAAAGAGTGTTTCTGCCGAGAGCACTTGTGCCTAGCCTTTCTGCCAAGAGTGCTTGCACTGAGTGTCTTTGCTATGATGGACAGTGCTGCAATAATTGCAGAAAAGTACTCCTGCTTTATATAGGCTGTGTATTTATCAGATCATTCCTGCTTTTACTACATGTTACTGTTATTTTAGGTTTTATGTGCTATTTGGCATGATGTGGTTCTTGAAAGATCATGACCAATACATTTGGACTGACTATTAATGTTTGCCTCAACAAGTTCCCATCTTAAGTTCTTAAAAGAAAGAAGCCACACTGATTGCTGCACCAGCGCCAAGCTTATGAACAGCTGATCCATTTAGTTCCATGTTTTTGCTTTACACCACATCTTTAAAAAAAGGATTTTTCAAGCATGTAGATATTCGCATAGCTTTGAAAAACTGTAACATCACTTTCCATCACTTGTATCAGCTGTTCAGGATTCATGTAGCCTCAGGGCTGATTTAACTTTAAAGCATATCATTGTTCTTTCTTTGACACTTGCGTCTAAATCTTCATCAACTATGTTAGAGAAGCAACACCGGAAGGATTACAGCTGACTATCATCTTCTCAACGGCAACCAACGATGAGTAATAATAATGATCCTGCAGGAAGCGGCCAGATCCCAAAACCTGCAAATAATATGTGCACATTCAAATACAGGTCGACCTTCTATAATCTGGCACCATTGAGACCTGAGGAGTGAAAATGCCAAATTACAGAAAGATTACATTAAGCAATAGCTAACTGCTAAAGGTATGTGAATATGTACATGCTTGAAAAATTCTTTTTTTAAAGATGTGGTGTAAAGCAAAAACATGGAACTAAATGGATCAGCTGTTCATAAGCTTGGTGCTGGTGCAGCAATCTGTGTGGCTTCTTTCTTTTAAGAACTTAAGATGGGAACTTGTTGAGGCAAACATTAATAGTCAATCCAAATGTATTGGTCATGATCTTTCAAGAATCACTTGATTCTGGCATGGTCCCAGAGGACTGGAAGATTGCAAATGTTACTCCATCCCTTAAGAAGGGAGGAAGGCAAAAGAAAAAAATATATAGATTAGTTAGCCTAACCTCAGTGGTTGGGATATTGTTGGTGTCTATTATTAAAGATGAGGTCTTGGGGTACTTGGAGACTAATGATAAAATAAGTCAAAGTTAGCATGGTTTCTGTAATGGGAAATCTTGCCTGACAAATCTGTTAGAGTTCTACAAGGAAGTAACAAGCAGCGTGGGCAAAGAAAGATAGTGGATGTCATTTACTTGGATTTTTAGAAGGCATTTGATAAAGTGCCTTGAGGCTGTTTAACAAGATAAAATCCTATGGCATGACAGGAAAGGTGCTGGCATAGATAGCAAATGGCTGTCAGGCAGGAAGGCAGTGAGTGGGTATAAAGGGGGCATTTTCTGGCTGGCTGCCATTGACTAGTGGTGTTCTTCAGTAGTCATTATTGGGACTGTTACTTTTCCCGTTGTTTGTCAATGATTTGGATAATGGAATTGATGGCAAAGTTTGCGGATGATACGAAGATAGGTGGAGGAGTTGGTAGTGCTGAGAAAGCAATGTGATTGCAGCAGGACTTAGACAAATTGAAAGAATGAGCAAAAAGTGGCAGATGGAATACAGTGTTGGGAAATATATGATAATGCATTTTGGTAAAAGGAATAATAGTGCAGACTATTGTCTAAATGGGGAGAAGGTTCAAACATCAGTGGTGCAGGGAGACATAGGGATCCTTGTGCAAGACTCCCAGAAGGTTGATTTACAGGTTCAGTCTGTGGTAAAGAAGGTAAATGCAATGTTGGCATTTATTTCACAGGGAATAGAATGTAAAAGCAAGGAGATAATGCTGAGCCTTTATAAGGCACTAGTCAGGCTGCACTTGGGGTATTGTCAAAAGTTTTGGGTGCCATATGTCAGAAAGGATGTGTTGTCATTTGAAAGAGTCCAGAGGAGGTTTATAAGGATGTATGGGGTTAACATATGGGGAGCGTTTGGCAGCTTTGGGCCTGTACTCACTGGAATTTAGAAGAATGCATGGGGAACTCATTGAAACCTACTGAATGTTGACAGGACTAGATAAGGTGAATGTGGAGAGGATGTTTCCCATGGTGGGGCTATCCAGAACTTGAAGGCACAGCCTCAAAATTGAGGGGTGACCTTTCTGAACAGGAGGGATTTGTTTAGCCAGAGAGTAGTAAATCTGTGGAATGCTCTGCCACAAACTGGGGTGGAGGCTAAGTCTGTGGATATATTTAAGGCGGAAGTTGATCATTTCCTGATTGGTCACAGCATCAGAAGATGTGGCAAGAAGGCAGGTGTATGGGGTCGAGTGGGATCTGGGATCAGCCATGATGGAATGATGGAGCAGGCTTGATGGTCTGAATAGCCTAATTCGGCTCCTATGTCTTAGGGTCTTAATATCTGTGTGCTTCTTACTTTCAATGGCAGTAACATAAATGAATCTTCCCTATTTTCACACTAGTGCATTACAATTATCTACCACAATACACTGCGTTTAAGAGACTTTTATCTGGGACATTTAAGGCATAGAAGGATATGTTCCTAATGCAGACAAATGAGATTAGTATAGATGGTCAAAAGGACATGGTAGACCAGAAGGCCCATTTCTGTGGTATATGAAGAAGGGTTTGTAGATTGCTGTGTATCCAATAGTGATTTTACTTGTCAGTGTTTGGACCGAATTGCTGTTGCTAAACAGACCGATTTGTTGCTGTAGTTGATGTTATTGGGATTTCTTTGTTGATGCACCATTTGTTTTCAACAATGAATATCAGTAATAAAACACAAAGAATTATTTTTCCGTTCTCTTTGACCTGGATGTGTTTACATGATTGAGTTGTGATTGAATTCAATCTCCCGACCAATTTGTGATTTATTGATGAAACAGTAACAACAATAACATTTTTTATTCATCCAGAAATAGAGGATAAAATTTCAGTTGGATGAAAGTGGAGCACAGTAATAATTTAATATTTCATCTTTGAATTGTACCTGGAGAAATTCAGTATGGAGATCATTGGCTGAATTATTTTTCAAAAGCTTGAGGTACTATTTCATTTATCTATATTGATGAAAGAAATGTTGACCGATGTCTTCCATTTTTTTTGCCACAGGATGTTTGCACACTCCTGGAGCAGTTTGCATTAGCATTGCTTTGTGTGCAATGTCAAAGCATTAACAAGCAGTGATTAATGCTTTCCTAGTGCATTTCTTCATGGTTCATTCAGATATCACAGCAGGAGCCACAACAGCTAGCATAACAACATAAGTTTTTTTTTGTGCTTGCAGAATTTACTGAAGTGTGTTTGGTCAAAAGGCAATATGTTTATTTGGATACAGGCCAGTCATTTATAATGCTTGATCTGAATGGACTGAGGCATTCAACTTTCTGTTTATGAGTGTCTACAGGATGGCATTTGGTTCCTTGCTGCAGCAGATTCTCAATCTCTGTAATTTATTCTCATTCTTTCTTTCGATTTGATTCTGCCTATTGTGACCATGTGCCTTAATCACGTTATTGCATTTCCTTCATTTGTTTTCCCTTGTGACCTACTGTTTTTCATTTGCCTCATGTTCCATCTGACTCTACTACCATCTAACTACTGTGGCTTATCGGAACTAATTAACTTCACCCAACCAAAGTGCGTGGCACATGGGAGGAAGCTGGAGCACCCAAAATCATTTGTACACGTGCACACTCCACGCAGACAGCACCTGAGTTCAGGATTAAACTTGGGTCACTAGACCCGTGAAGCAGCAGCATTACTTGCTAAACCAGTCGGATGCCTTTTTCTTTAATTGAGATTGTGTGTATTTTGTTTATTAAAAGATGAGTTTTTATTCTTGGAAACAGGAGAATAGTTAACTCAAAATATGGCTGATGATAAAATGCCAGAATCCCTGAAAGTTGTTGTGGAAGCTTCGTCATGTTCATGGGATGCAATCAGTTGTGGAATTCATTCCTGTAATGTTTAAATAGTTGCTGGATGAGTCGCTTTTCGTTAAAATAAAAGGGAATCTGCCATTCATTGTCCATGATGCTGATACATAAGCTGGGACGTATTGTCAGTGATGTAACCTGGGGTCATCAGGTGTCTAGGGTCTTCCACCATCAGACACTCTCGCCCAGACAACTCAGCCAGGGATAATTAGGTCCTGGCTTTTGTCCCAGCTGCATTTTGTCACACCTTGTGATCCACAGCCTGGAGGCTCACTCAGCAGCGTCTGTGATGGTCCTGATGGCTTTTTTCTTTGCAGCGCTGTAATGCCAAAGACAGAGTTGGTTCTGCACAGCAAGCATCCAGCAAAACCTCTGCTCTACAGGCCCGCACCGTGCCGTCCACCCCTGTCTCTGGCATTGCGCTCCCTGCTCCTGGTATGTGGATTTCTTGCGTATAAACACCTCCTCAATCTGGTCTTCTCAAGGAACTGTCAGTTCTACCAGGACCACCCGCTTTGAGGTTTCTGACAGAATGACCACGTCAGGCCTCAGTGATTATGATGCAATGAAGTCAGGGAACTTTAATTGTTTGTCCAGATCAGCTTTCAATTGGCAGTCAAACACTGGGGTGAGTAAGCCTGCTGGTGATTTGGGCTGAGGCTGTGGTTGGTCTCCAGATTTGACAAAAGCTGTTGGCTTCCAAGGTTGGTGGAGGAACCTAATGTTGTTAATGGCTGAGGGGATACTTTCTGCCACTGTCTTCAACACCCGGTCATGGCGCCAGCAATAGCGGCCTTCTCCCAGGACTTTGGATAGGATATGTTCCAGGGTCCCTCTGCCAGGGCAGAGAGGACATGATGGTGAGCAAAAACATTCACTGGACCAGGCAGGATGTCTTATACAGTCTGGATCATGAACATGAAGCACTGGTGTTCTGCCTGCCAGATGTTGGACCTTTAGGTCTTCTGCTTCTACGCACCTTCCCACTTTGTCCAAACTCCCTGCTGCCTCATTCCTACTACCCTGAGGATAGGCACTTCCTGGACAAGTATGTGTCTGTCCCTGGCCTGGGGCCTGTCAAAGCAGGTAGAAGAGAAGGTGCCCCGTCTGTCCAGATGCCACTGTCCCTACCAGATCCCTGTGCCTCAGATGTGACTCAGCCATCTCTACTGCATTTTTGGCCACCCACTTCCTGCCAATATGGATCTCAATGCCTGCTGAAGAGATTTTGGGGTTGCTGGAATCTCTTATTTCTCTTCCCATACAGAGCAATACTGCTTAGGCTACGTGCGAGGCCCAGCTATCTTCGAAGGTAGCTATTGATCTTTCTTTCAAGAGCATCAACTGTTGACATGGGTACCTTATATACCAGCATGGGCCAGAGCATTCTAGGGAGGATGCCATGCTTGCAGATCCAGGCCTTGAATTTGCCCGATAGGCCTGACTTGTCCACACTGGTGACCTGGACATCTAATTCTCTGCTGGTTTTCCGGATGGTGCGGCATCTCTTAGGCTGCAGTCAAAGACCTTCCCCAGGCTGGTTTCTCAGATTGGATATCAATACCATCCAAGGAGAAACAGAATTTGGCTGCGTGTCTGCCTTTCTCTCACACCAGAGACCTGGAGTTCTCTGGCTTAAAGTTCATCCTTTCCCATGCAGTGAGCCTCTCTAGCCCCTGGAGGATCCATGTGCAGCCTGGGCCTGATGTAGTTCAGTTGGTGCTTAACAAGAGAAGTGCATTCACACACTGGTAGAATTATGTAATTGGACAACGCCCAAACCAGGCTTTGTTAGGCCACAGTTTTCAAGAATGTCAGAAATAAACAACCTAAGATTGACTCACCTGAAGATCAGCAGTTTAAAATGACACATTCCTCTTTTTGTAAATGGTTATTCTGTCATTTATTTTATAAAAAAGTATTGATGTGTGCTTTATTTACTCCATGTAAGTCACTATAAAAAGACATAAATATAACCTCAAGTATTTAATATAAAAGGAAAAAAAACCCCACTCCTATTGAGCTCAATTTTTTGCATTCTGGGCTCTACGTCCTGGGAACAACTTGTTTGCTTGGGTAAAATGTTTATGGCCACTTTCCGTGGTTTCCCTGGAATCTTTTTCTGAGTGCGTGCAATGCCAGGATTGTGTTTGGACTTAGAAGATGGAATATGATAACTACCTCAAGGAAAATGTAGCAACTTGCCCCTTACTTGCATAACTAAATTGTCCTGCCAAAGGGTTTCGGCCTGAAACATCGACTGCACTCTCTTCTCAGATGCTGCCGGGCCTGCTGAGTTCCTCTAGCATTTTGTGTGGGTTTAACTGAATTCTTTCACTATTAGTGGCTTTACTGGGGAGAGGGAATCATTGATCAGATGATTTATTGACAAGATTACAGTAGCTAAGATGGTATGGTATGGCATAGCATTCCAAATCTTCACACCGTCCAGAAAGATAAAATTATGAATGTGATAGAATATTCACTGTTATGAAAACTCTAAAGGTGACATTCCCATTGAACCATTGAATTCAATGTTCACCAAATAGCACAACGTGGGTGCTTAGCAAACTATTTACAGCTTCATCTCAGCAAATTTAACAATATCTTCCTGTCCTTCAGCCAATATCACCAAAGGGCATCAGCAACTCTTTGCCATTGCCTTCCAAGGTGTGCCGTATCCTAGGCTGAGCACCTGGTTTAATTCCTTCCCTACTAGAACAAAATCCAGTAATTTTCTACCATACTGGGGACTCAGTCATGATTAGGGTAGCAGTGAATCATGGAAATTGTTCATCACTGTTGTAAAGCAGTTTAGTAGGAGCAATTAAGGCAGCTTTCCTGCATCTGTCCCATGCAATAACAGAAGTAAATAAAATCCTGGGCAACAAAATCACACATCTGCATCTAAGTTCCGAGTGATGTTAAAAAATTTCCTTGGGATGAATTGCTTTCTGTATAGAAACTAATATATTATTGCTAAGTCAAGTGAAAACAACACATTTCCAATGTGCATAACACTATACTTACGGCGAATAAAATATGTCTGTACCCTGCCCTCAACCTCAACTCTATCACAACGGGCATGTAAAACATTTCCAGGCTGTAAAACAATGTCTTTGTGTTCTTTCCAATAAATAGAAGTGATTTGAATGTATTAGGAATTTAAAAAATTGTGCAACGATTCAGACTTTGGTACTGTCTAGATTACCCACTGTAGCTCTGATACAACTCTTAAAAATGAATTAGTAATTAATCATGATGCCCGCACTGCTTTGTGAGCTCTTCATATGGACTTGCTTCTCGTTGCTTTCTTTTTAAAAGACGAATGATGTTTGGGAAAAAAAAATGAAGTAGCAACACTAATTACTCCATCTGATCACTTCACAGAAGAAAAATATCCCCTGCAAATTTTAAACTTTGCCTGATATCTTGGAAACACTATATCACACACATCTCCAATTTGATTTCAAACATTAACATTTATTATTTTGCAGCTTTGTGTTTTATTATTAAATGTTATGTCAAATAGAAGGTTCTGTGTTTAAAATACTTTCTTCCTCCAACAAAGTTAGCTGGGGTAGAAGAACTGCAGCTGCTTCTCCATCCTGCAACTGAGGAGGAAAATCTTAGCATGCAGGTTAGGGCAGTTGCTGAGGCCTTCAATTGTAGTGCCTTTAGAGTCATGTGAGTTAATATGTTGCTTTGTCCTAAGATGACAGCCCATAGATTTACTGCCCACTTTGCATCCTTCTAATCATATCACAGCCCATACAGCAGGTAAATGTACAAACTTTGTAACTACTAACTTTCATCTTTCTAAATCTGAAGACTTACTGCTTCAGTGATAGCTTGTATAAATTGCCAATTTGTAGATTAATCTTATTGATAATTGGAAACCAAGTAAAATGCAATTACAAGTAAGTGGAGGTTTGGATATTCCGCAGATGTGACTGAGGGTGCTCAATCATGGATGTTATATGTTAACTCCTTGATCCCTTTGAAAACTTTCTTATTCAAGAGGGCTGAATTATAAACAGAGTCATGAGGGTCATGAATCATTGTGGTGAGGTCGATGAAAATTCTTGAAAGAGACGATGGTGGTAGAAAAAGGGGGGAAATCAAGATGAGCTTGATGTTATAGCTGTTATCCTTATTCATTTTATCTTATTTCTTCCCCTTGCACAAAGGAAATAATGCAAAAGTGGAAATGCTGGAAGCACTTTGCAAGTCATCCGTATCCGTGGAAGTTAACTGTTGAGTGTCTCCAGCATTTTCTGTTTTGTTTCCAATTTCCAGCATCTGTAGTTGTAGATGGAATAAAATTCACACATTCTGGGGTTCACCTTCAGGACTAACATTCCCTTTATTACAAACTAACAGCAATAGTAGTGGTGTCACTCATCCTAGAATGAATGCTCCCCAATCCTGAGTGTTCATTCCTCTTGTACTATTTCTGATCTACCTTGCTCCATTATTTCTACCCTACAGGTGCTGTGCATAGAGAGAGTCAGGGAAGCCATTTGCAGTGTCAAACTTAGAGCTTATGTGCTATGTTGCTCTGTGAGCCTTCAGACTTGAGTGCCTTGTGTGCTACATGAGCTGTGAGCCTTTCTGCGGTTAGCTTGTGTGTAGAAAGGCAAGCTTTCATCTTGGTTTATTAGATTGTTGTTAGAATGGTAATCGGGCATGAGTTCACCTTGGCCTCAAAGATGTGGCTCAGACTGGTTTGAGACTTTCTCTGCCTAGTACCAGTCCTGCAGAAACCCCCTTTATCTCTTTGCTACATGATCATCCCTTGTTCTCTGCTAAGTTGCTACAGTGCCATTTCACTATTCCTTCCCACAGTAGTTCATTGATTTTCTTCTACTGTAGAAATACTGCAGCCCAAGGCACTAAAATGACTTACCGTGTAAAACTTCAAAGAATATTTTTTCTGATACATTGAATATTTATTCTTCTGCCTAATGTTGTTTATCCTTTATTCCATCTTTAAAACATTGTCTTATTCCATTCCCTCGTCAGCCCTTTACCTGTGAAATAACATCTTCATCACTTCTTGAGCTGACTTTTCCACTAACACCTTGCACTTCACGTTAAACAAATTGTACCACTTATGTTTCACCTGTACTAAATTTTAATTAGATGTGATACAATCTTGCTGATCTCCTACAGCGTGTGGCTTCAGAAATTTCCGGCAATTTATTGAGTTACTCCCCATCCGTGCTTATCTGATCCTTCTAGTCCCTTCAGCCCAACATTTCTGCTGGCACAGTCTGTTCATTCCAAAATTGTTGTCCACACTGTTATCTTCTCTCTCTTGTCATTGGGACATATTCCAGTATCGTGGGGCATTCTGAAAATTCCCTATTTGTATTGTTTCATTCCTCTCTTGAAGACCTTTTGTAATCATAATCACTTCCCTTTCTTACTAAGTAGGTGGACTATAAAGTACCATGGCATCTGGCTTTAAGATGTCTGATAGAAACAGGAACTATATTCAAAACTAACGAGTGGTGCATTGCAGGGACTAGATTTGACACCATTTGGTTTTGCGTTTAAATCATTTAGAGGAACGAAAGACAGGACATTTGATGGCGAGGCTAAGTGTGGAAAAGGATTAGCTGTCATAGATTATGGACGGCTTGGGTGAACTAGATGGAAAATAAAAGCTGCGGTGATCAAAGGAAAAATATGAAGTGCAGAAGAGTGGAAATAATCTAAAAGACTGTTACCAGAAATGCACTTCACAAAAAAAGGCATCCAATTGTTTGACACTTGAGTAATTGGAACACGTTGTCCCAAGTGACAATATCCTTCTTCCCTACTCTCAATCAAGCCTGGTACAACTAGCTATTGAGAGAGTATAAAAAAAGAGCAGCTAACTTGATAAATTTTGCTAGAGTAAAGATGGTCAGAATTTATATTAGACAAAGCCTATTTAGAAATTATCGAGTTACTTTAGGAAATATTTGATATTAATGGAAGTTCCTACATTAGAAGTTAATGGATTTAAACAATTTCTGTAATTGAATTTTTGGGATCTTGCAAAGCAGTGGACAGAGTGGGCAGGGCGTTACTAATTTGAAGCAGGTATTGGTACATTAAAATGTTGCCTGTTGATTTGCCTACTTAACAAAGAGAATTTATTTATTTATTATTGAGATACAGTGCAGAATTGGCCCCCCGACTCTTCAAAGTGCACCAACCAGCAATCCCCTGATTTAATCTGAGTCTAATCACAGGAAAGTTTACAATCAATCTACCAACCTGTACGTCTTTACCAGTCTACCACACGGTCACGGGGAGAACATACAGACTCCTTACAGGCAGCAGGGGGAATTGAACCCAGTTGTCTGTCCTGTAAGGCGTTGTGCTAACCACTGCACTACGGTACTCTGATCTATGGAACTAATCTGATGGATAAAAGTGTGTCACCTGCTATGGTGTTTTATACTTCCTAGAATGTAGGATGGAGAGAGGGAAGGATTGTGTGGTCACAGTATTCTGAATCATGACCGAGATGGTTCTTGCAAATTCACCATTTCATCTGAAAGTAACCTGGTTTTTAAGATTTTATCTTCATAGTGGTGGTAAGATCCCTGTTTACAGGATATAGCACACTATAATGAGCATGATGTTCTTATCTCATCCATCCTTTTCCAAGTTTTGAAATTTTCAGCGGCTGAAGAAGCCGTTCTTGACCTCTTTAAATCAGTGGTGAAAGCTAGACCCAAAGTGAATGGCTGGTGTGTTCAAGGCCTGGAGCAATCTGCCACGTCAGAGCCTGGGTCCTAATGAGAGTTACAATCCGTTGTGCAATTTAAAAGCCAGCCAAGATAGACTGGAAAGGCAGGGTGTTGAGAGTTGGGCCAATTTTACTCACTGTCCCACAATGTTCACTCCTCTTTCTGTAATGCTGAGGCTATGAGACTGACACTGGCCACTGTGTAAACTTTACTGGGATTTGCCTCACTAATATGATGAGCTGATGCAAAGGCTTTGGGCCTACTCTGTGCTGCTCCAGGGATTTGGATCTAAGAACTTGTTCAAAATGCTGCTCTTGTGCTAGCTTCTATTTGCATGATTTGAGGGTGTTTTTTCTCTGTCTCTGTGTATTGGGGCATTTTTTTTTTTGTCGGGTTCTTTTGAGTTTCTTGCTTTGTGGCTGCCTGTATACAGACAAATCTCAAGGATATAAACATCCTTTGATAATAAACGTACATTGAACGTTTGAATCTCTTTTGTGTTGACCTGGGGCTCTGTACATCCCTCTGCAAATAGATCCTTGACTTCCTCACCAGAAGACTGTGCAGATCGAAAATAATATCTCCTCCTCACTGACAATCAACACTGGCTTACCTCAAGGATGTGCACTTAATCGAATGCTTTCATCTCTCCACACCCACAATTTTGTGGCAAGGCACAGCTCAAACAACATCAATAAATTTGCCAATGACATAACTCTTCTTGGCAGAATTTCAAATGGCAACGAGGAGGTGTATCAGCTGGTTGAGTGGCGTCACAGCAACAACCTTGCACTCACTGTCTGTAAGCCCAAGGAATTGATTGTGGACTTCAGGAAGAGCAAGTCAAGGGAACATTCACCAGTCCTCATCGGGGGATCAAAAGTGGAAAGAGTGAACAGTTTCAGGTTCCTAGGTGTCAAAATCTGTGAGGATCTATCCTGGGCCCACCATATAAATGTAATTTTTTTTAAAAAAAGGCATGATAGTGGCTGTATTTCATTAGGAGTTTGAGGAGAATTGGTATGTCACCAAAGACTTCCAAATTTCTTTCAAAGTACCGTGAAGAGCATTCTAACTGCATTACCCTCTGGTTTGGAGGAGTCACTGCACAGGATCAGGGAAAGCTGCAGAAAGTTGTAACCTCAGTCAACTCCATCATAGACACTAGCATCCCCAGCACAGAGGGCCCTTTCAAAATGCCACGCCTCAACAAGGTGGCATCCATTATTAAGGACCCCCATTACCCAGGATGTGCCTTCCTACCATTGCTACCATCAAGGAGGAGGTACAGGAGCCTGAAAACACACACTCATTGTTTCAGGAACAGTTTCTTCCCTTCCACCATTAGATTTCTAAATGGACATTGAACCCATGAGCACTTCCTCAGTATTTTTCCCCTCACTTTTTGCACTACTTAATTTTTTTATGTATACTATTGTTATTTATAGTTTTATTACTATGTATTGCAATGTACTACTGTCACAGAATAAATTTCACAGCATATGCTGGAAATATTAAATGTGATTCTGATTTCTATGAAAAATCTGGAATAGAATCAGAAAGTACCAGAAACTTATGGCAAGTGAGGCAGCATCGGCGAAACAAGACACAGTTAACGAGTGAGGTCAGTAACCCTTCAACATAACTGATGGATGGCTTGCTGCTCGAGGCTTCATAACATAGGGTTTGCTTGAGCTACTTGTCCACTCTGAATAATCAGTGACAGATTCACCAGAGTGACTACAATCTTGTGTAACAATGAAGTAGCACGCGCATATTTTCACAAGCTGCAACTAAAGATCAGTGGATGAAAAAGTCATATCTGAGGTGAAAAATATGCCTACTGGATAGATATTTCATTTGTGTGTAAATTCACTGTAATTGACAGGTAAAACATAACACTTAATGCAGCAGAACCATGTCTTGTGAATAAAGAGATGATTTGTCTATCTGAAGATCTCTGTCCATGGAGTGAACTGATTGTCTCAGTACTGACACTTTGTTCAAGTGTTCATTCACTTGTGAAAAGCAATCATTTTCACTTGCACCTGTGACCTTCATGAATTATAAATTAATCACATTCATGAAGGACCATTTCAAGTCACTGCCACTGATGACATATCATTTATGTATTTTTTAAGCATAGATAATTAGTTTTGAATGCACTATATCAAAACAATTAATTTTGAAATATTGTCATTCTGTTGTTAATATATCTTTCATTGAACAGCAAACAGTTTGTTAAGAAGTTCAGACTTTCAATTCATTGTGCACCTCATAGTTTAAAGTTGAATTGTTGGGCCAACATTAGTTAAAATGTGGAAGTTGCAATTCCAGTGAACCATCCTTCAATTTAACTTTCTAAACAGATTGAAACTCATGCAGGAGGTACATAGTAATAGTGTGTGACTTGACGACTGTACTTTGCTTAATATACACAGGGAATTAAAACATAGTGGGGAATAGATCTAATTATGCAGAATGCTAAACAACTGAGCTTTCTAGCTGCTTGATGATCTACTATATTGCCCACTTTCCATGCCTTTTTGATGCTGTCTTTGTATTTTTTAATTATGCAAATTAATCTTGACCTCTGAACTCTGGATTTCCGGTTGATGGATTACAATCATGTTAATGTTTATTTCAAAAGATTTTTCTGAGCTTGATTGGCTTTTCAATGTAGCCCTTGAAGGGTGGAAAATGGTTGCATTTTTATTATGTGCATCATTTGACTGGAAATTATGGGGAAAGCGGAGTGTTAAAATGACAAAGTACAATTCTAAAGCAAGACGTGGCAGAAGAACATTATGGAGATGGAGCTTTTTTCAGTAATCACGGTAACCGTAGCAATTCTCCATTAAAAAATTTAGATCTGGTTGTTTTGTCAAGCATTGACAGTTCTCTTTCAAGTTACATGTCATATTAGATTTATTCTTTCCCTTCAAGTTATTTGAAACATAATTTTCCATCTTTTTATATAAATGTTATATATATGTGCACTTGCCTGGAGAGCCTTAATTTTAATGATTTTGTTGTGCCTTTTGAGTTGTTGCTCCATTTTAAATTGTCCACACCTCAAGCCACACAATAAGGAAGTTAGGTTTATCAAGTTACAAAATCGTACAATGTAGAAATGGGTCCTTTAACCCAACAAATCCTGTTATCAAGCATATCAAGCACCCATCCATATTTTCAAATATGGATGTATATATATATATATAGATAGATATTTTCAAATCTCTTACTATCTTTCCTTTCAGTTAGTCCTGACGAAGGGTCTTGGCCTGAAACGTTGACAGTGCTTCTCCTTATAGATGCTGCCTGGCCTGCTCTGTTCCACCAGCATTTTGTGTGTGTTGTTTGAATTTCCAGCACCTGCAGATTTCCTCGTGTTTACCCATCCATATTGATCCTATTCAAATCTAATCCCATCATCTCATTTTATTCTTCCCACATTACAATCAAATATTCATCTTCTCACCCTCCCTTCTCTTCACAGCCACATTCCACTATGGGCCAATTCACAAAAATGGTTTCAGAACTCAATCTCAGTCCACCCCAAACCACCCCATAGGAAACTTATGCATGTCAACCATTAGTGTTCCACAATTGCCATTTGTGTTATTATTTAAGTTCTAAATAAGTATATTAAGAACTCAGTATCTTATAATCAAGGCGCAAAATAGGAACAAAATTACATTTGGATCTTCTCATCTCTTTAATTTTGTCTATGAGAAAAGCATACTTAGTTTAGATTCTCTAGAAGGTCTAATGCACCAACTGTGTGCATTAGTTGGTCATAGTAATGGTGTGCCAACAGCAGTTCAGTCCATAAGGCATGGAGCAGAATTAGGCCATTCAGTCCATTTAGTCTGCTCCACCATTCCATCATGGCTGATCCCAGATCCCACACAACCCCTTTGATGTGCTGGAATGCCATGAACTAATCTGTGACAGCACCCTTCGATGAGCTGGAATACTATGGAACTAATGAGTGACAGCACCCTTCAATGAGCTGGAATACAAAGGAACTGATGTGTGACAGCACCCTTCAATGAGCTGGAATACAATAGAACTAATGTGTGACAGTGCCCTTCAATGAGCTGGAATACCTTGCAACTAATCTGACAGCACCCTTCGATGAGCTGGAATACTATGGAACTAATGTGTGACAGCACCCTTCAATGAGCTGGTATACCATGGAACTAATTAGCGACAGCACCCTTCGATGAGCTGGAATACTATGGATCTAATGAGTGACAGTTTCCGTCGATGGGCTGCAATACCATGGGACTAATGTGTGCCTTTTCATCATAGCCTCCGATGCCCTGACCAATCAGGAAACGTCTGCCTTAAATATACCCATGGACTGGCCTCCACTGCAGTTTGTGGTAGAGCATTCCAACCATTGACTACTCTCTAGCTAAAAAGAATTCTCCTTACCTCTGATGTAAAGGATTGCCCCTCAATTTTGAGAGGGTACCCTTTAGTTCTGGATACACCCACCATGGGAAATATCCTCTCCACATCCACCCTGCCTAGTCTTTTCAATATTTGGTAGGTTTAAATGAGATCCCCATGCATTCTTCTGAATTCCAGTGAGTACAGGCCCAAAGCTGCCAAACATTCCTCATATGTTAACCCCTTCATTCTCAGAATCATCTTCGTGAACCTCCTCTGGACTTTCTCCAATGACAGCACATCCTTTCTGACATATGTGGCCCAAAACTGTTGACAATACTCCAAGTGTGGCCTGACTAG
Source organism: Hypanus sabinus (assembly GCF_030144855.1). Classification (NCBI taxonomy): domain Eukaryota; kingdom Metazoa; phylum Chordata; class Chondrichthyes; order Myliobatiformes; family Dasyatidae; genus Hypanus; species Hypanus sabinus. The sequence continues at coordinate 36,478,219 of NC_082715.1, read as the reverse complement.
TGTCTTATAAAGGCTCAGCATTATCTCTTTGCTTCTATATTCTATTCCCCTTGAAATAAATGCCAACTTTGGATTACCTTCTTTACCACAGACTGAACCTGTGAATTGACCTTCTGGGAGTTTTGCACAAGGACTCCTAAGTCCCTTTGCACCTCTAATATTTGGATTTTCTCCCCATTTAGTTAATAGTCTGCAGCATTGTTCCTTTTACTAAAATGCTTTATCATGTGTTTTTCAACACTGTATTCCATCTGCCACTTTCTTGCCCATTCTTCCAATTCATTTCAGACCTGCTGCATTTGCATTGCTTCCTCAGCTCTACCTACCCCTCCACCTATCTTCGAATAATCTGCCAACTTTGCCACAAAGCTATCAATTCCATTATCTAAATCATTGACAAACAATGTGAAAAGTAGCGGACCCAATACTGACCCCCCCCCCCCCCCCCCCGCCGGAGGAACACCATTAGTCACAGGCAACTAATCAGAAAAGGCCTCCTTTATTCCCACTAGCTGCATCCTGCCTGTCAACCATTCCTCGATCCATGCCAGTATCATTCCTGTAATGCCACTGGATTTTATCTAGTTAAGCAGCCTCATGTGTGGCATCTTATCAAATGCCTGAAAGTCCAAGTAAATGACATCCACTGCCTCTCCTTTGACCACCTGCTTGATACTTCCTTGACGAATTCTAACAGATTTGTCAGGCAAGATTTCCCTTGACAGAAACCATGGTGACTTTGACTTATTTTATCATTAGTCTCCAAGTACCACGAAGCCTCATCCTTAATAGACTACAACTCTTTTCCAACTACTGAGGTTAGGCCAACTGGCCTATAATTTCCTTTTCTCTCTCCAGTCATGGGTTCACCACTACAAACTTCAGGGATGTGCAAGGTCGAAAATAATTTGATTGCAGTTTATTGAACAGAAGTTCAAAATTACCAAGTGTAAATTAAATCGTTCAATTGAGCTAATCAACAGCAAGACGTTGAATCAACAAGGTCACGGGTCATTTTTATGATTGAAAATGTGTATATACTCCAATACTGAATCTAGGTCTTGCAATAGGTGAAGAGAGAAGGTTGGTAGGCATAGAGCTGTGGGGACCAGCAAAGGTGAGATCAGCAAGCAGGTGAAGTGCTGGCGAACAGGACCGTAAATCAGATTGGGAGTAAACAGAGAGGTACGTTTTATGACCGGGTGAAGGAGCTAAGTGGCAATCTAATGAATGGCCTTGGGTCATGGATGTGTCTTTGTGAGCCCTGGACAAATGAGGGCTCAACTAGGACTATGTGGTTTCGTTTACCCAGTCGTGTTCCAAAAGGGGAATGGCATTATCGTTTGCACAGCTTAAATTAAAAGCATGTCAGCTGTGGAGTGGCAAGAGTTGATTCAGAAATAATTGCAATCTTGTTCCACTCTCGAAAAAGCTGTCTTTAGAATGTGTATTGCTTAAAATACAGTACTGAACATAAGCAACAATCATCCATGTATATTACACATTAAATCTGAAGATACTCATTGTAGTATAACAGTGTGCGAGAAACTGGATAGTGCTACTCACTTCCTCAGGGGCGCTAGTCTGTTATGAACTTCTGTAGTCCCTACAATCACTTTAAATCATTATAGTTTACATATTGCACGTGATGATTGTGTATTGTTCCCTTGAGATCTCTATGTATTGCCTACTTTTTGTTTTTAGAATTTTTAGTTTCAGGAGCATGATTCTGGCCAGTTGATTGATTGATTTTGTGTGTGTGTGTGTGTGTGTGTGTGTGTGTGGTTATTGCTGGAGGGAACAAAATAATATGAAATAATTTTAACTGGCTGACTGCAGGTGGTAAAATTGCTGAATGGATGAATCTGCTAAGCAAAATACTTATGTACGCTACATCTTCAATCCATCGAATATTCATTGTAATTGTTCTTAGATGTTCTGGAATTTAATGAGGGCAATATGAACTACAAGAAAAAAATTAAAATTAAATGCCATGAGTTTAGTATTCTTTATTATAATGTATTTTCTAAAATGTTGCGCATTCAAGTTCAAATTTAATTATCATTCAACCATACATGAATATAGCCAAACGAAACAGTGTTCTTCTGGGTCCAAGGTGCAACACACATTACCTACAGCACATAGCACATTTCACAAATAGCACAAACGGTTACAATTTTAAAAAAACCTACAGTAACAAAGAAAAAAAAGATAAAAATAAGAAAGCCCATGACCCCCAGTGATATGACACATGTTCATTTTTATCAAATATTTATTGTCACTGAGTACTCAAGTTACTCAGTTTGGACCACAACAGTAAAGAGCATCCATTCCCATCATCCACAAACCCACACTGAAAGCTAATGAAATGCAAATTACTAATCAGCCAATCATGTGGCAGCAACTCAGTTTTAATAACTATTTGATAAAAAAGCATGCAGACGTGGTCAAGTGGTTCATTTATTGTTCAGGGCAAATATCAGAATGGGGAACAAATGTGGTCTAAGTGATTATGACCGTGGAAAGTCATTGGTGCCAGAGGGGTGTTACTTTTATCTCAGCAACTGCTGGGATTGCCATGCACAGCAGCCCCTAGCGTTTACAAAAAGCAGAAAAAAAAACACCTGGTGTGTGGTAATTCTGTGGGTGAAAATGCCTTATTATTAAGGGAGGTCGGAGTAGAATGGTCAGACTGGTTCAAACTGACAGGAAGGTGACAGCAACTCAAGTAACCACGTGCTACAGCTATGGTGTGCAAAGAGCTTCTCTGAATGCACAACAAATCGAACCTTGAAATGGATGGGCTACAGCAGCAGAAGACAATGAACATACACACTCAATGGCCTCTTTATTAGGTAGAGAAAGTGCCTAATAAAATGGCCAGTGAGTATATATGTCACTGAAACAGGCACTTTCAAACTGACCATGGCCTTGTGGGATCAATGCTCCTCTCAAAGCACCTCTCATCTTTCTTCAAGCAAATCTCTAGCAATACCCATTACTTTCTTCTTCCTCATGCTTGTCTGGTCACGAGTGCATCTAAACTATTTGGTTCAATTTTCACACTTCTAGTATTTTCTCACTACATAGTTGGAAGCCGTTCAGTTCATTATGTTTATATGAGTTCTCAAAGCAATTCCCTCAATCCCGTTCCGAATTTATCTGCCTGTAACCTAATCTCTCATCAACTCCACGAAGATTCCCCTACCAGTTATGTACACCAGAGGCAAATTTTCTGTAGCCAATTAATTTACCAATATGCACAAATTTGGGACGTGGGAGGAAACTGAAAAGTCCAGGAGAAAACTTGTGGAGTTATGGATAATGCACAGTGTTCACAGAGAGGGCTCTGGAGGTCAGGATCAAACCAAGTTGCTGTAGTTCAGAGGCAACGGTACCACTGACACCCTTTTTCATTATTCTTTGGCTGAAGAAATTTCTTCTGACTTCCCAGTGAGCTGGGAACAATTACAGTGGGTTTTTTTGGTTCTGCTCATCCCCAATTTCACTGCATCTATCCAAGCTTTCATCATTATGAAAGTCTCTTTCAGATCACACATCGTCCCCTATTCGCAAGAAAAGTGATCTACTTTTTGCATCTATTACTTTGTATTGATAACATTCTTGTAAATTATGTCTGCCCTCTCTTTATCTGCTGCATATCCTTTTTATAATTTGGTAACCAGAACTGTACACAGTATTCCAAATACAGGGTTATCGTGGTTCAATATGCATTTAGTATAATTTGCTTTTAGCATCTATCTCTGTAGGAATGAACCGTAGTGTTTGCTTTGCTTCCTGCATGACCTTGCTAACCTTATGACATTTTGTGGTTTGTACATTTGTCCTGCAAGATACTTTAGTTCAATTATCCCTGGACCTGTACCTACCCAGTAACATGACTTCCCTATCCTTCCTACTAAAATGTACTACCTATTTGTGTGGCTCTACACCTGTTTAATTAATTGCCCAAATGTGCAAGTTTGTTAATGCCCACTTGTAAATTTGAATAATTTATTCTTCCCACACCCACTTTCAAATAATTCACAAATTTAAAAATTCTCGTTCATGCTGCCACATCTCTTGATTCCACATTCATTAGCCTCTTTTGGAATGTCTTGAAAATTAGCATAAATTTCATCTGCAGTGCTACCATTATCTCTGTAAACACTTCAAAAAATTCCATAAAGTTGATGAAGCAAATCAAGAAGTTGATAAAGCAGATCAGGACTTTCCAGGTGGCAGTACATACTGTTCTAAATTTCAAAATGTAGCTTGTCTCTTTTTGCAAAGAAACTTTATAATATCTTTGCTTTCTAGCCTGCTTGTCGATATTTTGTTGATTATGATAACTAGTCATTATGTCATTTTTTTCACTTTAAAACACAATGTTGAATTAAAATATTCCATCATTTTCAATAAGCGACAATAAATTCTTTGATCGTTCTAGAACATAGAACATCACAGTACAGTACAGGCCCTTCAGCCCATGATGTTGTCCAACCCATTCCTCCCACATAGGCCTCCAATTTTTTAATAATCTATTTAGCTATCTAAAATGCCCCTGTTGTATTTGCCCTTACCAAGATCCTGGCAGAATATTCCACACATTCACCACTCTTTGTGTTTTTAAAAAAACAACGTACCTGTGACATCCCTCCTCCACACTTCCTTTCAATCACCTTAAAATTATGCCCCCTTGTGTTAGCCATTTCCACCCTGGGAAAAAGTCTCTGGCCATCCACTTGATTTGTTCCTCTTATCAGCTTGTAAACCTCTATCAGTTTACCTCTCATGCTCCTTCGCAGAGAAGAGAAAAGCCCAAACTCACTTGTAAGATATGCCCTCTAGTGCAGGCTTCCTGGTAAATCTCCTCTACACCTTCTCCAAAGCTTCCACATCCTTCCTGTACTGAAGTGACCAGAACTGAACACTATATTCCAAGTGTGGTCTAACCATGGTTTTATAAAACTGCAACATTACCTCGCAACTCTCGAACTTAACCCCCCCGATTCATGAATACCAACACCATATGTCTACTGAACAACCCTAGAAATTGTACAGCAACTTTAAGGGATAAATGGACATGAACCCCAAGAATCCTCTGTTCCTCCACACGGTGAAGAATCCTGACATTAACCCCGTATTCTGCCTTCAAATTTCATCTTCCAAAGTGAATTACTTCACACCTTTTCAGATTGAGTTCCATCTGCTTTGCTCTGCATCTTGCCATTGTCCTTGCATCTTGATTATACCTTAGGCTACTTTGTTTTTGACATTATGAAGAATGCATTCAATCATTCTGGAACAGCTCCATTAAATGCTGGTGAATTGCTTGGCCTGAAAATTGGCTAAAGATACTGTCTGGTTTTTTTGTTAAATGCCGCAGACTAGAAAGTACTGGCACTGCTCTTGCAGACTGGCTTTGTAGCGCAGCCTAGCAAACAACGAAATTGTCAACTGAAAAAGATAATTTTGAAGAAAAATATCAAGTAAGTTTCAGCATGTTTAGATGTACCAGCTATTAAGATGTGGTGCTTTGTATAGAATTTACTGTAGATTCCGGACTACAGAGCGCACCTGATTAAAAGCCGCACGCTCTAATTTTAGAAAGAAAATCAATTTTGTACTTGTACAAGCCGCACCGGATTTTAAGCCGCAGATGTCCCACGTTGTAATATGAGATATTTACACAGAAAGAAAGATATTACACGTGAGGATTTTTTAACTTTTAATTAAATCCGTATGGTAACATAAACAAATATATATTGCAAATGCTTTTTTTCGAACAGTGCCTGTAACACAGCTACTTTTAAATATACATACGTATCGGTAACACACAAATTACATTGCGTATACTTTTTTACTGAACAGTGCACGAACAACATTCCAATATCTCCTAACGACTGGTAAAAAAAATATAAATACTGCAGCCTGCCAGGAAAAGTTATTGATCGCCTTCTTCATCTTCCTCCTGCGCACTAAAACCATCAAAGTCCTTCAGTGTCCGAATTGAATAAAACCTCAGGATCTCGTCACTCACTTCAGTCTCTTCGTTGTCGCTCTCACTTGAGCGCACGCGGTCCTCTTCATCACGCAGCAGTCCAGCCTTTCGAAACCCGCTGGTGATGGTGGAGGTTGTGACACGGCTCCACGCATTTAGGATCCACTGGCAGACTTGAGTTAAAGATGCTCTTCGCATGCGTCCTGTTTTGGTAAAGGATTTCTCGCCGCTCGTCATCCAAGCCTCCCACTCAACGCGCAGCGCCACTTTAAATGCCCGGTTCACGCTGATGTCCAGTGGCTGCAAATACTTCGTGGTGCCCCCAGGAATCACAGCTGGAATTGAGTTTGTACTCTTGATGGCAGCTTTCACTGAACTTTCATTGTCAGCTGCTTAAAAAATCACCATCGGTGGAAGCTTTAGTCCGGATGCTGTGCAGCTCAGAACACAAGAAAAATGCGTTCTCTCATGGCCACTTGTTTTCAGTGTGATGGACGAGTTACCTTTTTTATTAACAGTCCGAGTGAGAGGCAGGTCAAACGTCAAAGGTACTTCATCCATATTTATGATATCATCTGGCCCGATGGAATTCTCCGCTATCTTTGTTTGAGTGAATGTGTGGAAGTTAGCAAGCTTTTCCTCGTGGTCGGGAGGGAGCTGCTGACACAGAGTCGTGCGTACCCTGATGGACAGGCCTTTTCGTCTCATAAATCTAAAACATCACGATGACCCACCTCTAAAATCTTCGATTTTCATTTTGGTGGCGATTGCTTTAGCTTTCAGTCTGATCTGCACGGTGGAAACATCGCGGCCACCTGCTCTCTGTGTATTAACCCAGTCTTCAAGAAAGTTTTCAAGTTTGGGCCATCTGCTATGATTACCTCTGAAAGCTTTTGTCGTCTTTTTGCATTGACTCAGTTCTTCACGCTGGCGTCTCCACCATCTCAACATCGATTTATTTATGCCAAGATTATGTGCAGCAGCTCGATTTCCTTCTTCAACTGCCAGATTGATCGCCTTTAACTTAAAAGCTGCATCATATGCTTTTCTTCGAGTGTTTTCCATGTTGATGAGGGTGAGTACAAATGACTGATTTACAATAATTTAATTGTGAAAGTGCGCTTGATTTATCGTACAATTTCATTGGACCTCTGTGAACTACTCATCAATTTTGTTGGTCTACTGTTACGAGGTAAAATGTTTTTGGCGGCATGAAAAAAAAACATGCATTAGCCGCACCGTAGTATAGGCCGCAGTGTTCAAAGCGTGGGAATAAAGTAGCGGCTTATAGTCCGGAATTTACGGTACTTACCCTCTCATTTCTTTTTGGCATCTGTAGTATCTATCAGATGTCATATTTCCAAGTAGGCGGAACAACATTTTGCATTTATCTTTCTTCAATGTCTGGAGAAGAAAATTAAGATTGGCACTTACATATAGATTGATATAGAAGATAATAATAATAGTAGGCAGTCGTTGATCCCAGGGGATCGTGGGTTTGTGCCTCTGGTGGACTGTGTCCTCTCCAGGGTGCAAGCCTGGGTGGGAAGATTTGAAGAACTGGCTGTTGCCCATTCAACAGGTTCCCCTTCTCACGTCACTGATGTCGTCCAAGGGAAGCGCAAGCACTAATACAGCTTGGCACCAGTGTCATCGCAGGGGTTGCCAGAGTGAAGCTGTAAACAACATCAAACTGCCTTGGGGACCCCGGCTCCGGATTTCATCCTCGAGGTTTAGTCCTGAAGCTTTTCCCATGGGTGGGTATGGCCGCAAGGCAGCAGAGGTTTAAAATCAGTTTTGCTTCTCCTAGTTGGACTGCCATCCAAGGCTAACGAGCCCCCACCTGCCTGAAGCCAGTGGCCTGCCTCTGCCTCCTCTCTTGTCAGTAGAAACAGTTCCACTGGCCCTAGAAAGCCAAGAGTTGGACTTGGTTGTCAGAGGCTGATAGAGTTGCACGCCATTTGGAGCACTTCATAGGTAGTGGGAGCTTATCCCCACTACCACCCCCGGCTATAACAACCTCAGGAACCATAGAAGGTACAACATCACAAATCTAAATATGTTATAAAAATATAGACATTTTCATCATCAATGAAAAATCTTGAAACTCCTAAAAAAATTGGGTGTTTCTGATGTGGCTTGAGAAGTTGTTCAATAATAATAATGACTCTCCATCACATTAAAATGTTATTCAACATGCCTGAACCTTTCTAACAAGGTTAACCTTTTTTGAGTGTTTTGATGGTGGAAGTTGAAGTCTGTGTAAGTTAATGACTTCAAAGCATTTCTACCTGCAAAGGCTGCAGTAATGTGCCACGTGAGGAGAAGGCAGGTTTTCCTCAATTCCTGAAATGCACACATTAACAAGTGTGGATTTCAGGAATTGCTGTCAGTTTCACAATTTAACCATGGCAAAGGCTGATAACTCCATCATTACAACTGTAGTTACATTAGCACACGTTGATAACTATGGTTATGGTTTGAGAGAGAGGTGCATGGTTAACAAAGATATTGTTATGACAAATGCAATTGGGATTATTTACAGGTTCACTGTAACACTTGAGCCATATGCACTTTTTTGATGTATGACCACCAAATGCCCTGTGACATAGCTTGCAGATGGTGAGAGGGGCAGTATACTTATCAGCTCAGTTTGGAATGTTCTAGAGCAACTAAGATCTAAGGAGTCACTATCACAATGTAGCAAGCTTTGCTATTGCATTGTCATTCTGTACTCTCAAGGAACCAGATATAACAGTTATGACAAACCCAAGAGCAATGATGCTTTGCAAATCTATTCAACTATGAGGTGTGACGGCCTATGAGGTGTGATGCACTATCCCAACCCTTTGACATGCAATCACATTCCCGATTCTGTCTTAAATTGCAAGTGAATCATTTAAGCAGTGGAGTGCTCCCTGGTCTTGTAAGTTTGCTCGGTGGTCCTGCAGCTGGGAGTGGGCTAGAAAACATGGAAGTAGGAATAAAGTTTTAAAGAATAGAGAACTAAGCAGCAGGCTGACGAGTGGGGAACATGTCAGAGGAGGACAGAAAGCTGGTGAAATATCAATTAAATAAGCTTTTGCACCATAACACTACAAGGATGACCTCAGTGATGGGAACAGCAACAACAGCCAAAGTAAAATTAAAAATGCTGGGAATAGTAAACAGAATTGAATTGAATTGACTTCATTCCTTACATCCTTCACATACATGAGGAGTAAAAATCTTTATGTTACGTCTCCATCCAAATGTGCAATGTGCAATTTATAGTAATTTGTAATAAGTAGTATGTACAACAGAATAGTAGATATAGCACAGAAGTGCAATTGTATCAGCATGAATTAATCAGCCTGAAGGCCTGATGGAAGAAGCTGTCCTGACTTTTATGCTGTGGTAGCATTTCCTGGATGGTTGCAGCTGGAACAGTTTGTGGTTGGGGTGACTCAGGTCCCCAATGATCCTTCGAGCCCTTTTTTACACACCTGTCTTTGTAAATTCAGATTCAGATTCAGTTTATTGTCATTTAGAAACCACAACTGCAATACAGTTAAAAAATGAGACAATGTTCCTCCAGAATGATATCACAAAAACATATGACAAAACAGACTACACTAGAAAATCCACATAACGTTTGGCAATCCCCAATCCAGAGTCCGGACAGGCTGCTGCGTATTAATATCGTGCCACTGTCTTAGCGCATTCCGCAGAAAGGAGCTCCAAATCCACCAGACAAACAAAACCAAAAACTAAAGCTACAAGACCTGCACAAAACCTGGCGGCAGAAGGGAATACCCCCGCTATGGACTCCCACGGCACCGCCCGACTCAGCCTCTCAGACGCAGCACACAACAAAAGCAACCTGACCACAGCGGACTCCGAGTCCATCGAACCTCTGAGCCGATGACCATCCCCTCCAGCACAGCTTCTCCGAGCGCCATCCTCCACCGAGCGTATTAAGACGGCCCTGCCAATGGCCATCGGCAATGCGACCCCGAGGACTGGGGGCCTGTTCTTCCCAGCAGAGTCCCGGACCTCACAGCAGCAGCAGCAATGAAGAAGGTCTTCCTGGAGATTTCCCAATGTTCCTCCATGCTCCCATGTCCATTTTCAATCGATTATGATTGCGCACGGCACCCCACTTTACAAATAACAGATAATCAGCTCCAGAGTGGCCGCTGCAAGCTGAGTCGCGCTGCCATCTTGGAATATAATATAAGTGGCCTGAATAGTGTGAAGTTCGCATCTACAGATGTGCTGGGCTGTCCGCACCACTCTCTGCAGAGTCCTGCAATTGAAGGAGATACAGTTCCCATACCAGGCAGTGATGCAGCCAGTCAGTCTGCTCTCCATTGTGCCCCTGTAGAAAGTCCTTAGGATTTGGGGGCCCAAACCAAACTTCTTCAACCATCTGAGGTGAAAGAGGTGCTGTTGTGCTATTTTTCACCACACAGCTGGTATGTACAGACCACGTGAGATCCTCGCTGACGTGTATGCTGAGGAACTTAAATCTGTTCACATCCTTTGTGGGAAATGAAGCAGAGTTAACGTTTCTGGTCAAAGAACACGAGGTTTTATCACTTTTATAGAAGGGAGTTACAGTGGCAATGGTGTCCCACTATTTCTTTGTCATGCCACAAACTCAGTGATCTCACCAGAGGCAGTAATGTAAATTCTTTGTTTCACTGATGACCCTTGTTGTCATTCTGTTTGCTCAGGATCCCCTCATTAATTATCCCTGTACCGCTTTTGTAAGTTACTCTGAAACACTGATTCTTTATTCCACCTTGTCTCATTTGGCATTAATAAATGCACACAGAGTGCTTTGGGATAAATCAGTTTGTAATTGTTCATGTAAAGATCTGGCCCAGATACAATAGTCCCAATTGCCACCATCTGTCCTATAAACATTTGTGGTTCATGTTTCAAAGTTGAGTTTAATGTCATATGTACAAGTACATGTATGCACAGGTGTAATGAAAAACTTACTTACAGCAGCATTGCAGGCTCATAGTATATAAGCAGCATTCACTAAAAAACAAAAATTATACATCTTTTTAACAAGATACTATAATCAGAATAAGAAAAGCAAAGTCCAATTTAATGCACTGAGGCCATAGTGTTGCTAAACTGCAGTGATTGTGGTTTTGCCAGTTGGTTCAAGAACCAAATGGTTGAAATGAAGCAGCTGTTCTTGAACCTGGTGGTGTGGGCCTTAAGGCTTTTGTGCTCCTTGGCCGATGGTACCTGGGAAAAGGTGGGCGTGGTCTGGATGGTGGACATCTTTATGGTAGATGTTCCCTCTTGAGGCAACGCTTCCTGTAGATACAAACAATGGTGAGGATATATACCCATGATATTTTGGGTAGAGTCCACAACACTCTGCAGCTTCTTACGTTCCTGCGAATTTGATTTGCCATCTGAGACCAAGATGCAACAAGTCAAGATTCAAGATGGTTTAATTTCAAGATTCAAGATCTACAAAATTCAGTAAGATTGAAGATTTGTCTTTTCCAGTACATAAGTGTGAAGGAGACGAAAATAATTTTTACTCTGGCTCCCATGCAGCACAAGAAACTAAGAAAAAGAACAGAATAAAAAATGTCAATAAATACATAAGGCAGGTTACATTCATTGATTGTATGTACGTAAAGTGACACTAGGTACAGGAATGTCTGTACATAATGTGACTGGCAGGAAATGGTAGTGCGACAGGTAGGTGAGTGGAGGTATTGATCAGCCTTACTGCTTGGGGAAGGTAACTGTTTTTGAGTCTGGTGGTCCTGGTGTGGATGCTACGTAGCCTCCTCCTGATGAGAGTGGGACAAACAATTCATGAGCAGGGTGGGTGGGATTACTTAATGATATTGCTAGTCTTCTTCCAGCACCTTTCAGCATATATGTTCTTGATGGCAGTAGACTAGTATCAATGATGAGTTGAGCAGTTTTGACTACCCATTGTAGATCCTTCCTGTCTGCCACAGTGCAGTTTCCGTATGTTTCAGTGCAGTTTCAGTGATGCAGTGTGTTAGGATGCTCTTTCTGCACATTTGTAGAAGGTCATTAGTATTGATGAGCATAGTCCAGCTTTCTTCAGCCTCCTCAGAAAGAGGAGGCATTGGTGAGCTTTTATTGATTGTGTAGGATGTGTTCTGTGACCGTGAGATGTGTACTCCCAGGAGTTTGAAACTGCTCACAGTTTCCACTGCTGTGCCTCCAATGTAAAGAGGGGTGTGAGTGTTGTGAGTTCTTCTGAAGTCCATTACCACCTCCTTTGTCTTGTCTTGTGATTGGGGAAGAGCTTATTTGCCTGACACCAGGCCTCAAGCTCTTCCACCTCCTCTCCATAGGTCATCTCATCATTGTTGGTGATGAGCCCCTCCACCGCTGTGTCACCAGCGAACACGACAATGTGATTACTTGGCCGTGCAGCCGCATGTGAGCGGAGTGTACAGCAGAGGTCTCAGCACACAGTCCAGAGGGAGTGGTGGCACCCGTGTTGGGGATGATGGGCAGGGGGGAGCAGTTGTGCATCCTGACTGCCTGAGGTCTGATCCAACTCCCAGACAGAGGAGTAGAAGTTGGACAGAGGAGTAGAAGTTTGTTCACCAGTGTCTGTGGAACAATAGTGCTGAATGCCAAACTGAAATCCAGAAACAACATTCTGACAAAAGTGTCCTTGTTTTCTAGATGTGTCAGGGCCAGGGACATCTGTCATAGAGTGGTCCTGTTGGTACACATATTGGTGAGTGTCTAGTGTGGACAGAATGGATTTTTTGATGTGTGCCATTGCCAGCCATTCAGATCAATTTATGATAATTGGCATCAGTGCCAAGTAGCTGTTTATTTCAGAAGATGTAGAGTTCTTTGGTACAGGGATGTTGGTGGCTGCAACAGTTCACTGGTAGTTAAAAAGTTAAGAAATTTGACTAAAAACACCTTTTCTGAGGTAAATTGTGTTAAATTATTGCCACAAACAGTGAGGGGGTGAGTGATGGCGAGGCAAGTTCGGAGGATGAGCCGGGATGGTGTGTTGCAGAATTGATGCCGATGGAGTGAGCCATTCAGACCGTAGTTGTCTGATGTCTGTACAATTGGCCCGTGTGTGAGGCCAGATTGTTCTGGGTGCCGAGACAAAAAGTCAGGCCAGAGGAGATTTGATGCCTGTACGACTGGCCTGGCAAGGTTGGATCATTCTGGGCACTTAGATGATTTGGAGCTTGAGAGGCTTTGGGTTGGGCTGTGTGGTCTGGGCCCCGAGCCTTTTGCAGTAGCCGGTTGTAGTACAAAGTACAAAGACAATTTAAACACTGGCTCAGATTGGAGGCGGGAGCTGACTTTGCTCACTCTCTGCAATGTTCGCTCCTCTCTCTGGGGCGCCAAAACTTTTTGTTGTTCCATTGTTTGATCAACTTAATATGGTGGCCCAGACAGACTGAAAAGACAGGGTGTTGGGAGCGGATTTCATTCACACTCCATGATGGTCACAACTCTCTACGTAGCACTGAGGCTATGAAGACTGCCCAGGCTGCTGTGCTCTGTGCTCGCTAATATGATGAACTGATAAGCGAGGCTGCTCGGGGGTTCAGATCTGAGGGCTCAGTCTGGTTTGGAATGTTGTTCTTCACTCAATTGCTTGCATGCTTTGTGTGTGTGTGTGTTTTTTTTCCTTTCTCTTGTGCGCTAAGTGTAGGTCATTATTCAATTTTTCTTTAATTGGGTTTTTTCATGTTTCTTGCTTTGTGGCTACCTGTAAGCAGACAAATCTCAAGGTTGTATAATAGGTACATACTTTGATAATAAATGTGCTTTGAATCTGGAATCTTGACAGCAGCCTGAATGAGAGAAGTGTACAAAATGTCCTTAAAGATGTCACTGAGTAATAGAGCTTTGACCAGCGACCAATCAGAGTTTGGGATTGATTAACAAGAGCAAATTAAAGGAAGGGAGGGTCAAGTGCAGCGTCCATTGTCACAGCAGCTGTTATGAGTGGACAGAGTCAGAGTGGTGATCTTGAGGATTTAGTTCCTCATGGCTTCAGTGAAGAGAGGCTTCAGTCAGAGAAAGCAAAGGAAGAAAACTTCAATATCTGCTCAGCTGGGACAGTAGAGGTGCCAGACAGGATAGTGAAATGCTCCTCTTGTGGGATGTGGGGAGGCAGGGAGACCTCCAGTGACTCTGATGACTACAACAGCAAGAAACGCCTCCAGCTGCAGCTTCTAACAATCTGCAGTAAGGAGTTGGAACTGGAACTGGATAAACTCTGGATCATTCGGGAGGCTGAGGGAGTGATAGGATGTATAGAGAGGTAGTTAGACCCAAGGTGCAGGACACAGGAGACTGGGTGACAGGAAGGGGAAAGGGGATAAGGAGCCAGCGCAGAGTACCCCTGTGATCATCCCCCTCAACAAAAGGTATATCACTTTGGAACACAAACAAAATGCTGGAGGAGCTCAGCAGGCCAGGCAGTTGACGTTTTGGGCTGAAACCCTTCAGCAGGACTGGAGTAAAAAAAGATGAGGGTTAGATTTAAGAGGTGGGGGAGGGGAGAGACAAACACAAGGTGATGGGTGAAGCTGAGAGGGGGAGAGATAAAGTAAAGAGCTGGGATTGGTGAAAGAGATACAGGGCTGGAGAAGAGGGGTCCTATAGGAGAGAACAGAAGGCCATGGAAGAAAGAAAAGGGGAGGGGGAGGAGCACCAGAGGGAGGTGATGAGCAGGCAAGGAGATAATGTGAGAAAGGGAAAAGGGGATGGGGAATGGGGAATTACTGGAAATTTGAGAACTCAATGTTTATACCGTCTCCTTATCTCCCTGCCTGGCTCCTCCTCTTTCTGTAGCCAGTGGTAAATTTTTTGGAATTCTTTACCACAGGCAGCTTTGGAGGCCAAGTCTTTATATGTATTTAAGGGTAGAAGTTAATAGATTATTGATTGGTCAGGATATAAAGGTATATGGGGAGAAGGCAGGAGATTGGAACTGAGAGGAAAATTAGATCAGCCATGTTGAAATGGTGGAACAGACTTGATGGGCCAAATGGCCAATTCTGTTCCTATATATGGTCTTATGAGATTTCTCTTAGCAGCTGTGAGAGCTGTTCAGTCTCCAGAGTTGAAGGCAACGTCCCGGGCTTTTAGTAGGAAGTGCACCTCTGTGTTCAGCCAGGGTTTCTGGTTAGGCCAAAAGAGAACTGTTCTTGAGGTACCAACCTTGTCGACACACTCACAGGTGTAGCCAGTGACAGGTGAGGCATATTCCTCAAGGTGTGTGTCAGGATACCTTGGACAGAGTATCAGTAGAATTTCTCTGGAGTGTTTGACGAATCGAGTCTCCTTAATCTTCTAAGAAACCAAAGATGTTGGTATGCATTCCTTATGATTGCATTTATATGTTGGGCCCAGAACAAGTTATTCGATTGGTTTATTAACAACCAAAAATTCAAAGCAGCTGATTCTCTTCCCCACCAATCACCCAGTGCAGACTGGCACAAGTTCACGTTCCTTCCCCTTCCTGAGGTAAACAACTAATTCTTTAATTTTGCTAACATTGAGCAAGAGGCTGTTTCCTTTTTGTTTTTCACTGGTTGACCTATCTTGCTCTGATAAACCAATCACACCACAAATTGAGTAAAACCCTGCTGTTCAGTTTCTCATTCTATTACAAAGGGAATTCAGCATAAGTTGTTAGGCATGACGGAAGAGGGTTCAGTAAAATACACCTCCCTTTAGCCTGCTCTACCACTGTACGTACTTGAATATTTGCCTGCTTGATAGTCTCATTCATCCTGTGTGGGATGTCTAACTGTTGGCATATTGTGGGGTGGGTTTATATTCTCACAGAAGCTCATTTCAGTCCTTCTCAACTTGTTCTCTATTGACATTTATAACTGGCAGAGACTGAATAGTGGCTTGCCATTAGATTTGAACCCAGATCCCAGAGGTGAGAATGCTTTATGCTGATGCTCTGCACGATCCAGTCTGCCAAGTTTATTTTCCTCTGATAAGGATATGGGCAAAAGCTGAAGTACTTGTGTTCTAAGCAAGCTGTGGCAGCATACAATCAAAAGCTGAAAACGTAAATTGCAGGCTTTCACCAGATGTAAATTCTGACATTTTCTGAGGTGCCTAGCTATAATGCCCAGGTATAATGGAGTATTGTTGGAATCCAAAGGACTTGAGTGATATTTAAAGTTGTTGGTGACTAACTTGTGCTCACTTCATCTAAAGAATGCTGGCTCACGAAACAAACTATTAACAGATTCGTGAGTTTGGTTTAGAACCATGGAGTCACAGAACGCCAGAGAACAGAAACAGACACTTTGGCCCATTTAGTCCGAGTTTTTCTGCCTTGTCCTATTGACCTGCACTCTCCATACCACTCCCATCCACGTACTTATCCAAACATCTCTTAAATATTGCGATCGAACCCACATCCACCACTTCTGCTGGCAGTTGATTCCACACTCTCGTGCCTTCTGAATGAAGAGGTTCCCCCTCAGGGAAATTTAAATATTTCACCTTTTACCCTTAACCCATGACCTCTAGCTCCTCCTTAATGTATTAGTTTCACTTACATGAGTTTTTCTGAACTGACTTATGAACTGCTGGATTTAGCACGTCAGTAACATTACTTAAGAGAAGCAAACGCAAAGAATCATCCATACTTTGCACACCTAACCAAACGGTTTAAGTTCTGTTAGAATGGAATTAGCAAAATCCAATTTTATTGTAGTCACTAATGGACCAAGGTCAGTATTTTTAACAGCTTTGCTTACCTGTATTGGGGTTGTTGAACTCTGTTCAAGTTCAGTTTATTAATCAGAATTTGGTGAAATATCACTGTCTTATATGATTTAAAATGTGTTGTGCTATAGCAGTACAATGCAAAAACATAAAATTACTATAAATTACAAAATAAAATTAATAATGTAGTATTCTTGGGTTTATGGACTGTCTGAAATCTGATGATGGAGGGAAAAATATTGGGCTTTGAGGTTCCTATATGAGGGCCTCTTCCTCGAATGTGACTTTTGTGATATCGACGGCATTTCCATGGCTAACAGTACTTTCACCTTCTGCTGTAAAAGTGCAGCAAAGATTTTCACAAGCAACTTTTTTGAAGCAATCTCTCTGTGTCAACTTATCTTTTGTGTTCAGAGTTGTGTCTTGTTCCTCCAAAAGCCTGACGCTCTTCGAATTGCATGTGCATTATTGCTTTTGGAGTGATTTTTGCAGCTTGCAAGTATCCCTTTGGCATTCTGAAACTGTTGGCTTTGCTGGTTTTGAAATGCGGTATCACTTGGTTTATGGCAATCAAGTTGTTGGCATTCTTTATTGCCAGTGGACCTACTGCTGCCAGTTGAAGTTGGCAATCAGTTGTCAGCCATAGTAATTCTAAATCCATATTAGCAGTGGAAGCGTTGCCACCAGATGCAGTTGGCACTCTGCATTTAGCAAATAGACGCAGCTGGCATGCTGCGTAACCCTGTGGAAACACAGCCAGGGAAGGCACTTAGCATGTTTGTTGGCAGCACCCATGTTATCACTGTATTTGGCAGTAGGATCACAGTCACCAGATACATTTGACGGCTAGGTGACGGAAGTGGCAGTATTGTTGCCAGATGCCGTTGGCACTTTGGTTGTTGGCAGTGGTGGCACTGTGACCCTGATTCATTATTAAAACCAGTTGCGCACACAGCCTGGCAATGCAGATAGTGTCACCAGATAACAGTTGGTATTCAGCTGATGACAGGAACATTTGCGTGGAAGTAAAGTTCACACTTTATGGCTAGCCTCTCAACCTTGCCGTTGTGTACTTAATCCCTAAATGCCTGTCTTTATTTCCACTGTATACCTTCTGTTATTAACTGCTGAGCAAGTGTTTAATTTCAGGCAAACGTTTACGAGTTAGCCATTCTCAAATGTGTTTTTTCCCCACGTGCTCAGTGCATAAAACCATAGGAATCAGGATCTGGTTTAGGTCACTCAGCACACTAGTTAATAAAATCCTGTCATTTGATTACTGCATGTCCTCAATGTTGCATACCCATTGACAATGGTAACCTTTCACCCACTTGCTTATCAAGAATCTATCTACCTTTGACTCTAAAATATTCATAAGTCTCTGCTTCCATCTCAGAAACGGAGTTCCAAAGAGTATTCTTGTGATTGGAGCACCCTGACTAACAGTGTATCAAAGGGGTCAAAGCTGAAGCCCTTGCTGCTTGTATTAAATAGATGTGAATGTAGGAGTTATGATTGGTAAGATCATCGATGATGCCAAAACTGGCAGTGCTGTTGATAATGAGGAGAGTAGACTTGGCCCACAGTGTGATTTTGCTGAGTTGTTAAAGGGAAACAGCACTGGCACCTGGAATTTAAACCTGAAAGACCTGAGATTGATTTTGGAAAGACTAATGACTGTGAGTTATGCTTGGAGGACCTGTTTCTGTGGTGGTTGACTGACTCAGACTCTTGATTAGATCACAGTGAATGATAAGAAAATGGGAAGCACTGAGGAACAGAAATACCATTTTTGTGCCTTGCTCAACGATTCCTGATGCTAGACAGGTAGATAATGCGTTCAAGAAGGCATACAAGATATGAGGCTTTAAATTTACGAGTACAGCTGTATGAAACATCAGTTGGGTCACCGGCGGTGCACTGTGTACGTTTCTGCCGACTGCACTACAGGTAAGGCACGCTGGAGTGGGTGCAGAGGAAATTCACCAGGAAATTCAACAACATATTAACATCTTTCCTTAACTAAGGAAACCGGTACTGTGGACAGAACTCCAGATGTGATCTCACCAAAGGCCTATATAAATAAATCATAACCTCACAACTTTTGAGTTCATTCCCTCTGGAAGTAAAGAATAACATTCTGTGCACTCTCCTAATTACTTACCATATCTACATACTAGCCTTTTATGAATCATGCACCGTGACTTGCAGTTCTCTTGGCATCTGAACAATTTCATGAATTTTTTTTTGCAACACCTGCAGCATGGTTCAGGTGACATAACTTAATGAACTACATTGTCACCTTGTAAAAGCAGCTGGCATTTTCATACCATATTGGTTTTAAAAAAACTGTGTACTGATAGAAAATCTGCAGGTGCTGGAACTCCGAGCAACACACTCAAAATGCTGGAGGAACTCAGCAGGCCAGGCAGCATACGTTGATTGTACTTTTTTTCCCGTAGATGCTGCCTGTCCTGCTGAGATCCTCCAGCATTTTGCATGTGTCAAGTGTATTGATAGACTTCATGTTTGATATCAGAATCGTTGCATCTACCAGTGGGAGATAAATCAAGGTTCACCGGAGTCAAGCGGCAGATTCCTCCAGAATATCTGCCGCCATTTGCTTCATTGGGAACTTTGATACTTCCCACCTATTTGAATCTGGTTTTGTTTAGAATAGTGTATTTTTATGCACACAGGGAAATTCATTGTGTTTGCTAGAGCTAAATGTGCATATGGATATTGACTGCCAATTAAACTGCACCTACATGTTCCATTCCATTGAGGTTAATGAACCCAAATGAAGAGAGAGGAGAATAACCTGCAGCTCGACTCCACTTCGACTCCTGTTAACAATCTGACTAGAGATACAGGTTGTAATTTCTGCATAACCGGTACTAATTCTGAATTTATTCACCCTTTTAGCAAAGGGAGCCCAAGGAAGCCGGAGAATGAAAACTTTTAAAACATACAAAATCTTTCAGAATTTTGAAGGGCTTTATTTTGGAATATTAAGAAATAGGCTTATATGCAGAGGGCAAGTCTGTGGCACTGAGTTTGGATTGATCTTGTATGAGGTTGGGATGCTTTCTATTTTGATGAGGAGAGAGGGTTGTGGTGAGGGAATAAAGAATCGCCAAACTAAATTTATTATCTTCTCGTAATCTTCTTTGCATAGATTTTTAGTATGTATAAGAGAGCACCAATGGAGATAATCATATTATTTAGCTTTTGTCTTTTATTTTACTTAAAGCGTAAATTTGGCCATTTAGCACCCCACTAGTTGAGACAAATGGGTGGATGGAGTGATTTGATCATATTGTCTTCTCTCATCTTCTGATATCTTTATTAGTAGATTCTGCTGCTGGTTGATCATATAACATGAATGTTGCACAATCTGATATAAACTACTACAATATTAATTCAACCCCTCCCTTCTACATAGCCCATAACCTCCATTTTTCTTTCATCCATGTACCTAACTAAGAATCTCTTAAGTGTCCCTAAAGTATCAGCCTCGACCATCACATCTGGCAATCCATTTCAGGCATTTACCAATTCTCCATGTTTAAACCAAAAACTGACATTTCATAGAACATAGAATAGTACAGCACATTACAGACCCTTTGGCCCACAATGTTGTGCTGACCCTCAAACCCTGCCTCCCATATAACCCCCCACCTTAAATTGCCCTAAAATTTCTTCCCTCTAAAATGATGTCGTCTTGTAATAGCGATTACCACCTAGGAAAAAGAATTGTGCTGCCTGTCCACTTCTATGCCTCTTACAATCTCATGCACAGACTATTGGTTTAGAAAATAGCCAATAAAAAACGTTTGCAGTATTATTGTGAAGATTGTCCAGAATATTCTTTCACTTTTTAATGTCTTGTAACTCTTATTTTTGATTTGCTGGTGTTCTACTACAAGTCTGTCATCCAATTTGAGACAAAAGTAAAGTGAGTATGATTACGAGAAGACACTAGGAATATATGCAGTTTCAAGCCTTTTAATTATTCAGGCTTTTTAATGAGAACAGGGTAGATAGGTGATTTTATCAAAACCTAGTTACTCTCCATTGACCACAGTTTGAGCACACAAAAGATGCTGGCCAGCTTCATTCATCATTTTAGTCAAGTACATAAATTATTTCAAAATCTTGTTAGGTAATTAAGCATATGGAAGAATTAAGGGGAAATTTATAGAATCAGACAATGTGCTTCTTGAGCACATTTCTGATGGACTGATACATATTTTTAATATACATATGTAATATATAGGAGTACAGCTCTAAGTGCATAAAGAATAAATAGCTCATTATTTTCCTATAAACCTGCTTTGACTTGGTTTCTTGAAGAATTGAAGAATGCTGACATAATAGAGCAGCTTACAATTGTGATTGCCCTTCCCCCATCCTTTCCCCTCCCCCTCCCCAAAGCAGCATCTTTCAGTTTCTCCTCTTTGGGAAAATGTAGCCCTTTTCATGTTTGCCATTTTATTTTGAAACCGATTTTAATATCCATTTGTTAATTGTTTAACCTATTGGCTCTTAAAAATATCTTTTTTAGATATAGTGATAGAGATTTCTTCCTCCAACAAAAGTGAGGGTTTTTTTAAAGATCAAAATTAGGGCCTGTCAAAAGGTTGATTCAAAGGTACTGTTATAATCAGACAATGGCACGGAAATTTCAAACACATTTCTGTTTATGGGATAATAAGTTTATTTTAAGGTTTTAATCCATGTACTAATATTTTTCATATATTCTACATTTAACTATTCCTAGTATGTTCTTGCCGTTGAATGTTTTGGTGTTGGGATTTAGGTGTGGTGTTCAGATATATATTTAAAAATGGAAGAGAGACCACTATGGATTACACTGTTGTATAATCCATACCTATAAGCATATGTCGCTGTGGTTGTTTCCACCATGAAATGCTATGCTGTGTATTTTTGCACTGCTTCACAGCATGGCGTCTAACGTTGTGCACTATTGCTGTAGTGAGATGGGTGACTTTACGAACAGACAGCTTCACAGATGACACCACCATAAGGTTTCTCACTTCCTGCTGTGATGTCCTCATTTCTATGAATCAGAGATGATAAAAACTGAACATCATTTTCATCTGCCTTTCTAATCCTACAACCATTTTCAGATTGATGGAATTAGTAAAACAGTCTCTATTTTCCTTAATGCAGGAATGCCCTTTTATTGCTGTACATCCTTTCCATTTATATCTTTGTAAATCTTTGCAGCAATAACATTGTGAAAAGAAGTCTGATTGAAGGAAATATTTTGCTCTGAATTTTATAGTGTAGTCAGTGCTGACATTGTGATCTTTCCCCAAACAAGTCTATTCTAGATTTTGGTACATTTGATCTTGTTTTATTTTTCTATGATTTATTTTTTATTATTAATTTCAGTGACACATGGACTCAAATTGTTCTTGCTCCTGAGTGATTATATGTGAAGAGATATTGGTGGTTCGCTAAGTTTGATGTATGAATTTGTATATTTGACTAGAATCAGAATACTAAAGTTTTGCAACACAATTATTTCCAAGAAATCAATGTTTAAATTGCTTTGCAATTTTTTTCAAGTATGATTGTCTTAATATCTTAAATTGTAGGAGTCAGTTTCCAAAATGTTTATTTCAAAAAGGAATCTCCAGAGATTTGATGGGTGATGTAAGTTTTAGCTTCAGAAATACAAATAGGGGCTTGAATTGCTAGTGAGAGGTATCACAACAAAGAAATTTGGCAATGGGCTTGACTAGCCTGCATGTTAGTGTGCAGGATAAAGCAATTGCGTGGAATTAATAACCACTCTCCAATGTGATTGTTATTGATACTGAATCACAGGAGCATAATATTTCATTTATTTAACATATATTTTGTTACCTTTCTGGTCTGGGTTTGTCCTTGTGCTGCTGCTGAACTTCTAAATATTGTGAAAGTTATCTTGACTTTTACTTGAGCAAATTAATTTTTGTTCATTTACTAGTGGCAGTTGTTACTTTATACATAAAGCAGCCAGGACCAGCCAGTCAATTAGTTTGTTAAAATATATACAAGTGCAGAGGCTGGCTTTACAATCTAGTTGAACACCGGTAATTATTACTGACTTTTGTTCAGCTTTTTGTGCACTATATTCTCATCATATAAATCTTGCAGTTTTTGGCTTCAGAGTAAAATGGGAGAGACCTTTTAGATTTCGTTTTGATTTAAAGATACTGCGTGGTAACAGGCCTTTCCAGCCCAGTACACCCATGTGTCCAATTATATCCATGTGATCAATTACATCCGTGTCCAATTACATCCATGTGACTGATTACACCCATGTGACCAATTACATCCATGTTACCAATTAACCTACTAACCCGAATGGCTTTGGAGTATGGGAGAAAACCAGAGCACCCAGAGGAAACCCCACAGTCACGAGAGTGAGAATTAGAATCCAGGTTTCTGTTGCCATAATAACATTACACTAACTGTTACATTATATTTTAAGCAGGAAAAAAATGCCATTTTTTTCATCTCATTGCATCACTGTGCTAAATTACTAAGGTATTAATAGAAAACTAAATCATCTCAGGGAAGCAGCTTTAATGGGTAGCATATGTAGTTTCATAGTAGCCAGTGATTTTCACATATAGTTTAATTTGTTGGAGCATGTTCACTGTATTTTTTCTCTTTCTGCTTGTGCTGTCATTGCAAAAAGCAGAAATGCTGAATAGCGGTTTTAAATTCCTCTCAGTCTAATTGTAAGCACACGAGAAGTTACCAGTGGCTCCGTCAGATTAAACCTTATTGTGTTCTTCATGCCCGCCTAGATCTAGTACTCCTGAGAGGCATTTAAGACATGATGTTGCATCTCTACCCCAGCAGAATTCCTGGGCCTGAAGGAAAGTTATTTTTTAATGAGTCTGTTCACACACTGTGGTGACATATCATGAGGAGAAGATGAGGACTAACTAGAGGTCCCTGTTTTTGCAAGGAAATAAATTGGCAACCATTTTTATTAATTCCTAAGCCTTATTATGAGTGGGTGGGAGTTTCAGCTTATAACTGCTGGGCACTCTGTCTGTTGTTCTACCCCTTATTTTTTTGTACCAGTGGTTTTATTTAAATCAGATGGGAAGGACAGGTTCAGTACCAGCAAGGACAGACTAGAAACTGGAAACTGTACAACCAGTGGAGCTATTTAATAATTTTGAGGCAAATCAAACCTGGGTTCAAATGCGGGCACATGAAATCCGGTTAACAGTTTCTGGACTGAGAGCTGTTGATGGTTTTTTTCTCTGTGCCAATGTCCATTTACACTTAGACTCTTACCTCACAGTTCAGTATGTTCCTGGATTCCAGTTCAGAACCAGTGAGGATAACTTCACCCACCGCGGTTCTGAACTGATGGACTCACTTTCAGCAACTGTACATCTTGTTTATTGGGATATAGCACAGAACAGGTTCTTCCGGGCTGTCTTCATTGTCTAGCACCAAGGGTGGCTTGATGGTATCATAACTAACTGAGCTTACTAAGTCCAGGATGAGTCGGCTACAGGTAGTGAATGAACCAAAACCCACTTGACCACGTCCCCACCAGACACAAAGCATTGATAGAAGTGGCTACCAATCTTCACGAAGACAAAGTCCTGAGTTTATATTGGAGACTCCTTTAGCCATGTTGAATGGAACTTCAATAATGCTAAATGGGATAGACTAAACGGCTCAAAGCTAGGCATCAAACTGGAGTTACTAATACCAAACCTACCTATGATCTTTACCACAAGACCGTCAGGGCAGCAGGATCAGGGGCATGTTACCACCTGTAGGTCACTTCCAATTTGATTTAGAAATATACTGCCACTCCTTCGTTGTTGTTGGGCCCAAACACAGCAGCTGTATCAGAGCACTTCACCCTCAGATGTACAGTTGCAGTGGTTCAGCTCAATGTCACAAAACTATAATTATTACGAATACATGCTGGTGTTACCAGTGGCATCTGGACCAAGAATAAATAACACAAGAAGTATTCCCCAATCATCCTGATGAACTCTTATCCTGCTACTGTTCCAGCTGTTTGTTCCCGAAAATTCTCTTTCATCTCCATTCTAAGGTCTATGTGTGTCTCTTATAGTGTCTGCTTTCCTCAATCAAGTGCAGAAGCATCCTTGTTATACCTCCCCAAATTCTCTCCAAGACCTACTGTGTAGCCTTTTCAATGACACTTACCATGTCATCTTTGATTTTACTGATTCTGGGAAGTGTAGTAGAGTCATGGTGATGTAGTGTTAAACAGCATGGGAAATGGTCCTTCAGCCCAGCTCATTCATGCCTGCCCATTAATACCAAGTTGCCTACCTGGGCTAGTCTCATTTATCCCTCTAAATCTTTTCTCCCCATATACAAATGTCTTTAAAACATTGTAATTGTACCTGATTTACCACATACCCACCACTGCCTGTGTGGAAAAACTTAAGCCTTAGGTCCCCCCCTCACCTTAAACCTATGCTCTCTAGTTTTAGAGTCCCCTGTCTTAAGTAAAAAAACTGTAACTATTCAGCAGTCGAAATGACAACTGTACTCTTTGCCGTGGATGCTGCCTAGCCTGCTGATTTCCTCCAGCATTTTGTGTGCGTTGCTTGGATTTCCAGCATCTGCAGATTTTCTCTTGTTTGTGACCATTCACCTTGTCTCTGCCTTTCATAATTGTGTATAGCTCTACAAAGTCACTCCTCAGCCTCCTGCCGTCAGAGGAAATAGCAGCAGACTATCCAGTCACTTCTCATAACTCAAGCCCTTTAATATCAGTAACATCCTCGGGAAACTTCCATCGATGTGTGGTGGAGAGCATATTGACTGCTACATCACAGCCTGGTACGGAAGCCTTTGAACAGAAAATCCTGTAAAAGTTAGTGGATTTGGCCCAATACAACACGGGTAAATCCCTCCGAACCATTGTGCACATCTACATAAAATGCTGTTGTAGGAAAGCTGCATCTCCACTGCCCAGATCTTGTTCTCTCTTCTCACTGCTGCCATCAGGTAGAAGGTACAAGAGCCTCAGGACTCACACCAACAGCTTCAAAAACAGTTACTACCCTTCAACCATCAGGCTTTTGAATAGAAGTGGATAACTACACTCAGTTACCCCATCATTGAAATGTTCATACAACTAATGATCTCACTTTAAGGCTTCAAAGGTATGTTTAATGTCAGAGAAATGTATACAATATACATCCTGAAATGCTTTTTCTTCGCAACCATCCACAAAAACAGCAGTGCCCCAAAGAATGAACGACAGTTAAATGTTAGAACCCCAAAGTCCCCCCCAGCGTCCCTCCCTCCCACACGTGAGCAGCAGCAAGCAACATTGAGCACTCAAGTGTGAGCAAAGCAACAGTAAAGACACAGACCTGCAGTTCTCCAAAGACTCTTTAAGGACTCTTCATCTCGTCATCTCATTATTTATTGCTTTTTGTTTATATTTGCATTTGCACGGTTTATTGTGTTCTGCACTATAGTTAACGCTTCATTGATCCTGTTGTGGTTACTATTCTATAGATTTGCTAAGTGTGCCCACAGGAAAATGAATCTCAGAGTTGATGTGGTGACATATATGTACTTTGATAACAAAATTAACTTTGAACTTCAAACTCTGAATATTTTTTATTCCTTTTTCAGCTATGATATTCCTGTAGCATGGTGACCAAAGCTGGTGTGGAAACTGCCCTTGCTGGGTCTCAACACCTCCCTCTGTAACTAAATCAGAATTGGGTCTAATATCACGGCATATGTCATGAAATTTGTTAACTTAGCGGGGGCAGTACAATGCCATAATGATAATATAGAAAAAGTATAAATGATAAATCAATTACAGTAAGCATATTTTATGTTTATTAAATAGTTATATTAAAATAGTGCAAAAACAGAAACAATAAAAATGAGGTTGTGTTCATGGTTTCAATGTCCATTTAGGAATTGGATGGCAGAGGGGAAGAAACTGTTCCTAAATCATTGAGTGTATGTCTTCAGGCTTCTGTACCTCCTTCCTGATGGTAACAATGAGAAGAGGGCATGTCCTGAGTGATGGGCGTCCTTAATAATGGACGCTTCCTTTCTGAGGCACCACTCCTTGAAGATGTCTTGGAGACTATGGAGGCTGATACCCATAATTCAGCTGACTAATTTTACAACTTTCTGTAGCTTCTTTTGATCCTGTGCAGTATTCCCCTTCCCCCCATACCAGACGGTGATGCAGCCTGTCAGAAGGCTCTCCATTATACATCTGTAGAGGCTTTCGAGTGTTTTAGGTGACAAACCAAATCTCCTCAAACTGCTAATGAAATATAGCCATTGTCTTGCCTTCTTTATAGCTGCAATGATATGTTGGGATCAGATTATATCCTCAGATATAACCTGATCCCAACTCTCTCCACTTTTGATCCCTCAATGAGGATTGGTTCGAGTTCCCTCGTCTTACCCTTTCTGAAGTCCGCAATCAGCACTTTGGTCGTTGGGTGCAAGGTTGTTGCTGTGACACCACTCAACCAGATCCTCGTCTTCTTAACAGAAAGGCCACACGGGCAGCACCGTTTCTAGTCCCATTACGCTGAGCACTGGCACTCCTCACTGGAGCTTTCTAGTCCCATTACGCTGAGCGCTGGCACCCCTCACTGGAGCTTTCTAGTCCCATTACGCTGAGCACTGGCACCCCTCACTGGAGCTTTCTAGTCCCATTACGCTGAGCACTGGCACCCCTCACTGGAGCTTTCTAGTCCCATTACGCTGAGCACTGGCACCCCTCACTGGAGCTTTCTAGTCCCATTACGCTGAGCACTGGCACCCCTCACTGGAGCTTTCTAGTCCCATTACGCTGAGCACTGGCACTCCTCACTGGAGCTTTCTAGTCCCATTACGCTGAGCACTGGCACCCCTCACTGGAGCTTTCTAGTCCCATTACGCTGAGCACTGGCACTCCTCACTGGAGCTTTCTAGTCCCATTACGCTGAGCACTGGCACCCCTCACTGGAGCTTTCTAGTCCCATTACGCTGAGCACTGGCACCCCTCACTGGAGCTTTCTAGTCCCATTACGCTGAGCACTGGCACTCCTCACTGGAGCTTTCTAGTCCCATTACGCTGAGCACTGGCACTCCTCACTGGAGCTTTCTAGTCCCATTACGCTGAGCACTGGCACCCCTCACTGGAGCTTTCTAGTCCCATTACGCTGAGCACTGGCACTCCTCACTGGAGCTTTCTAGTCCCATTACGCTGAGCACTGGCACCCCTCACTGGAGCTTTCTAGTCCCATTACGCTGAGCACTGGCACCCCTCACTGGAGCTTTCTAGTCCCATTACGCTGAGCACTGGCACCCCTCACTGGAGCTTTCTAGTCCCATTACGCTGAGCACTGGCACTCCTCACTGGAGCTTTCTAGTCCCATTACGCTGAGCACTGGCACTCCTCACTGGAGCTTTCTAGTCCCATTACGCTGAGCACTGGCACCCCTCACTGGAGCTTTCTAGTCCCATTACGCTGAGCACTGGCACTCCTCACTGGAGCTTTCTAGTCCCATTACGCTGAGCACTGGCACCCCTCACTGGAGCTTTCTAGTCCCATTACGCTGAGCACTGGCACCCCTCACTGGAGCTTTCTAGTCCCATTACGCTGAGCACTGGCACCCCTCACTGGAGCTTTCTAGTCCCATTACGCTGAGCACTGGCACTCCTCACTGGAGCTTTCTAGTCCCATTACGCTGAGCACTGGCACGGATGAGCTCACCTGGTCCCTCAGTATCACCTCCATAAATAAGAAGGCTCAGCAGTGCCTCCACATCCTAAGGAGATTGAGGCAAATGAGGCTCTCTTCCCACCCCCCACCCCATTATAACTGTATTTTACAGGAGCACCATTGAGAGCATCCTGACAAGCTGCATCTCTGTCAGAGCATCAGTCCCTACAAAGGACTCTGAGAATAGTTTAGAGAATCATAGGGTCTCCCTACTATCCATCAGGGACATTTATCAGGAGCGCTGCGTACACAGGGCCCTTACTAAGGATCCCACCCATCCGTCCAGCATCCTCTTTGACTTTCTACCATCAGGCAAGAGACTCTGATGCGCAAAGACAAGAATGGTCATGATTCGAAACATTTTCTTCCCTCAGGCCAGAAAACCTCTGCACTGCCTGCAGCATCGCATTCGAAGTGTCACCGAATAATTTGTACTATAACCTGTGGTATTTAATTTATGAACTTTACTTTGTTTCTCGATGCACAATTCATTTGTAGATTTAATTCTTACTTTCCTAAGTTATTGTGCGTTATATGTGTGTTATGGGTACCACTGTGCTTTATACCCTGGTCCGGAGAAACATCGTCTCATTTGATGGTATGTATGTATATAAATAAAAGACATTAAACTTGACTTGACAATTCTCCAAGTGTCGTCTCACTAACATCTTGTGCTTTTCGACTCTACTCTTATACTTGTTGCCCTGAGTGATGAAGACAAGCATGCCAAATGTCTTCTTCACCACCTTGTTCACCTGTGGTACTACTTTCAGGAACAAAGTACTTGTATCTCTAGATCCCTCTAACAGCCCGTCATCCCATGTAGCCCAACAAACCAGCCTTAATCTGAAACCAATGGCAGTGTATTATTCCTTTCTCATTTACACCAAGAGAGCGCAGTATTCTCTGTTTCGGGTGTACGTGTTAACGTGTTCTTGAATTTGTTTTAGTATTAGGTCTTCTGAGATCATTGCAATATTTTTGAACCTCATCATTTTACCTCATGGGAACACTGAAACAAATGTTTGGCTATACTTAGACAAATATTGGATGATATCCTTGGCTGAGAGCATCTGGTACTTAATAATGCCTTATATTTAAAAATTAGTTTTATCTGAATTAAGTTTCTGCTCCTGTGGAACCATTTTGATTAAATTATTTTGTGGGTTTCTTAGTCTAACCAGGTATTTTTCATAAGCCAGTTTATGTTTCATATGTTTTAATGCATTGCATTTTGAATTCTGTAATAAACAAATTACCAGTGTACAATGTGTTACCTCAGTGATTCAGCATTAAATATAAATAATAAATTTAAGCTTATTCCTTACACAAATATTCCTCAAGTACACTTCCACCTAAGCTTGTCAAGGACTTTCTAGACACATTGAAGGTGCATGTAAACACTGATGTGTTATTGGCATTGAGGCATACAGCTCAGCCATATGTATACTTACCAACTTGGAAGGTTCATTAGGAGTTGATTTGGTTCCAGCTGAAAGTGGGTCTTTTAAATGGTTTTCCTGCACAGAAAAGATTAATTGTACTTAAAATCTTACATTTCTGTGCTAAATGCTATAAGTACTTGAACCAAAGTGTTTTCTTTATGTTGGCTTTGAAAATAAATGTTGACTACTAATTTCTCCACGAAGGCTATCGGACTTTTAAACAAGTGCATTTATTTTCTTGTGCTCAGAGTAATGCTGGCAAAGCTGATCCTTTCTCTTTTGGATCATTCTTATCACTGTCAAGGTTAGGAAAACCTTATCAATTGTTCGTCCTTTGAGATCTGAAAAGATGTTATTGGACATTTCCTTGAACCTCTGTAGTCCTTATAATCACAATGCTCCTGCAATAGCGTTGGCTATGATACTGATTCAGAATGTATGTCAATATATTGTATTAAAGGTGATAGACTAGGAGCTGTAGAGAAGCAAACGGAATTAGTTGTAAAATTTAGTTTATACATACAACAATAATAGAATGCTGGCCTTTCTCACAAAGGGTTGTTATAGAAAAGCAATGAAATAATATGTCGGTTGTCTTGTTCAAAGGTCATCTGAAGTAATGTTTATATAGCATTTTGTGATATGCTTTATGGGTTTGGAAGGCATTAGAACTGGTAGTTTAGAAAGCTCCCTTATACTGGGGCTTTTCCTTAAATCATGTATGATCAGAAATGTATTCTCTGAAAGAATTGTAATTTTCAAAAAGACATTGTTATTGGTTTAATGGGAAAATAGCTAGATGTGAGATTAATCTTCTATTTAAAACAATTTCATCTATTATTTTAATGCCAAATACATCACACACGCGCACACGCACTATTCCGGTTAATTGGGCCATGGGCCATCAGTTCTTTCGGGCAGCCGCTTATTTATGACAACTCTTAAACAACAAAAACTGATTGTGGAAGTAGTCAAGATTCCCTTTGTTTATTTGGGACACCTATGCTTCATAATTGGGACAGGAGACTATTTTATTTAGCGATACAGTGCAGTGTATGTCCTTCCGGCCTTCAAGTCACACTACCTCATCAATTCCTGACAAACCCAATTAACCCCAACCTAATAACAGGACAATTTAAAATGACCAGTTAACCTACCGGTACGTCTTTGGATTGTGTGAGGGAACTGGTGCACCCAGGGAAAACCTACACATTCCTCATGGAGGACCTACGGACTTCTTACAGATGGCACCCCAGAAGTAAATTTCAAACTCCAGAATACCCCGAGCTGTGATACCGGCATGTTAACTGCCCTAATTTGCCCCTGTAAATAATTAATTCGCTATGAAGCTTTGTAAATCTAATGGTGTGAAAATTGATTGATTTGATTATAGAGCAGTAGTCAAGCATAAAATGAAATATAGTTTGGCTTATAATTGCTTTTCCCCCTAAAATTGCCAAAAATATTTCAAAGAGACAGGTCTTATCATTTCACAGTTTTACGTTCCTTTCCAGCCACTTGCTTCTCAACATGTGAAGGTCTGAACAGTTTACAAATGAATAAAGAGCTGAACAGTGCAAGCACTTCAAATCCAGGCTTTTAATGATTAGCATGCTTTTCTTCTGATCCCAAGACATTGGGAGCTTGGATGTCACCCATGTCCCAAGGTTTGTCATGGGTTTCTACTTTATCGGAAGAGTTAAGAATGGGATGGAGTAACATGCAATCACAGGGTGATATTATGATAGAGAGAAGATCATTAGCGATGAATCTGTATATACTTAGGCAGAAGGAACTCTCCGTGAAGCTTCATGGGCTGTGACAGCCACAACTGTCTTATTTTGTGCATGGTGTTCTTCCCGTTACAGGTTGTTTTTCCTGTTTACTACAGTTAATTTATGTTTTGATAAGTTCCGTAAGGTTAGGCTAACTCTTCTCTGTCTGCTGGAAATAGGCTTGCAGCTGTACCGAGGTAAAGGCTGTGATGAGGTCTTGAGCCCAGTGATACCAAAGGACTCCAAACTGAGCTTCTAGTGTGTTACTTAGAACATCGCTAGGTATTGATCGATGCATCATTGTGCATGACTACTTCCAACCTTGCAGAATTTTTGAAGGAGCCTTTAAGCTGGTAGTTATATTTATTTGATAGATTTTATATTGAATTGCTTTGACAAAATGTAGTTATGTTTTCAGTATCAGGTTTATAATCACTGCGTTCTATGATGCAAAACTTGTCATACTGCGGCAATGACGATGTAAATACAGTTGGCCCTCCTTATCCACAGGGGATTAGTTCCTTGACCCCCCCCCCCCCCCCGCGGATACCAAAAAACGCGGATGTTCAAGTCCCTTATTTAACCTGGCTCAGAGCAGTGGTCTTTAGGACCCAGTGGAAGCCCGGACCTTATTTAACATGTTCAGTGTGGTGGACATTAAGACTCAGGGTTGCAGCTCTGTTCACGAAAATAATCACGATCACGATTGAAAATAAGGTGGAAGTAATAAAGTGATTGGAAAGATGTGAAACGCCATCGGACATTGGAAAAGCGTTAGGCTACAATCGGTCAACGATCAAAACAATTTTAATGGAGCATGTGAAAGGCCCTGCCCTGATGAAAGCTACAATTATTACTTAGCAACTCAGTGGTTTAATTATTGAAATGCGTATGTTTCTTAAGTGTTTTATATGCATAGAAAGGTAAAAAATACACTATATATTAAGAGAAATGTTTGACTAACTGATGCTAAATAATACCAGATGTACCTGTTCCGACTTCAAATCCGACTTAAAGACAGACTCAGGAATGGAACTCGTTCATAACCCGGGGACTGCCTGTAATTTTAAGTCATTTCTAGATTACTTATAATACCTAATACAATGTAAATGCTATGTTTATAGTTGTTAAACTGTATTGTTTAGGGAATAATGACAAGAAAAAATAGTCTGTACATGCTCAAACAACGTGCTGGAGAGAGAACTTCCGGGTTTTCCCGATTTGCAGTTGGTTGAATCTGCGCATGTGGAATCCGTGGATAAGGAGGGCCACTGTAAATAGTACAAAGAAAGGAATAA
Source organism: Hypanus sabinus (assembly GCF_030144855.1). NCBI lineage: Eukaryota > Metazoa > Chordata > Chondrichthyes > Myliobatiformes > Dasyatidae > Hypanus > Hypanus sabinus. The sequence goes on along the minus strand of NC_082715.1, from coordinate 36,445,166 downwards.
TAAGTTAACATTCATGGATTTAGGGACCATTCAGAAATCTGATGTCAGAGGGGAAGAATCACTGAGTGTCTTCTGTACTTCTGTATTCCTGTATTTCCTCCCTATGACAGTAATGAGAAAAGGGCATGAAGGTCCTTAGTGATGGATTGCAGGTTGAGTACCCCGATCCAAAATGCACGGGGCCACAAGTGTTTTGAATTTTAGATATCTTTGGATTTCGGAGCATATTATGAGATAGTTTGGGATCGTCATCATTGTCAACTCTGAATTTATGTGCTACCGGTAAGCAGTCTTTGTCTTTCACTTGTTCATCACACATACATACTTAACAGAAAAAATACTCCATACGATTAATATAATGTATGCAGGGCAACGAAAGCAGCATCAGGTGACTACCTGAATCAGCTGTTGAACAACAACAAACATTGGCAGGTTTTCAGTTGCCGGTGCTTGATTAAAAGGTGACAGTATATTATATTTGTATTTTACTTTTTTTAAGGTTTTATGTAAGGTAGAAAAACAATCAATGTTGTAGACTTGTTCTGGTGTTAGATTTTCATCAGCAATGCTTTAAAAATTTAATACCATTGTGTAACGTGTAAAAGCAATCAGCATCATAGACTTTGTTCTGGCGCTAGATTTTTGTGGTCAGTCTTAAAAATTTAATGTTGTGCCCTTTCTTATGTTTCTGCAACCAGCCTGCTGAATATTCACAATTACCTTCAGTTTTTTACTTATTTTATGATCAGCATACCGATAAAGTGGCTTATGCTCGCCCTGACACTGATGAGATCTTCATTTTTCACTTTATCCAGTGCTTTTCTATTTTTTATTAACTTATGTTCATTACATGCGGGAAGTCACTTCCCAGAACTGACTATGGTGTACAGAGATCTGCACATTGCCTGGGAATCTTCCCAGTATCCGGTGGAATTTTCCATTTGTGACATTATGTCAGCGCTCAGAAAAATTTTGAATTTCAGGGTTTTCAGATTTTGGAATTTCGGATGAGGAGTATCACTGAAAGCGATTTGCTAACCAGGCAGCGAGCCAAGATACAAAGGCCTTTGGAGCTTGCTGAAGGGTTTTCACCCGAAACATTGATTGTACTTTTTTCCGTAGATACTGCCTGGCCTGCTGAGTTCCTCCAGCATTATGTGTGTGTGTTTGAAGTGGATGTTATCAGTCTGATCAGCTTCATTGTTTCCATTCTACTGAGCTAGCTCTCAATATCTTGAAACAACTGAATTAATTGGGAAGTGACATTTATGATGGTAGATGAGCAATATGGAGGATAATAAGTCAATATTAGCTGAAGATGTTTTCAGGAATGTACTTGCATGCTGGGCTCCTCACATGATCTTGGAAGAAGATGTTCGTAGACTGTCTTCCACCTTTCTGTTAGCAGATTGCTTACCATTATTTTCAGCTGGATGGACTTGATTTTGGGGGAATATGCTAATACCTGTTGGCGGTTCCATCAGTTCAGCGGTTTGTCACTGGAGGGAACTTTTAAATTTCACCTTCCTGTGCTCTTCACCTGTGTACTGTGACTGGAGCTTCATCATTGTGCCAACCATGTGCCACTTCATAAAGATTAAACAAACTCCTTCAATTAATAAATATAGCACCACAAAAATGTAGTTTGTTTGACTACTATTGTCATATTGAAATAGATAAAATGTCATGGAAAGGTAACAATAATGTCATAGATTGATGTAGTTATGATTCAAATGGTATTCCTTTGTCACAGAATAGCCAACAAGCCAGGATCATTAAAGATAGCCCACAATCTCACTGAGGTTTCCTCCCCAATTCTAAAGGTTGCTTGGGCATTGTCGCTTATCCCATCATTAGCTTCGGACTGAATCATGGAATCGCTGTCTGCTGTTGCTCAAAGGGCCTGAAGAACCTATCCTGCACTGTATCTCAAATCAATCATCAATAAATAGAATTATTTGTGCACATCTGGCAAAAAAATGAAGATCTGAAAATGTCTAAATAGGCCTGTGTTTAGATATTACGAGAACACATAATGCAAAACATTCAGTCAGATAAAAACCAAGTAGCAATTTACTGGAGTGTTTAAATAACTGATTATTAGACTAATGGAAAATTGAATTGTGATTTTTAATAAATTCTGTTTCTTTGTGAGCATTATAAAAGCTTCTGTATAAACTGAATATTAATAAAATATAGCAATGATGTAACTACATTCGTTCTGTTAATCTTTGCGAGCTGCATATTTGAGAGGAATAAAATCTGAATTAATGGAACCACGTAAATTTACACAAAATTTTGAATCGGAAATAGTACTTCTATCCAAGATATTTATACTGAAGTACAAAGTGCTTATTATGTCCTATATTAAGAGGGGCGCCTCTTAACCTGCCAAAGGAAATGATAGCTGCCCCTCTACTAATTATGGCTGCTACAATAAGAAACATTACATATTCATGGAGGGCCCTATGGTACAATGCACTTTACTGCAGGATGGGATCTTTTGCTATTGTCGTAATGCTAATCATGATACTGTGAAGTAACATCAAGCTGAGTATAGGTGCTTTGTTACTGAAAGGAAATAAAATGGTAATGAACTCAAGTCAAGTTACCCTCTTTTTTCCCCCTCAACCCTGTGATTGATTAATGTTGCAGAAACCAACACAAAACCAAGGGCAGAAAAATGGGTATTTGTAAAAACAGGTGTTCAGCCTCCAAAAAGGGGGGGGGGGGGGAATTACCTTATTTGCGTTCAAGCACAGCCCAAGAGGCAACTCTTACTTAAGATGTTTTATTTCTGCATTTCTAAGAGATCAGGAACAGGTGACACATTTTCCTTCAACGCAGGAATGAGGCAGTTCTCGAGTATTGAAGTTGATGTCATTAGAAGAAGCATTTAAGTCTGAGACTACCTTTTAGGTGAAATACCATTAATTGTTGGTATTAACTTTTTGTTATTAGGCCTTTAAGCCATTTGGATTTTATTCTGACATCAGAATTCAGTGTAACAAATTTAGATATGATTTTTCAAAATGAATTTTCTCTGACATTTAAGCTACTTTTTCTAATTATATTGTCAAATTGTGAATACAAAACATAACTTAAGATTATTTCGAACTTTGAAAGCCTGAAAAACACAGTATATTGCATACCTTATTTGTACAAAGGACAGCATTTCTCTCATCTACAGATAATGCTATTTAATATATAAATCAGAAGGATAGTTTTATTTCAAATGTACAATATTCTAAAATGGATAATTTCTCATTGCATTTTAAAGACAAAGTGCTAAACTAAAGCTGTATTTTGTGATTATTTCAACAATAATTAAAGGCGGGAGGGAGAGGGAGACACTGATATAATGCAGGAAACACCGATGGTAACTGATCTACAGAGTGATTCCAGTTTCACATTTATAATGGGCACACTTTATCAGGATATAAATGCCATGAAAATTGGCTCTTCGTAGCAGCACAATCAGTGCTTTTCAAACATGACAATCATGAACAAATTAATGTACATTATACATAACTTACATGACACAATGAACAAAATTAACGTAACAGTGTTAATGCAATTGAGTAACATGTAGTCCAAGGTAGAATTGGGGTTTTCCAAGTTGGTTCAAGAACCTGACAGCAATGGGGAGGAAACTTCAGTTGAGCCTTGAGGTGTGGATCTTCAGGCTCCTGAACCTAAGAAGCAGGCTTAGTCTGGATGGTGGAGTCTGTGATGATGGATGTTGCCTTTCTGTGACGTTACCTCTTGTAGGGAGACCTCCTTAACCATCAATGTGATAATAACATAATAGATTATTGATTATTGTGGTAATACTATGATAGTTTCTTGCTTAATCAGGGCATCAAAGATAATGGGAAGAAGGCAGGAGAATGGTGTTATGAATGGATGGAGCAGACTGGATGGGCTGAATGGCCTAATTGTGCTCCTATGTTTTATGGTCTTATAGTCCTATAATCTATTCCAGTTATATTGAGATGTGAAATAAATATTGACCCCCATATTTGGGTTATTTGTTTTCATTAAGATAGTGCTCTACAAACTGAAGTGTCCGGCAGAGAGAGCAGATGGGCCTCGCTTTTATGGTCGACCTGAAAGATGGTGTTCCAATGAAGCAGTATTGGTAACTGCAGGTATTTACCTGGCTTTCCATTTTAGGGTGTTAAAACAATGGAATGAAACAGTGAAATTCACTCTAGCTCAGCAGGAGGAACTTAAAAAAAAATAATAAGAAATCCCAAAGGAATTTGTGGATATGTTTGTAGATGTACCTAACTGGGAACCATGTTTTTCAATGTTAAATGAAGGCCTGTTCTGATGGTATTTCTTTTGGCTTGATTACTGTGAATCATGGATATGATCCATATCAAGTTATTTTGATGCAGCCTAATTTTGAGAACAGTGCATCCATGTAGACAATTATGAGCGGGCTTGCCTTCCACATAAGAGGTGCACAGTTGAAGTTAAAAAGAGTTTGTATTTGGAAATGAAATGGTTCATCTCAGGGCAAGCGAGGCACCGTTAAATCTGTATTACAAGATTACTGGAGACACAAGGCACTGCAGATGCTAGAATCTGCAACAAACACAAATTACTAGAGGAACTCACCCAAAGGGACCTGCCTAGCCCAGTAAAAGCCCTGACCTAGGAGCCAGTGTTCACTGTGCAATTGGAGAACAATGCTGCTCTGTTCCTTTGGGGAAGGTAGTGAGAATAAGTTCCCACTATCGATTAAGTACTCCCAATAGCATCCGTCTCAAATAACCTCTGACAACAAAATCCAGCTCCTTGCCTTCACATGTGGCTTAGCTGCTAAGCCGGCGGAACCATTTTTACTGATAGGAGAAGGGGCAAAAGCGGGTTACTGGGACTTTAAAACCAGTCACATTGGGCAGGTGGGGCTCATCATCTGTGGTTTAGGAGAAGGAAAACTCTGATCTTAAACTTCCTTGCAGTTACAGCCACTCATGGGCAAGACGTCGAGAGTAAACTGCAAAGATAACTTTGGAACTCGAGTCCCCAAGGCAGTCATATGTTGAGTTCAGTGCTGACTGGCAACTCCTGCGATGTCGCTGGTGACAAACTGTATCGGCTTCTGCCGTTCCGTTGGATTCATCGACTGCTTGGAGATGGGGAGCCTACTTGTTCTCAGGGTATTGTACTACCCTGGTTTATATGTCAAGCAAGTTTGACCTTCACCAATGGAATGCCTCATTGTGCTGCTCTGTCCCCACCTAGCAAATGTGAAATCAGGCCCTATAACTTGGTGTAAAAATAGAGAATCCATTTAAATATTAGAAACATAAAAATCTACAGCACATTATAGGCCCTTCAGCCCACAATGTTATGCTGACCATGTAATCTACTCTAGAACCTGCCTATAATTTCCCTAGTGCATAGCCCTCTATTTTCTAAGCTCCATGTACCTATCCAAGAGTCTCTTAAAAGACCCTATTGTATCCGCCTCTACCACCATCGCCGGCAGCCCATTCCACGCATCCACCACTTCCCGTGTGAAAAAAAACTTACCTCTGACATCCCCCTTGTACCTACTTCCAAGTGCCTTAAAACTGTGCCCCCTTGTGTTAGCCATTTCAGCCCCAGGAAAAAGCCTGTGACTATCCACACAATAAGTGCCTCTCGTCATTTTATACACCTCTATCAGGTCACCTCTCAACCTTTGCTGCTCCAAGGATAAAAGGCCGAGTTCACTCAAACTAATCTCATAAGGCATGCTCTCCAATCCAGGCAACATCCTTGTAAATCTCCCCTGCATTCTCTCTATAGTATCCACATCCTTCCTGTAGTGAGGTGACCAGAACTGAACACAGTACTCCAAGTGGGGTCTAACTAAGGTCATACTTAGCTGTAACATTACCTCACGGCTCTTGAACTCAGTCCTATGGTTGATGAAGGCCAACACACCATACCCCATCTGGACAATATTGTCAACCCGTGCAGCAGCTTCGAGTGTCCTATGGACATGGCTCCCAAGATCTCGCTGATCTTCCACACTGCCAAGAGTCTTGTCATTAATATTATATTCTGTCTATTAAATAATTTGGAGAACTTTCTTTGTGACTTCCATAAGTATACTTCACAACATTGAAATCAAGAATAAACAGGTGCTTTCCTTTAATACCTTCTGTCAACATTTCGATCGGTTGGGATTTTGGAAACTATTGTACAAATGTAAACTTTAAAAAGCAATCTGTGTTCTGTGTGCCATTCAACATCATCTGTCACTATATGAAACCAAGTACTCCTAGAAATGTTCAGGGCCTACGAAAAATGAAAAAAATGCACTTTTATTTGATACTTGACACTACAAATAACTTGTGCAGCATGTACACTTGAGCTATCTGAAAGAAACTCATGATAGCTCTGTCAACCAGGGTGAGTAGGATTGTTAATGACTTTTTTCATGAGGTTCCATTCTGTGCTGTTTTAAGGGAAAATGGTGCAAAGCAAGCAGCTGAAGAGTGAGTGCGAAGAGCGTTAGTCCCTTGACTCGAACTAGTACTGTATCTTGAGTTGATTCTCTTTGTTATCCTCGAGGGAGTCATTTAAGATCAACACTCAATAGTCAGGGTGCTTGTTTTGTTTTCACTGCAGCTGAGTTTTGGCCACGATTGAGGACTGGCTATCCATCATGTAATTTTTTATATCCCATACGCCGTCTCATGGTTGATTGCTTTACTACCTGAGTGCTTTACGACAAATGATCATCTAAAAGAATACCAATCATTCAATACAACAGCACACAAAAAAATACCTGAACTCAACGGCTGCTTTTGTTTCTGACAGACAAGTGCAAGGCCATAACTGTGCTTTCTGTAGTTTGGTATTGTCTGCATTCTTACTTTGTTTGATGGGATTATTGAAAACCAAATGAAATTGTTGGTCAGGGACTTAATGATGCTCGGATCATAAGAGTTGCTGGTTGTTATTTCCATATACAGAGTACAAATTGGAAACATTTTTTGAAGTCTTTTGAATTTAGATTTGATTCTTTCAACCTCCCGTGGAACCTGAAGAGTCTTGTTGACTTTATTGACTTTCATTTTTGCATTGATAGATAAATGTGGTGTCAAAGAATTATTGGTTTGTGTGATTTCTACATAAAATACTGTGATAAATCTAGAATTATTTTATATTGTTTTATTCAGGGCTGCGAAATTCTTTACAACCTAATACAATGTATCACCTATATTCTATAGAGCAGAGGTTCCTAACCTTTTTTATACTATGGACCAATACCATTCAGTGAGGGGTCCATGGACTCCAGGTTAGGAACCCCTGCTAAAAAGTAATACCAGAAATCTGTTGAAGTAATAATCCTGAATTCTGGGCCTCATCTCTTTCCTGACTACTTCAATTATTTAGTGATATTCTAGATAGTACATGTGCCAATCAGGAAAATAGGCATTAGCTTCAAAACAAACAATTCTGATTGAAGAAACTGGCTCTTAAGAAACAAGACTAAATATGGGCTTTTGACTTGTACAACATAACTTGGATTGAAAATCTAGTGGGCATGTGTTTGTTGAAACTTGGGCTGTACTTTCAGTATTGAGCAATCTATCATCTGTATTGCTGGGGAGGGCACTAGATTGTATAGATGTGCTACTTGCATTGATGATGTATTTGAAAATCCCTGAATAAATATGATAGGAAAAGGGATAAGAGTCAAACCTCCCAGGAAAATTTGATTGCTGATTATATTCCAGGGACAAGATGGTGACTCTTTGTATGCATCTCCGATATGAATCATCAAGTCACAGTTACGGGTACTTCAGCAAGCAACACCATTTTAGGATGTTTATACAGTGTATCAATCCACAAATTTGACAGATCCCGAACGGCAGACTCAAGTCATGCGTGCAGTTCCCCTTTAAGAAAACTGAAGTGGGGAAATTGCAGGGAGGTAGTTGCTCGTAAGCTGCAGGAGGTGAGTAGCTGAGTGACTGCCAGGAGAAATGGAAATGTGAACAGGCAGTTAGAGCAAAACACCCCTGTGGCCATTCCCCTCAATAATAATTCTACTGCTTTGGATACTCTTGTGAGCGATGCCCTCCCAGGGAAATGCCATGGAGACTTCAGAATATCTTTCATCTTTCAGGGCATCAGGCCCTGATGGTGTACCTGGTAGGACATTGCAAACTTGTGCCAACCAACTGGCGGGAGTGTTCAAGGACACTTTCATCTCTCACTGCTGCATTTGGAGGTTCCTACCTGCTTCCAAAGGGCGACAATCGTACCAGTGCCCAGAAAGAGCAGGGTGAGCCCCATTGCACTCACAGTTATTGTGATGAAGAGCTTTGAGAGGTTGGTCATGGCCAGAATCAACTCTTCCCCAAGCAAGGACCTGGACCTGCTGCGATTTGCCATTCACTAAAGTAGATCCAGAGCAGATACAATCTCACTGGCTCTCCACTAGATCTTGGATCACTTGGACAGTAGCAGTACCTATGTCAGGCTGCTCTTTATTGATTACAACTCAGCATTCAACTCAGTCATATCCTCAGTTCTAATCAACCAGCCCAACAAGGCAGGCCTTTGTTCCTCCCTCTGCAACAGGATCCTTGACTTCCTCATCAGGAGCCTGTGCAGTTTGGAAGTTGATCACAGACCATCAACACCTCAAGGATGCATGCTTCACCACTGCTCTACTCTACACTCACACCTGTGTGGCTATGCACAGCTTAAAAGCCATCTGTAAATTTGCCGAGACGCAGTATTGTTGGCGGAATTTCAGATGGTGATGAGGAGGTGTACAGGAGTGAGATGTATCAGCTGGTTGACTGGTGCTGCAACAACAACCTTGCACTCAATGACAGCAAGACCAAGGAGTTGATTGTGGAGTTCAGGAAAGGGAAATCAAGGGAACACACCCCAGTCCTCACTGAGGGATCAAAAGTGGGAAGGGTGAGCAGTTTCAAGTTCCTGGGTATCAATATATCAGAAGGTCTATCTTGGGCCCAACATATTGATGCATTTACAAGGAAGGTGCAACAGTGGCTACATGTCATTTGATAGTTGAAGAGTCTTGGTGTGTCACCTACAGATGTACCGTGGAGAGCATTCTAACTGATTATTGTATCACCATCTGATATGGAGGGACCACTGCACAGAACTGGAAAAAGTTGCAAACTCAGCCAGCTTCAACATGTGCAGGATTGAGGACATCTTCAAAAGGCGATGCCTCAGAAAGGTGGCATCCTCATTGACCTCCATCACCCAGGACATGCCTTCTTCTCAATGCAACCATGAAGTAGGAGCTTCGGAAGCCTGAAAACACACACTCAGTGAATAGATTCTTCCCCACAGCCATTAGTATTCTAATTGAACCCATATACACGACCTCAATTTTTTCTTTCCTTTTTTCATTGCTTATTTAATTTCTTTTATATATATAGTAAATTATAGTTTTTTTATTATGTATTGTAATGTACAACTGCTGAAAAACAGCTTATTTTATGATACATGCCAATGATATTAAACCTGATTCTGATACTGCTTTTCCAAATTTTTAAAAGTCTTCCATCATTCTTCCTTTAAAATCAAATTAATTGCAGATGTTCTCTGTCTTAAATATGACATTGTAAGATAATCAAAAATGTTGCTTTGTACAGAATCTAAATTCAAAAACTGTATTAATTTATGAACTGATAACTTTAAAATTCCGCACCTGCATTGATACCAACCAGAAGATAATTCATCCTGGAAAAGTACAGTGCACCACCTCATTCTGCAAAGAATTGAAAATGTCCTTGCTTACTCTGCCAGGCTTCAAAATGGATGGCACATAGATTTGCAAAATGTTTAATGGTATAACAGGCTGGAATTTATTTAAAATTTTCACAACAGGTAGGCTAAATTGATATACAGAAGCACTTGCGACTATAAATATCAGTTCTGTGTTTGTTTACGGAGCATGACTTTTCGCTTGCTATTATTGTAAATTCAGTTTGAAACTCTATATATCAACCTTGGAAAATGCAGTAAGGTGAGAACTTGAGCATTTTAAAGGCTGTTTTTGTTTCTTTATGAAAATTTAACATTTAAAACTTGTTTATTTAAAGAAATTCACAAATAAAGTATGTATATTTTGCTCCAGGCAAAATTAAGAGTGGAAAGTAGTCAACCATGTTACATTACCACCATCTATTAATTTTAAGAAGTAGAGCATTTACATTTAATGACTAACTGGGAAAGTTAAGGTGGGAGGTGACGTGATGGGTCACATGTATTCAAGTTACAGGGCGCATGAAGAACCTCAGTGTAACATCAGGAAGAGAACGTTCAGAAGTAGGAATATGGTGGGAAGATACACAGCAAGGGGCAAGTCTTGGATCAGAGAGAGGGGGAATTTCAATGCATTCTCGCTGAATAAACTGAAACATCTTCAATTCACCTACCTGAAAAGTTAGAAGAAAATGTATTTCAATTCATTACTGACAGTCTGTTTTCTTCATTTCACCATTTAACTAACACTTTAACCTGAAGAAAAATGAAAAGAATGCAATACTGTGGAATTTACAGTGCCTATGAAAAGTATTCACTCCCTTTGGAAGTTTTCAGATTTTATTTCTTTACAGCATTGAATCAGAGTGGATTAAATTTGGCTTTTTATGACACTGATCAACAGGAAAAGACTCTTTCATGTCAAAGTAAAAACAGGTCATGACAAAGTGATCTAAATTAATTACAAATACAAAGCACAAAATAATTTATTGTGTAAGTATTCACCCCCTTTGAAATGACACACCAAATCATTGCTGGTGCAGCCAATTGGTTTTAGAAGTCACATAATTAGTTAAATGGAGATTACCATGAGTAGTTAAGGTGTTTCAATTGATTGTAGTAAAAATACACCTGAATCTGAAAGGTCCATCTACTGGTGAGTCAGTATCCTGGCATTAACTACACCATGAAGACAAAAAAACCCTCCAAGCAACTCCATGAAAAGGTTATTGAAAAGCACAAGTCAGGAGAGGGATATAAGAATATTACCAAGTCACTGAATATCCCTTGGAGTGCAGTTAAGTCAATCATCAGGAAATGTGAAGAATATGGCACAGCTGTAAATCTGTCCACAGCAGGCTGTCCTCAAAAACTGAGTGACCATGCAAGAAGGGGACTAGTGAGGGAGGCCAAGAGGAGACCAATGATAAATCTGGAGGCGTTACAAGCTTCAGTGGCTGAGATGGGAGAGACTACGCATACAACAACTGTTGCCCGGGTGCTTCACCGGTCGCAGCTTTATGGGAGAGTGGTAAAGAGAAAGCCACTGTTGAAAAAAAAAACCCACATGAAGTCTTGGCTAGAGTTTGCCAGAGGCATGTGGGAAACTCTGATGTTAGCTGGAAGAAGGTTTTATGGTCTGATGAAACCAAAATAGAGTTTTTTGGCCATCAATCTAAATGCTATGTTTGGCATAAGCACACCAACCCTACCATGAAGCAAGGTGGTGGCTGCATCATGTCATGGGGATGCTTCACTGCACCAGGCTTGTGAATGTAGAGGGTAAAATGAATGCAGCAAAATACAGAGAAATCCTGAAGGAAAATCTGATGCAGTCTGCATAAAGCCAAAGCTACACAAGAATGGCTTAAAACAACAAAGTTAATGTCTTGGAGTGACTAAGTCAGAGTCCAGGCCTCAATCCAATTGAGAATTTGATGCTGAATTTGAAAAGGGCTGTTCATTCACTATCCCCAAGCAATCTGACAGAGCTCGAGCAGTGTTTTAAAGAAGAATGGGGTAATTGCAGATGTGCAAAGCTGATAGAGACCTATCCACACAGACTTAAGGCTGTATTGTTGCCAAAGGTGCATCTACTAAATAATGACTTGAAGGGGATGGATACTTATGCAATCAATTATCTTGTGTTTTACATTTGTAATTAATGTAGATCACTTTGTAGAGATCTGTTTTTATTTTGAAATGAAAGTGTCTTTTTCTGCTGATCAGTGTCAAAAAAGCCAAATTAAATCCATTGTGATTCCATGTTGTAAACAATAAACATGAAAACTAGACTTAGAAGCTGAAGTGAACTGAAGCTAAAAGCTCTAATTGTAATAACCTATTAAAAGTGATTTGGTATAAATACAGCATTCTATTGCTATTTATATTGGTCATCTGTAATACCAGTGCAAAGATCAGAGGATTAGTAACCATGGTTAAAAGTAAAATTGAACTGTTACCTTTTATTTTGTTATTGAATAGTCTGATTAAATTTTAAACAGGATATTCTGCAGATGCTGGAAATCCAGAGTACACACATAAAATGCTGGCAGAACTCAGCATGTCAGACAGCATCAATGAAGAATGAAGAATCGATATTTTGGGCTGAGACCCTTATCAGAAATAAATAGATTAAATTGGGTGTTTTCAACTGCACTGGAGCATTGATAGAATAAGAGAAAGGTGTAACAATCTGGTCATTGTCTTCATTTTGTACACGGATTGCAGAATTTCGACTTGAGGGAAGTCACATTTACAGTACATTGAGTTAACACCGACAGAACGAGGAGGTATCTTCCCGAACTCCCACAGCCCCCGATGACTCTATGATTTTAGTCTCCGAGATCAACGTGAGAACATCCTTCAGGAGGGCGAATCCACAGAAAGCAGATGGTATACCTGGCTGAGTACTGAAGACATGTTTTAATCAATTGGCTTGTTTATTGATATCGTTAACCTCTCAGTTTGGCAGTCTGAGGTATCCACCTGCTTCAGTCAAGCCGGCGCTCAAAAAGAACATGGTAACCTGCCTCAATCCGGCAGCACTGATGTTAAGCTATGATGAAGTGTTTTGAGAGTTTGGTGGGGTGAAACATATCACCTGAGGAGTGACTTGAATCAATACCAATGTGTCTACTGTCACAGCAGATGCCACTTCATTGGATCTACACTCAGCTCTGGAACATCTGGACAGTGAAGGTACCTCATCAGGATGCTCCTCATTGGCTACAGCTCAGCATTCAATATTATCATCCCCTCAAAACTAATCAATAAGCTTCAAGACCTTAGGCCTGTATACCCCCTTGTGCAACTGGATCCTCGATTTCCTTACTTGCAGATCCCAGTGGCTGTGGATTGGCAACGTAATCTTCTCCACAATCATCATCAACACAGGAGCATCACAAGGCTCTTCGCTCTACTCGCTGTATACCTATGTCTGAGAGGTGAAGTACAGCTCCAGTGCCATAGTTAAGTTTGCTGACGCCACCAATGTTGTTGGCCAAATCAGAGATGGTGAAAAATCATCATGTAGAAGGGAGACAAAAAATCTGGTAAAATGGTGCAGCCACAACAATAACCTCTCACTCAACACCAGCAAAACCAAAGAGCTGATTATTGACTACAGGAGGTCCATGAGCCAGTCTTTATTAGGGGATTGGAAATGAAGAGAATCAGTAACGTTAAATATCTTGGCATTATCGTATCAGAGGATCTGGCGTGTAAGCACCATCACAAGAAGGCAAGACGGTGCCTTTTCTTTCTTGTAGGTTTGCACAGATTCTGCATGTCATCTGAAACTTTGACAAACTGCTATGGAATGCACAGTGGAGGTACCTTGACTGGTTGAATCATGGCCTGATATGGAAACACCAATGCCCAGGAATGGGAAAGCCTCCAGTGCAGTCCATCACAGGGAAAGCCCTCTTCACCACTGAGCACATCAGCAGGGAGTGCTGCAACAACAAACCATCCAGAACTCCCTTCGTCCAGATCATGCGCTGTCTTCTCACTGTTCCCATCTGGAAAGGGATACAGGAGACTTAGGTCCCATACCACTGGGGTCACAAACAGTTATTACCTTCAACCATCAAACTCCTGAACCAGCATGGATAATTTCAGTCATCTCATCTCAGAATTGATAGCATACCCTATGGACTCACTTTCAAGGACTCTACAACTCATATTCTCAATAATATTATTATTTGTATTTGTAGCCTTCCTTTGCAATTTGGTTGTTTATCAGTCTTTGTGTGTAGTTTTTCATTCATTCTATTATATTTACTGTGAATGTCTGTAAGAAAATGAAATTCTTGGTAGATAAGAATCCTCAGTGAATGAGGAAGAGTGATGGGACTACAGTTTCTTCATTAGGTGTATTGGTATATTGAATTTTTAATCACTGTTAATTACATGACTGTACATCTGAGTATTTTTGAGTCTGTATAAGCTGTCACTGAGATCACCTGTAGCAAGAAACTTCGAAGTTGATCATAACCCTTGCCTCTTCATTCATAAATGTTAAATAGCTAGACCAGCCTAAGGGTGACTTCGATGTATGGGATGATCTCTGCAGGCTGGGCCCTAGTCAAAAAAAAGGAAGAGAATTGTTAACTAATAAAGGAAATACAATTCTCTCACAATTTGTTTCTGTAGAGCAGAAGACTTTAAATTTGCCCTTTATAAATGAGTATTAACATAGAAGCATAGAAAACCTACAGCACAATACAGGCTTATTCTTAAGTATAAAGACTGAGGAGCATGTTGCAAACGATGTTGTACATTTTGTTAAATTGGAGTGAGTTCATCAAAACTATTGTGTTACATCTCTCTGCATTTCCTTAACTCACTCCATGCTGCCTCTGTAAGTTTGTAAACTACAGCCTACGTCCACTCTTCACAGCCACAAATTCAATCTGGTATCTTCCTCAGTTATGGAGCTGTGGTGGGAATACTGCCAAATGGCACCCTCATCAAGAATGGAGTTTTAATGTCAATGGAAAGTTCCATTTTCACTGTCGCTCTGACTTCAGATTTGTTTCAAATTAAAACAAATCATGTAAAAGGTGTAAAGCATTTAATGGAACACAAGCTGTTGGTAGAATCTCCTGCCTCCTGATAAGCAGTTTGATGTTGGCTTGGGTTTAGGTGATATTGATTCAGGATGTTGGAAACTGTTACAAAATTTCATTTGTAATTTTAGAATTCCCTAGCAGTTTCCAACATCCTGTATCAATATCACCTACTTTGCACCTGCCTCCTTCATCCACTTAGCCCAAATCAGAAATTCCGGTGCAGTAATGTGAATATATGTTTAAGGTTCAAAGCATGGAAAAATGGTGAATTCAGTGGTGTAAAATTTGTTATTTGGGCAACTGATACATGCTTTTTTTATAAGTCGACTTGTAATTGTAGGGAAATGCATTTTAATCTTGATTTGATCCTACTATGTAAGTTATGTAATATTTTAAGGGCTAGGTGTTCACTGTTTTTTTTCCTCCAAAAATTCAAAATGCAAGTTTAAGTTTGATTGTTGAATAAGGAATAAACCAATATTAATGTCTCAGAAAACCTGGTGACTAAAGTTAACGTTGGAATGACTAGATGCTAATCTTTCAGTAGTCTATATTTCGTTCCTTTCTCAACCATTATAGTACATCTTCAGAAGTGAGCTAGCTCCTTTTCTTAGTGCTTAATTATGCTAATCCACTGAGAATGGAAGTGTTTTCTATGAGAAATAGAGACTGAGTAAATAATGGATTATCTTGTTGGCAGTCCTCCCAAATACAGGTATCAGCACTAAAAGTGAGCATTTGCGCAGAATGTTGCGTTGGAGGGTGCTTTTCTCCGAGCGAATTGGAATCCTAATAATATAATAAAATCGTGTTTTCACTTCATTGTTATTGCTGGAAGCATACTGCAGTGTTACTCATGGGATGTTATTCATGACAAGTTTAAGTTCAGTAAATGATTTCATGCAATGAATTAGCTTAATATTTAACCAATTGCTTTATTTTAGACAAAAAAGGTAAATTGCAATTTTAAAAGTGTGAAAGATTACAATTCTACACTACTGGAGTTTTTCATTTGTGATTATAATAAATATTAACATGCAGCACGTAATATTGTCCTTCTGTAGGGATGACTGGCCATGCAGAAGTAGTGCGAGTTGTGTACCAGCCAGACAAAATCTGCTTTGAAAAATTGCTCAAGGTCTTCTGGGAGAGCCATGACCCAACACAAGGTACAGTAATGAATAGACCAGCTCCTCATTATATTCCTAATTACTGCTGTGGTAATTAGTGTTTCAGTAACATGTTTCAAATGAACCTTGAAACCACACGTGGTCCAAACGTCGAAGAAGGCAAAAAAAAAGATGGGCAGCGATTCTTTGTAAAACTGAGTCAATTGAACCAGAAAAATATTATGATTGTTCAACTCAGAGAAATTAGCGTTGCTTTGACAAAATCCTGTCCTCTGGGACTCAGTAAGAGTCTGCAGCGTGTTTTATTTTGCATTCCCAATTGTAATAGAATGTGGGGTGATAAACAATATGGAAAGAGATGACAAATTTTTCACAACTGGAATCTGTGCTTGTCTGTGACAAAACCAAATAACCTTTACTTTTACTTGCCACTTTGTAAACTTTTTATAGTGGGTTACTGGGTGTGGAGATGTTGGTGAAAGGTGATGCTGGTGATAATTGGATTTCCAATTCAGTTATCAAGTAGTGCTCCAATTATCTTTATATTAAAAATGATGGAACAAAAATGAATTGTTAGAATGTAAAATTATGGAATTGTATTATATTTGCAACTCATCATAGTTTTCTGTTTAATGCATTTTCTTTTGTATTCTTGGGAATTTTCCTAAACTGGGAAGAGGTTCAAAATGAATTGACTAAACTTGGCTTTACAAGTGTAGAGGTGCCAAAGAATTTAAATGGAGGTGATTCACTATCCTTTTTTCAACCAACCAGTTTGGGTATTCTTCCTCCAAGGATAATGTGTTAGAAATACATTAGAGGTTTAAAATATTTATTTAATTTAGAGTGCTATGTTAGTTATATTTTTCTACCATTACTGAGTGCCCTAATCCTTGATTTACTTCAAAGTAAGTATGATACGCCACTTAGACATGCTTATCAAGGAGGAAGGTCTCTTTTGCAGCAGATTTAAAAGGTTAATTCAACACAGACTGGTTAATTGCTGGTGTGAGCATTCATGACTTCTTAACCCTGTTTCATGCTTTTTCAGCAATTTAGTTCTCAGATTTAAAGACAACTATTTAGAGTGCTACTCCTTTCGTTATAGTTTTCCTTTAGTCATTAGTGTTGCACAGGGTTTTCTCCGGACTTGGAAGACATTGGGGAGCAGCTAAAACAGCAGGAGAGAGCAAGACCAAGTGAAGGGAGAGGGTGGAGGAAAGTATGACTTTGGAAATCTCATCGATGTTTACCTTTAGGAAACAATTCTTTAGAAAACTTAAGGGGCTGTGTATTTATTTCTAAAAGTAGAACATCAGTGCTGCAGCTGTTGCTCAGACCATTTACAAAGACAAGAACAATGTGCTTAGTTAGGGCTGCCATGTTGACGAGGATGCTTTTTTTTGAAACATCTCATTTCAGTCTGTGATCATTTAGTTTGCGGCATACCGTGACTTCAAGATAATCCTCAGTTCTCTGAAGCAAAGAGGAACAACCACATCTTCTTTCCATTGACAGAGCAAAGCAGGACATTGACAGCACATGAGACACTGTGCTCAATGTAAACTTCCTCAAACCAAAGGTGTAGCACATATCAAATGTTTCCTGGCAAGATCCTGGCATCAATTGAAATGAAGCGCAAATTCCACCAGATTTGCAATCATCGACTGTGTGCCACGGAGGTCTCTCCCTGTTACTGGTAGTGGTCTTACAATGTCGCTTGAACAGTACAATCAACTTCCTGGCTTACTGCTGGTTGCATAGGGCTGTCCTCTTCATGTTTAACTTATGTGCTATCAGAAAGCTGGCGCGGTTGTGGAGCTGGACAACAAAGAAAGGTGATCTTGCCTCTAGATAGGCTGTGCTCCAGGAACATGATGTTCAGGATTCTGTGGTTGATGATTTGCAATAGGGCCCTGAATAGGAATGCAGGTTTTTTTTTACTTATCTGCTAGCATGCTCCAAAATCTTACCATCACATTTGCTAGCCTTCACCACCACCAGGGCAGTGAAAGGTGTAGCAGACATAGTATAGACACCAGCACCTTTTAGTTGTAAGTGTTTTTCAATAGCTGCATATCTTCTGTACACCCATTGTTCTCAGGATTCTTTCTTTATGTCCAACATGGATTACTTTACTTACTTTATTTTCACCAAACAATTGATACTAGAGCGTACAATCATCACAGTGATATTTGTTTCTGCGGTTCGTGCTCCCTGAAGTACAAATCAAAGTAAATATAATAAAAATTTAAATTATAAATCATAATTAGAAAATAGAAAAGGGAACATTAAGGTAGTGCAAGTCAGGTCTGGATATTTGTAAAGTATGGCTCAGATCTGGGTCAGGATCTGTTTAGCAGTCTTATCACAGTTGGAAAGAAGCTGTTCCCAAATCTGTCCGTACGAATCTTCATGCTCCTGAACCTTCTCCCAGAGGGAAGCGGGACAAAAAGTGTGTTGGCTGGGCGGGTCATGTCCTTGATTATCCTGGCAGCACTGCTCCGACAGCGTGTGGTGTAAAGTGAGTCCAAGGATGGAAGATCAGTTTGTGTGATGTGCTGGGCTGTGTTCACGATCTTCTGCATCTTCTTCCGGTCTTGGACGGGACAACTTTCATACCAGGTTGTGGTGCACCCTAGAAGAATGCTTTCTACGGTGCATCTATAAAAATTAGTGAGGGTTTTAGGGGGCAGGCCAAATTTCTTCAGCTTTCTCAGGAAGTAAAGGTGCTGGTGGGCCTTCTTGGTAGTGGACTCTGCTTGGTCAGGTCATTTGTGATATTGACCCCGAGGATCTTAAAGCTTTTGACCTGTTCCACCTGTACACCACCGATGTAGATGGGGTCGTGCGGTCCGCTACTCCTTCTGAAGTCAACAACCAATTCCTTTGTCTTGCTGACTTTGAGGGATAGGTTATTGTCTTTTTGTAGGATTTTGCTCTCACTTAAAAATTAATATCAACAGCAAATCCAGAACAGAATTTAATTTTGTTGAAAGATGCATTTCCACATGTGCCTGGTAGAAATGTTTAAGGATCACCATTGTGCAGTTTCCTTTTGCCTTCTCCTGTTCCTATTCCCTCACCCTAGTCCTCTCCAAAGCTCTGTCTCAGAAATTTCACTTGGGAGATTAAACTTCCTGAGCTTCCAAAGGGGATACTTCAGATGGTGATGGTGGGCAAACCGGCTGCGCAGTAGCATAGTGGTTAGCACAACACTTTACAGTACCAGTGACCCAGGCAGGTTCAATTCCGACTGCTGTCTGGTAGGAGTTCTCCCCGTGACCGTGTGGGTTTCCTCTGAGGGTTACAGTTTCCTCCCACAGTTTGTACTAGTTGGTATGTGAATTGGTCATTGTAAATTGTTAAATCACATGAACTAGGTTAAATCGAGAGTTACTGGGCAGCACCACTCGAAGGGTGCTATATCCAATTTCCCTCGGGATCAATAAAGTATGTCTGTCAATAAATAGATAACTAAGCCATTATGGGTTTTAAGGGCTTGGTGACAGGATGGAATACCAGTGTGGGTTGAGTAAGCATTCAGCATGAGAAATTATTAACAACTCATTAACTGAAACATTGGGTCTTGTACTAAAAAACCACAAATCAAAGTTCTCTGCAGTCTTTCCCAGTGCACAACAATGAGGCTCTGAACAATTTCCCATATATGTGGAGCCATTTTAAACAAGGACAAACACTTCCAATTGAATGGATCAGTTTTAGTGACATTGGATTCTTGTCAAAGCTCTATTTGCTCATCTCGTAGTTTTGCATGAGTATATCTAGGGTATAATCTTTTTCATTGCGTTGTTTCCTCTCAGAGCTGGACGCGCAGAGAAGTCTTTTTTTTCTCGTCATACATTTCATTAACTTCATTGCCAACACCTCTCTACAACTCCTAAATCAGGGGGTGTTATTCATCCAAAACTTGAATTCAAAATGTTTGTTACATAACACTGTTTATATTGTTTTGAATTGGAGTTGATTTAGCTTGGGTAGCTTGGCGGCAGAACAATAAAATCACCCAGACAGAATTCTGGCACGGTAACATGGCTCGTTGCAATACTTCAGATTTCCATTGGCTGGGATGGCCTATTGACCCATACAAAGCAAACTTCAAAAGGTCTGTTGGCTTTCCTAGGAATTTATTAAGCTGTTTAAGTTTAAGCAGAGAGCCACGCGTCCTGTTAGTGCTTCACAAATATTGGGGTTAACTGGGATTTTGTCACCAGTGAAACTGGATTCAAGTGTACACATTCTGACTGCACTTTGCTTAGCTATGCTTGATTCAGGGTAGGTTGTTTTATTGTTTAATCAACATAAGTCTGAGCAGGTACCAGTTTCAAATCAGCACTGCTTGTTTATCAAGGCTGTAGAATTGTTTCTTCGAGCATTTCCTTTTGGTGACATATATTAACATATATTTGCATTTCTCAAGAGAAATTACACCGAGAATTTTCTTGGAGAAATGTATGAACATTTACAATTGGTACCTTTAAGAAACTAACTTAAATGTACACATTTATGTAGCCTCACACAGTATAATTAATACTGCAAAATATACTGGTGTTTCAGCCAAAATTGTACCTTTACTTAAAAAGATGGGTCAGATAAATTGCTAATTTGGTTCTCAGTTGATCCGTTGGTTTGAAGAAAGGGCAATGCGTACCTTTTGACAAGTGTGTTCACTGCAAGTAAGTATTTTTTAAGCAGATCACTAATCACAATAAAATTATTTTTCTATTAATTTTTATTAAAATATTTTTGTTTCTCAAAGATTTCTCTAACTTAACATCTTAAATTTACATTTAGTCACTGTAAGCATCAAGAATACATGTTTTCTATTAATATTTCATAATTAACAGCACTCAACTTTAGACAACATGTTCATTATTAGCAACGCACACAAAATGCTGGAGGAACTCAGCAGGCCAGGCAGCATCTATGGAAAAGAGCACAGTTGACGTTTTGGGCTGAAACCCTTCGGCAGGACTGGAAACGTCGACTGTACTCTTTTCCATAGATGCTAACTGGCCTGCTGAGTTCCTCCAGCATTTTGTGTGTGTTGTTTGGATTTCCAGTATCTGCAGATTTTCTTTTGTTTATGTTCATTGTTAATCCATTTTGCTCACCAAGCACTCATTATTAATTGTAAAAGATATAGCCCTGTTTCACACTGAAACCTGCAAATGTATCAGCCTGTGTTTTTGATGTGCAGGTATGCGGCAAGGAAACGATATTGGCTCTCAGTACCGGTCAGTCATTTATCCCTACACCAAGGAGCAGATGGCTGCAGCTCTGAAATCTAAAGAGGTCTTTCAGGAGGTACAGTGGATAAAAGCTTAGAGGGAGATTATTTTCTTTAAATGGTTTGAATTTTGTTTTAAAATAGCACAAGAGATTTCTGAATGTTTATGAGATCCCGTGGCTGTAGAGTAGCAATATCAATGCAGAACTGGAATTAGCAGCCATTTTTATTGTCTGTTTGGTTTATAAATCTGAGGTGGTGGTGTTTCTTCTTGCAATTTTATTTATTATTATCTGTTGGCCTATGAATTTTGCATTCATAAAGGTAAAGAGCTTGAGTGCGGCAAAGACAGGTCTGGAAATCCAAATGTGATTTTGAAATTTCAAATCCTGTTTCCTCCTATGTTAGAGCAGGAGTAGGCCCTTCCAGCCCTTTGAGCGGTGTCGCCCCAGCAACCCCCAACACTCCCGATTTAACCCTAACCTAATCAAGGGGCAATTTACTCCTAACAGAGGACTCTAGGGTTGATCTCTGAGGCCCCGAGCTGTAGTAGTGTTGCACTAACCTCTCCACTACCCTGTCATCCTTTGTGGATGATAGAATGTAGACTCTAGCTGGTTGTTGCTTTTGAATAAAATAAAGCAGTAACATAGAGCTTGGTATTGGAAATCCATATTATACAAATGAATCTAAATACAATATCCAGAACATTATATCAGCTGTAACACCAGAGAAGAATGAACATTTCATTTTTGTTTCCGAAAAGAAATTGATCAGATGCTGGTGCTGCAGGGGATAGGTTGAATTTTCGAACTGAATTGAACAAAATTGCATTTTACCATAATTTAAGTTTATGCAGCCTGACATTGGTGGATACTCTCCGTCACCTCATGCACTCCACCATTATCTTATCCACAAAAATCACTCAATGAACTTGCAAAGCAAACTAACACCATCACAGTGGTTACCCTGTAGGACAAGTATAGATTGATCAATCCATCTTAAATCCCACCAAAGTTGTTTGAGGATTTGAAATTGTTTTCCAAGATTAATAAACTATTTTCAAAGTAACATACAGAAAATGCTGGAGGAACTCAGCAGGACAGGTAGTATCTGTGGAAATGAATAAACAGCCCATGTGTCGGGCTGAGACCCTTCTTCAGGATTGGAGAGAAAGGGGGGAAAAACACCAGAATAAAAATGTGGGGGGAGGGGAGGGAGGCTGGCTAGAAAGTGATAGGTAAAGCCAAGTGGTTGGGGAAGATAAAGGACGGGAGAGGAAGGAATTTGATAGGAGAGGAGAGTGAATCATGGGAGAAAAGGAAGGAGGAGGGGACCCAGTGGGAGGTGATAGGCAGATGAGAAGAGGAGAGAGGCCAGAGTGGGGAATACAAAAGAGGAGAGGGGGTAGGAGGTAGGAGGCTCCAACCATCAGGTTGGAGGCTACCCAGATAGAATATAAGATGTTGCTCCTCCATCCTGAGGATCATCTCATTGTGGCACCAGAGGAGGCCATGGACTGACATGTTGGAATGGGAATTAAAATGTTTGGCCACTGGGAGGTTCTGATTCTGGCACATGGAGAGAAGGTGCTGTCCCCCAATTATGACGGGTCTGACATGTAGAGGAGGCCACGTCAGGAGCACTGGACACCAATAGAACACCTCAGCACAGTCACAGGTCAAGTGCTGCCTCACCTGGAAGGACTGTCTGGGGCCCTAGATGGAGGTGAATGGGCAGGTGTAGCACTTTGGCCACTTGCAGGGATAAGTAGTGGGGAGGAACGAATTGTCAATGGAATCATGAAGGGAACAATCCCTGCAGAAAGCAGGAGTGGGGTAAGGTTCTAGAGAAATTTTTTGTAGTACGATCCCTTTGGAGATGACGGAAGATGCGGAGCGTGATGTATTGGTCTATTTTCAATGTGGTTTGTTAAAAATACAAATGGTCATCAATATCCTTTAAGGAATAGTGACATCAGACTCTTCTCAACGTGGATGAGTTTCAGCAGATCCTCAAGTAAGCTCTACTCATTGATATTAGCAAGTGGATATACAGAATTGACCCCTATCAGTGGTACCACGAGGTCAAGAATACTAACTGGCAGCTTTTACTGGAATTACTGGGCGTTTATCGTTTGCTGTGATACCAGGTGGACTTCGACACGTTTTGGTTGCAAACTTCCAAGTACCCATTTACATTTCTTTTCACTTATTAAATTTTGATTTGTACCCAAAGAGCTCTTACTATTTTATGTTCATAAGAAGCACTAAAAGCATTCAGTTAGTGATAAAGTAGTGACCAAACAGAATCAATACTTATATGTTTTACGAGGTAAGGTGGGTTGAATATTAGTGTCTCTTGATCCAAAGTAGGATTATGCTGTCATTGTTAAAGGGCTTATCAGAGTATTGCTACATCCTGGGCTGCTACTGCCTAAAATTGTAGCTGACACTGTATGAAATGTACTGCAGTGATCTGCACGTGGTGCTACGCAATCATTTGTGTGACTCAAAGAATTTTTGCAATAAAGTAGTATTAATAAAATTGCTGTGTTCCAGTCATTTATACCCAAAACTTGATCTGTTGGATCAGTCTTGCTGTTTTGGAAAGTGTAAGATTTTGATAAGTATGATTTATACCCTAAATTAATTTCAAAATATTTCAAACTCAGAATAGTTTAGGATCCCTTTAATCAGGTTACCAGGAGCCATTAGCTTCAGCTCTTATCTGGGTTAGTATGAAATTCTCTGTTATGGTTCAGAGAAGTGCTGTGGTGCAGTAGAAAGCTCAGAGACCAACCTGGAAGTTAAAACAGCTGAGTCCACCTTCATTGTTCTTGAGCACTGGGGTGGGAGGCCCTGCCAAAGGCACCATTGTTAGGCCTCATCTGTTTTTCTCTTGCTTTATAACTCTTCCAGAGATTTACACAAAATCAGCTGTCAAGGAATTCAATTTTTAAAGTAAAAGGTTATTAATTAGAATTGAAAAAGAAGCAATGAATTGTCAGAGAGGATTTTCATAATAATTTAGAAGTCTCTACTAGCACTTGAGAATCCTGTGGCTCTGTGTGAGTAAATCAAGGGAATAGTATTCCAGTATCCCTTCTGGGCTTTTCCCCTATGATAAAATGCACTTTTATGTAATCTCTTTGGTCATTATGATGGTAAATATTTGAACCCCAAGAAGGGGATAGCACTTAATTGATAAAAGCTTTACATGGCGTAACAGAGGAGCAAACTTATGAAGCTTTTTCATGGGGTTGTTATTGTGGTACGGAACAGAAGACTCCAGGGGATGAGAAGCTGCATTGCAAAACCAGGCCAGCTTTTTTTGTCATGCGGTTTGCAACATGACAATACATTAATGATCAGAACATATTTAGCATATATAGCAGCTTCAGAGCTGGTCTCTTTACAGCAACTTTCCAGAACCCCGAGGTTTCTCCACATGCCCTTGTATTTCAACTAAAAGGTTGATAGTGGCAGTACAAAACCCTGCCATAATGCTGCACTGCAGTTCTGAGAGACTGGCACCGGCAATAGTTCCGCATTTTGCATGAGAAAGTAAAGTATGGACCCGTTTGTTCTATCGTCTGAGCCAATTGCAAAGAAGGGAGGGGAGGTCAATTTTTTTTAAATATCAGTATTATATTTTTAAATGACCCAGGCACTGTCCTATTACTGTTTGTGGGATATCGTATCCAATCGGACATCCTAAGGCTGTTAAAGATGCATTAATTAAAGCCTTATTCTTCCACAGTAAAGAGGACACTAATAAATAGGCATAATTTTCCAAAATATTTTTATATTTCTAAAATAGCTTTGGGTTGACATAGATCTTCAATGGGCAAATAAAGTAATTAAACAGGTTCAAAAATTCAGTATTGTCCTGATAAAATCATGAGCAATTATTTTTGTGTTCAATTTTTTAAAACTTATGATTTCTTTGAATTATGTTAGAGTGATTCACTGTATAGATGCTGAATTAAAATAAGTATGAAACATAGCATGAATTGAAGATGTTTTTCATTGCTAAAGCATTGGTTGCTTTGCAAATGCTGAGTGCAGCAAACAGAATGTTAAGTAGAACTGTGTTAAAGCTCCCTCTTCTGGTCCACTTTCTGTCGTTCTTCTGGCTTCCACCATTATTTTTTGTGACATCTGTGCAGCGTTCAACAGATCTATTACCACGGCAACAGACTCCGTTTCACCCTTGGATTATCTGAGGAAAACCGGTGAGGTTAAGGGTCAGCTGCATATTGTCACACAGCTGCTTGAAAATCAGCTGCTGGCCTCGGCTATGGCGAGGAGGCACTGGAGGCAGCGAGGTTAAGCAGCTCTGAATAACTGCCAGCTGTGTGCATCATCGCCGTATAGCCCAGGGAGCCGAAGGTCAATGTCATTAGCTTTGTCCTCAGTCCACCCCTTTCCCCACTCAGATCTAAGACAGTTCTTTATTCCAATCATATTCAGTTCAATTTCTGCAGTTACATATTCCATTTGCTACATCATTTGCATTGTGCTTTAAATATTTTAAAAGAGCGGTTAGCTTTATTTGTCACATGTACGTCGAAAGGTAAAGTGAAATGCGTCATTTGTGTCAACGAGCAACACGATCTGAGGACGTATCACGGGCAGTTGGCGAGTGTCGTCAAGCTTTCAGTGCCAGTGTAGCACGCCCACAACTTGCTAACCCTAACCTGTGTGTCTTTGGAACGTGGGAGGGAAGTGGAGCACCCGGAGGAAACCGACGTCGTCACGGGGAGAACGTCTGTACTAATGAATCTGGTTCACTACCACTGTAATAGTATTATGCTAATCACCATGCTACCGTGTCACCCGAATGCCGCTGCCACGTCCTGACTCGTACGCAGTGATTACTTACTTTTAATCAATTATTCTGACGTGCATGCAAAGTCAGGGGCAAATGCAAGCAGGCGTTTTCCACTGAGGCTGGGCGGGACTACAGCGAAAAGTTGTGGGTTAAGGGTTGAAAGGTGAAAAGTTTAAGGGGAACATTCTCCATTCAAAGGGTCGTGAGAGTGTGGAACAAACCGCCAGTACAAGTGCAGGTCGATGGGAGCAGGCAGTTTAAATGATTCAGCACGGACTAGAGGGGCCAAAAGGCCTGTTTCTGTGCTGTACTTCTCTATGATGCTACAATAAGCTAGGGGAATGGTAACAAAAAAAAAATCATCTTTAAAACCACTGACTAAAATTCTTTCCGCCGGTTGCTTTTTTTGGGTTGTGCTGTTACACGCATAACTGCCATTTTCCATTATTATTCATGAAGAACAAAATGTATTCTGTTTATGAAGAATATAATGTATTTTAAAAAGAGGGGAATTAATTATAGTGTGTAGTAGTAGATAGGATCAAAAGGATGTTAGTAAGCTAACAGTTCCATGAAGATGGATGTATTTAACTCGCAGTGTTATTTTTATTTGTTGATCATTTAGTCAGGCTGTGTGACTGCATCATATTTCTGATTTTGTTTATTTAAATATGAGCATACTGAAGTTAAATGTGCTTAAAGTATGAATGAATGATGCTAAATATTTGACTGTTTTGTAGCTGACATCTTCATACTGCGCACATTATTTTGAGTGTAATCTGTGGCAGTTTATACAATTAGACCACACGTATTCAGTCCAGTCTCACTGCCTCTTTGCTTTCCTGTCCCTCTGCATTACGTCTTACTGCTTTAATTGTCACTGAAATCGAGAAGCTGGGCAGTAAGAATTTTTCAAGGAAATAACGTAGAGAGCATCAGAACTTTATTGAATAGAACAATATTTTTCATGGTGGCTCTGACTGAAATAAGAAGACAAGAAATAGGAGCCTGGAGTAAGCCATCTGGCCCCGTAGGCCTGTTCAATAAGATCATGGCTAGTCTAGCCAGGGAATCTTCCCCCTTCTTTCTTCTACCCATCCCCCTATTCCCCCTCTATCCACTCCTCCTCCCCTCCCCCATATTCTCCTCTCCCCTCTCCCTTACCCAGATCAACATCCTTCTGATCCTCCCTAAGCTACACATTTGAAGGGCCAACTGGCCTAATTCAGCTCCTACGCACAAGAAATAAACAAAGCTTTGGTCTTATTTTTCTCTCTGCTCAGTAGCTTTTAGGGAAGCTATTGTTTGGCTAAATGGGCTGAAAATTTCCGCAGACACAGGAGATTCTGCGGATGCTAGAAATCTTTGAGCAACACGTACAAAGTAGTGGAAGAATTTTATTTATCCAGTGTTTTGTGGATATTTCTACACAGCTGCCCCTTCAGCAGAGGACTGAGGATTAGCTCTGATGGAATTTCCAGCATGATACTTGATCAGACCTTAATAAAAAATCTTCTTTCTGCACATTTTCTGTCTCTCCTCATTGATTTCTTGTCATATTTTTGTTTCAGCTTTCCCCATTAAATTCATCTGTCTATATTTATAATGGATTATGCCTATGACCTCAGTTTCTCAATCATACAGTCTAAAAAATGAAAAAGCTGCAGTTTTCATATAATTAAATTTAACCTTTAATAATTAAGCTTACAAATAAAAAACAAAGCTTTCATTTAAAAATTGTAACTTTCTGTGAGTGTGCCATTTTAGAGTTAATACTAATGTCTACATCTATGACTCCTAAACTCAGCTTACATTGTTGAATTTTAGCATGTGTATTTTGTCTAAATCTCCAGGATATCTCCCCGATAGCTGTGCTGAAACAGTACCTTTCTGAGATGCATAGCACCTGCTGCTTATATTGTTTCTTAAAGAATTTATGAAATACAAGGTTAAGTTTTTATTTTGCAGTGTCCTTATCAATATGGAAAAGTAAATACTGTGCAATATCAATTCTGTATCTGTTGTAACCCCCAGCTTGAAGTCAGTTAAACATACTGACATAGGCAAAAGCAACTTGGTTTTAAATTATAGTTCAGAATAATCACCATATACAACCCTGAGATTCATTTTCTTATGGGGATTCATAGTAAGTACAAAGAAACACAATGAAAGACTGAACCCTACAAGACAAACACCAACGTGCAAAAGACAATAACCTGTGCAAATACAAAAGGAGAATTAAAAAAATAACAATAATAAATAGCAAAAATATCAGGAACATGAGATGAAGAGTCTTTGAAAGTGAGTCCAGAGGTTGTGGGAACAGTTTGTAATGGAGTGAGTACTGGTTGAGGAGTAAATAACTGTTCCTGCAGTTGGTGCTCTCGGTCTTGGGTCCCCTGTAGCTCATTCCTGATGGCAGCAGTGAAAAGAGGGCATGGCATGGATAGTGGGGGTCCTTTTCTGTGATAGCACACCACGTAGATGTGCTGAAATGGGGGGAGGTCTTTACCCATGAAGGACTGGGCTGTATATTGTGGGCTTTCTGTTCAAGAACACTGGTGTTTCCATACCAGGCTGTGATGCAACCAGTCAACATACTCTCCACTGTACATCTGTAGAAGTTTGTCAGAGCTTTAGATCATATGCCAAATCTTCGCAAACTTTTAAGAAAGTCAAGGGACTGCTGTGCTTTCTTTGTAACAGCACTTGGGCAGATCCACTGAAGAATTTAAAGCTGCTGATTCTCGCCACCCCAGATCCCCTGAAGAGGACTGGCTCATGGACTTCGAGCTTCTTCCTCCTGAGGCTCCTTGATCCTGCTGACATTATGTGGAGGGTTGTCGTTGTGCACCACACAGCCAGGTTTTCAATCTCCTTCCGATACGCTGATTCTTCACCACCTTTGATTTGGCCAGCAACAGTGGTGTCATCAGCAAACTTAAATATGGCATTGGAGCCGTGCTTAGCCACACAGTCATAAGTGTAAAGTGAGTAGAACAGGGACTAGGCACACAGCCCTGTGGTGCACCTGTGCTGATGGAGATTGTGGAGGAGATGTTGTTGCCAATCTGAACTGACTGGGGTCTGCAAGTGAGGAAATTGAGGATCCAGTTGATCTAGTTCCTGAAGCTTATTCAGGTCAAGTCAAGTCATTTTTTATTGTCATTTCGACCATAACTGCTGGTACAGTGCACAGTTAAAAACGAGACAACATTTTTCAGGACCATGGTACTACATGAAACAATACAAAAACTAGACTGAACTACATAAGACAACACAAAAAACTACACTAGACTACAAACCTATCCAGGACTGCATAAAGTCCACAAAACAGTGCGGGCATTACAATAAATAATAAACAAGGCAATAGGCACATTAGAAGGCAGTAGGTTGGTGTCAGTCCAGACTCTGGATATTGAGGAGTCTGATAGCTTGGGGGAAGAAACTGTTACATAGTCTGGTTGTGAGGGCCCGAATGCTTCGGTGCCTTTTCCCATACGGCAGGAGGGAGAAGAGTTTGTATGAGGGGTGCGTGGGGTCCTTCATAATGCTGTTTGCTTTTCGGATGCGGCGTGTGGTGTAAATGTCTATAATGGTGGGAAGAGAGACCCTGATGATCTCAGCTGACCTCACTATCCGCTGCAGGGTCTTGCGATCCAAGATGGTGCAATTTCCATGGATAACCACAGAGATGTGTGCGCTGCTGAGGACCCGAGACTCCGCCTTCAGAGCAGGTGACAAGGCAGCTCTTAACAGCAAGGGCCAAACTGTCCTGGGCCATCAGAGAGGCAAAGCGTGCACGTGCGCAGCTAATCCACAGCAGGGACATTGATTCCAATCCATGATGACATCATTGATTAGCCTTGAGGGAATGTCAGAATGTTGAATGCCAAGCTGTAGTCAATGAAGGGCATCCTGGTGTTCCGGTGTTCCAGGATTGAGTAAGAGGAAATGAAATGGCAGCTGCTGCTAACCTGTTGTGCCGATAGGCAAATTGGAACGGGTCCAAGTCGTTTCTCAGGCAGGAGCTGATACGTTTCATCACCAACCTCTTGAAGCACTTCATCACTGTGGATGTAAATACTGCTGGACCATAGTCATTGAGGCAGGTTACAACGTTCTTCTCAGGCACCAGTATGATTGAAACCTGCTTGAAGCAGGTGGGTACCTCAGACTGTCAAAGTGAAAGGTTAACAACAGCAGTGAAAGGAAAGGAATGAAATCCCTCCTTCTATATGACATCGACCATCCATTGTGGCTACTTCAGCTCATGTAAATAATTGTGCCAAGGATTCCAGACGACGGCATGGGAATAGGGGATACAAAGGAAAAGGAAGGTGGTTAGGCTTTTTATTTCTTCATTTCACATCCAAGTCTTAGCCTATTGATGAGTGGCTTTCGGTTTCAAGCTTTTATTGCAGAGACTGGAGCACACAGGCCAGCCTGGTGCTGAAGTGTCATTGTGCAGTGTTAAATACGTTCCTCTCCAAATGAGATGGTAAGCTATTGAGATGAACAGCAAAGATACTGTTGAGTTTATTGTCATATGCAGAAGTACATACAACAATTACAGCACGGAAACAGGCCATCTTGGCCCTTCTAGTCCGTGCCGAACGCTTACTCTCACCTAGTCCCACATGTATGCAAATATGCAGTGAAAAACTTACTTGCAGTGGCATATAAGCAGCATTCGCAAGAAAAGCATAAATTAAGCATAATACTCTATTTTACAAGAAAGAATTGAAAAAAATTAGAACAAGTCCATTTTAGTGCAAAGTGATCATAATGTTGCTAAACTGTAGTGATTAGGGCTTTACTGATTGGTTCAGAACTGAATAGTTGAAGGGAAGTCGCTGTTCTTGAACTGGATGGTGTGGTATACCAGGCGTCTACCCGATGATAGCTGCAACGCATGGCTTGATCTGGATGGTGGTGATCTTTGATGACTGATCATCTATCTTTGAAGCTAGATGCTGTTTTCTTGAGGCAGTGCCTCCTGTAGGCAGTACCAGCGGTAGGGAGGGACATGCCTTTGATGTATTCAGAAGAGTCCACTATTCTCTGAGGCTTCTGACGTTGCTGTGCTTTTGAATTACCGTAAGAGGCCGAGATGCAACCAATCAGGATGCCTTCACCAATAAATTCATCTCTGGACATTTGTTAGAGCGACAAGCCAACCTTTATGAATTTGCTAAGGAAGTAAAAGATGCCAGGGCACTTTCCTTGTGGTTGCGTCTATGTGCTAGACCGAGGATAGGTAATCTAACATATTAGGAATTTCAAACAACAACACACACAAAATGCTGGTAGAACAAAATGCTAGGCAGCATCTATAGGGAGAAGCGATGTCAACGTTTCGGGCCGAGACCCTTCATCAGGACTAACCAAAAGGAAAGATAGTAAGAGATTTGAAAGTAGAGGGGGGGAGGGGGAAATGCGAAATGATAGAAGACCGGAGGGGGTGGGATGAAGCTAAGAGCTGGAAAGGTGATTGGCGAAAGTGATACAGAGCTGAAGAAGGGAAAGGATCATGGGACGGGAGGCCTCAGGAGAAAGAAAGAGGGGGGGAGCACCAGAGGGAGATGGAGAACAGGCAAACAATTAAATATGTCAGGGATGGGGTAAGAAGGGGAGGAGGGGCATTAACGAAGTTAGAGAAGTCAATGTTCATGCCATCAAGTTGGGGGCTACCCAGCCGGTATATAAGGTGTTGTTCCTCCAACCTGAGTTTGGATTCATTTTGACAGTAGAGGAGGCCATGGATAGACATATCAGAATGGGAATGGGACGTGGAATTAAAATGTGTGGCCACTGGGAGATCCTGCTTTTTCTGGTGGACAGAGCGTAGGTGTTCAGTGAAACGGTCTCCCAGCCTGCGCCGGGTCTCACCAATATATAAAAGGCCACACCGGGAGCACTGGACGTAGTATACCACACCAGCTGACTCACAGATGAAGTGACACCTCACCTGGAAGGACTGGGGCCCTGAATGGTGGTGAGGGAGGAAGTGTAAGAGTGGGTGTAGCACTTGTTCCGTTTACAAGGATAAGTGCCAGGAGGGAGATCGGTGGGAAGGGATGGGGGGGGGGGGAATGAATGGACAAGGGAGCGATCCCTCCAGAAAGCAGTAAGGGGGGGGAGGGAAAGATGTGTTTGGTAGTGGGATCCCGTTGGAGGTGGCGGAAGTTACGGAGAATTATATGTTGGACCTGGAGGCTGGTGGGGTGGTAGGTGAGGACAAGGGGAACCCTATCCCGAGTGGGGTGGCAGGTGGATGGGGTGAGGGCAGATGTGCGGGAAATGGGAGAGATGCGTTTGAGAGCAGAATTGATGGTGGACGAAGGGAAGCCCCTTTGCTTAAAAAAGGAAGACATCTCCTTGGTCCTGGAAAGAAAAACCGCATCCTGAGAGCAGATGCAGCGGAGACAGAGGAATTGTGAGAAGGGGATAGCCTTTTTGCAAGAGACAGGGTGGGAAGAGGAATAGTCCAGGTAGCTGTGAGAGGCTGTAGGTTTATAGTACATATCAGTAGATAGACCGCCTCCAGAGATGGAGACAGAAAGATCAAGAAAGGGGAGGGAGGTGTCGGAAATGGATCAGGTAAATTTGAGGGCAGGGTGAAAGTTGGAGGCAAAGTTAATGAAGTCGACGAGCTCAGCACACGTGCAAGAGGCAGCGCCAATGCAGTCGTCGATGTAGCAAAAGAAAAGAGGGGGATGGATACCGGTATAGCCTTGGAACATCGACTGTTCCACAAAGCCAACAAAAAGACAGGCATAACTGGGACCCATGCAGGTGCCCAAGTCTACACCCTTGGTTTGGAGGAAGTAGGAGGAGCCAAAGGAGAAATTATTGAGAGTAAGAACTAATTCCACTAGACGGAGGAGGGTGGTGGTAAAGGGGAATTGGTTTGGTCTGGAATCCAAAAAGAAGCGAAGAGCTTCGAGACCATCCGGGTGGGGGATGGAAGTATATAGGGACTGGACGTCCATGGTGAAAATAAGACGGAGGGGGCCAGGGAACTTAAAATCATTGAAAAAATTCAAAGCATGAGAGGTGTCACGAACGTAGGTGGAAAGAGATTGAACATGGGGGGATAAGACAGTGTCAAGGTATGCAGAAATGGGGCAGGAGCAAGCTGAGACAATAGGTCTACCTGGACAGGCAGGTTTGTGGATCTTCGGTAGGAGGTAGAAACGGGAAGTGCGGGGTGTGGGAACTATGAGGTTTATAGCAGAGGATGGGAGATCCCCAGAGCTGATAAGGTTGGTGATGGTATTGGAGACAATGGCCTGGTGCTCCTTCGTGGGATCATGATCAAGGGGTAAATAAGAGGTGTTATCAGAGAGAATTAGGAAATATGCATAGTCTCAGTTGTAGCAAGAACTAGGCCTCAAGCCTCAGTCTTGCCTGCTGCTACAGACCAGGTGAGAGACGCGGAAGAGCTACGGCGTGGTTGAGATCAGCTGGGGCTTGGTCTTGCCCTTCAGTGCTGCCCTCTTGTGTTCGAGTGGTGGAATGACAGGCTGGATTCCCTGTGTCTGTACACTGCTGGGAGACTGTACTGGATATTGTTGCTCAGGGTCTTGCACTATACATTTTTTTTTAAAGTGAATATTAGGAATTTAAAGCTCCATTGTAGATTAGTGCATGTTTGGCCCTGTTCCCCTTCCTGAAGTCAACAATTAGCTGTTTAGTTTTGCTGACATTGAGCAAGAGATTGTTGTTATAGCCCCATGCAACCAGGTGTCCAATCTTACTCTAGTGTGCTGACTTACCGATTATCAATGAGCCACAGGAGAGCAGGTGAATCCTCCATCTCTCTTCCAACTACTGAGGCAAGTTACACTGGTCTAGAAAGGTTGTGAACCCAGTAGAATTTCCTCTACTTCTGCATAAATATGACCTAAAATGTGATCAGATCTTCACGTAAGTGCTAGAACTAGATAAAGAGTACACAATTAAATAAATAAGACAAAAACATTATACTTGTTCATTTATTTATTGTGAATTCAAATTCAAGACAAATCAAATCTAGTTTAATTATCATTCAAACCATACATAGATACAGATGAACGAGACAGTGTTCCTCTGGGGCCAAGGTGCAAAACATTCAAAATAGCAAGCAAGCATTCAAAAATAGTGAGTAATATAATTCAAAATGAAGAACAAATAAGCATATTCACTTAAAAAAAACATGTATAGTGCAAGACCCTGAGCGACAATATCCAGTACAGTCTCCCAGCAGTGTACAGACGCAGGGAATCCAGCCTGTCATTCCACCACTTGAACACCAGAGGGCAGCACTGAAGGGCGAGACCGAGCCCCAGCTGACCTCAACCACGCCGTAGCTCTTCCGCGTCTCTCACCTGGTCTGTAGCAGCAGGCAAGACTGAGGCTTGAGGCCTAGTTCTTGCTACAACTGAGACTATGCAACTCCTATGTTGACTGCCCCCCCCCCCCAATCAGACAGTGGCAATCTACATTATCACCGACCAACAGAGCCTTGCGATCAAAAGTGTCCAAGACGTTCTCCCACGGTTGTACGGTAGCAACATGGTCTGCAGCTGGGTCAGCTCCTCTGGACCCAAGCCGGCTCCTCCAGTAATTCCTTTGACACCTCAGCTGACCCCTTGACACCTTGGCCAGCTCTGCTGCCGACTCCAGCCCAGCTACTCAACGAGCAGCTCACTGATGGAGCAGCCCTCGAGTACCCGATGTTCTCAGAACAGAATTGTCTTTGGATCGTAAAAAACAAATTTTACATAGAAAAAAGCACCTTTGGTTGGCCCTAAGATGCCACTGTGTTCGCACGTATCACCACCTTACTGGAAATCTTAAGATATTTCTAATGATTCTATATTACTAAGATCTCATGTACAAAGATCGGGTAATGATTTAGAAGATTAGGTCTGTTTATTGTCCTTTGATTGCTGTCTGCAGAAACCAGTTGCAGTGGAACAATGAAATAATTGACTGCTGACACAGTTTTCAGAGATGACCAAAACACAATGCCCTGTTCCAAGTGTTTTATTAGTTATTTTGGGCCACAAGTTAAGGAAAGGCAACCAAATTGTTATTTGATTTGGAAATTCTTTGCGTGTGTTTCAAACTCTCAATACTGAATCGATAGAACTATGGGGTAAGAAAATCAGGCACCTTCATGACTTCATTATTTCTTCTCCAACTCAACAAAGAAACCCCACACACCTCTATTAACTACGAGAACATGTATTGAGAACAGGAGTTGGGATGTTATCCCAACTTCCAAAGAGGAGAGCAGTAGTGATAGGGGTTTCGATAGGGGGAGAGATCGAGAATCCCGGATGGTCTGTTGCCTCCCTGGTGCCAGGGTCCGCGATAGCTCGGATTGAGTTCTAGGTATTCTCAGGAAGGAGGGTGAGCAGTCAGATATCGTGGTCCATGGAGGAACCAATGATGTGGCTAGGAAGAAGGAGGAGGTCCTGCAAAGAGAGTTTAGGGAGTTAGGTGCAAAGTTGAAGGACAGGACCTCCAGAGTTGCAGTCTCAGGATTACTCCCAGTGCCATGTGCTAGTGAGGCAAGAAATAGGAAGATAATGCAGCTAAATACATGGCTAAGGAGATGGTGCAGGAGGGAGGGCTTCATAATTGGCCTTTGTTCCAGGGAAGGTGGGACCTGTTCCGATGGGACAGTTTGCACCTGAACTGGAAGGGGACTAACATCCTTGTGGGTAGATTTGCTAGTGCTGCTCCAGGGGGTTTAAACTAGAGTTGCAGGGGGAGGGGAACCAGAGTGTTCGAGCAGATGGTCAGGTGGAGGAGGATAAAGGTCATGCGAGGACTGCTTGTGTGGACAGAAGAGAAAGGTTTGTATGTGATAGAAATGTTCTCAGGTGCCAAACTGAAGAGACTGGGGAAGAGGCATCTGATTCTCAAATAGAGTAAGATAGGAGCAAGCATGTTAGGGAGGACAGGCAGGTGATAGAGACACACTCAGACCAAAGGTTTGAGATGTATCTTTTTTAACGCAAGGAGTATTGTGAACAAAGTGGATGGGCTTAGAGCATGGATCAGTACTTGGAGATATGATGTGGTGGCCAATACAGAGACTTGGATGGCTCAGGGACAGGAATGGTTACTTCAAGTGCCAGGTTTTAGATGTTTCAGAAAGGACAGGGAGGGAGGCAAAAGAGGTGGGGGTGTGGCACTGTTGATCAGAGATAATGTCACAGCTGCAAAAAATGGTGGACACCATGGAGGGATTGTCTTCAGAATCTCTGTGGTTGGAGATTAGGAACAGGAAGGGGTCAATAACTTTACTGGGTGTTTTTTATAGGCTGCTCAATAGTAACAGGGAAATCGAGGAGCAGATAGGGAAACAGAACCTGGAAAGATGTAATAATTATAATTTAAAAAGATGTATAATCATGATGAGTTTTTGTGAAGGGAGATATTAATTTCCCAAATATAGATTGGCATCTCCCTAGAGCAAGGGGTTTAGATAGGGTGGAGTTTAGGTTTAGAGATTAGGTGTGTTCAGGAAGGTTTCTTGACACAATATGTAGATAAGCCTACAAGAGGAGAGGCTGTACTTGATCTGGTATTGGGAAATGAACCTGGTCAGGTGTCAGATCTCTCAGTGTGAGAGCATTTTGGAGATAGTGATCATAATTCTATCTCCTTTACAATAGCTTTGGAGAGAGATAGGAAAAGACAAGTTAGAAAAATGTTTAATTGGAGTAAGGGGAATGATGAGGCTATCAGGCAGGAAATTGGAAGCTTAAGTTGGAAACAGATGTTTTCAAAGAAACGTGTAGAAGAAATGTGCAAATGTTCAGGGAATATTTGTGTGAAGTTCTGCATAGGTACATTCCAATGAGATAGGAAAGTTTTGATAGGGTGCAGGAACCATGGTGTACAAAGGCTGTAATAAACCTGGTCAAGAAGAAACGAAGAGCTTACAAAAGTTTCGGAGAGCTAGGTAATGTTAGAGATCTAGAAGATTATAAGGCTAACAGGAAGGAGCTTAAGAAAGAAATTAGGAGAGCCAGAAGGGGCCATGAGAAGGGCTTGGCTGGCAGGATTAAGGAAAACCCCAAGGCATTCTACAAGTATGTGAAGAGCAGGAGGATAAGATGTGAGAGAATAGGATCTATCAAGTGTGACAGTGGGAAAGTGTGTATGGAACCAGAGGAAATAGCAGAGGTACTTAATGAATACTTCAGTATTCACTATGGAAAAGGATCATGGTGATAGTAGTGATGACTTTCAGCTGACTGAAAAGCTTGAGCATGTAGATATTAAGAAAGAGGATGTGCTGGAACTTCTGGAAAGCATCAAGTTGGATAATTCACAGGGCCCAGATGAGATGTACCCCAGGCTACTGTGGGAGGTGAGGGAGGAGATTGTTGAGCCTCTGGCGATGGTCATTGCATCATCAATAGAGACGGGAGAGGTTCCAGAGGATTGGAGGGTTGCGAATGTTGTTCCTTTATTCAAGAAAGGGAGTAGAGATATCTCAGGAAATTATAGATCAGTGAGTCTTTTCTCAGTGGTTGGTAAGTTGATGGAGAAGATTTATGAACATTTGGAGAGGTATAATATGATTAGGAGTAGTCAGCATGGCTTTGTAAAGGGCAGGTCGTGCCTTACAAGCCTGATTGAATTTTTTGAGGATGTGACTAAATATATTGATTCAGGAAGAGCAGTAGATGTAGTGTATATGGATTTCAGCAAGATATTTGCTAAGGTATCCCATGGAAGGCTTTTGAGAAAGTGAGGAGGCATGGGGATCTAAGGGGACTTTGCTTTGTGGATCCAGAACTGGCTTGCCCACAGAAGGCAAAGAGTGGTTGTAGAAGGGTCAAATACTTCATGGAGGTCTGTCACCAGTGGAGTGCCTCAGGGATCTGTTCTGGGACCCTTACCCTTCGTGATTTTTATAAATGACCTGGATGAGGAAATGGAGGGATGGGTTAGTAAGTTTGCTGATGACACAAAAGGCGGGGGTGTTGTGGATAGTGTGGAGGGCTGTCAGAGGTTACAGCTGGACATTGATAGGATGCAAAATTGGGCTGAGAAGTGGCAGATGGAGTTCAACCCAGATAAGTGTGAAGTGATTCATTTTGGTAGGTCAAATATGATGGCAGAATACAGTATTAATTTTAAGACTCTTGGCAGTGTGGAGGATCAGAGGGATCTTGGGGTCTGAGTCCATAGGACACTCAAAGCAGCTGCGCATGTTGTGTGGTTAAGAAGGCATATGATGTATTGCCCTTCATCAATCGTGGAATTGAATTTAGGAGCCGAGAGGTAATGTTGCAGCTATATAGGACCCTGGTCAGACCCCACTTGGAGTACTGTGCTCAGTTCTGGTCACCTCACTACAGATGTGGAAGCCATAGAAAGGGTGCAGAGGAGATTTACAAGGATGTTGCCTGGATTGGGGAGCATGCCTTATGAGAATAGGTTGAGTGAACTCGGCCTTTTCTCCATGGAGCGATGGAGGATGAGAGGTGACCTGACAGAGGTGTATAAGATGTTGAGAGGCATTGATCGTGTGGATAGTCAGAGGCTTTTTCCCAGGGCT
This sequence comes from Hypanus sabinus, assembly GCF_030144855.1. Classification (NCBI taxonomy): domain Eukaryota; kingdom Metazoa; phylum Chordata; class Chondrichthyes; order Myliobatiformes; family Dasyatidae; genus Hypanus; species Hypanus sabinus. The sequence goes on along the minus strand of NC_082715.1, from coordinate 36,406,535 downwards.
GAAATGGTTGCCACAAGAGGACACAGGTTTAAGGTGCTGGGGAGTAGGAACAGAGGAGTTGTCAGGGGTAAGTTTTTTACTCAGAGTGGTGAGTGTGTGGAATGGGCTGCTAGCAAAGTAGTAATTACTAGTAACCCTAGTAATTTCTAAGGTAGGGACATGTTGGGCACAACTTAGTGGGCCGAAGGGCCTGTATTGTGCTGTAGATTTTCTATGTTTTTATTTCTATGTTATGTTGAAGTTTTGTAAGACATTGGTGAGGCTGAATTTGGAGTATTGTGTTGCCTAGAGTACCTACAGGAAAGGTATTAATAAGTTTGAAAGAGTACAAAGAAAATTTACAAGAGAAATTGCCAGGGCTTGAGGATTTAAATTATAAGGAAAGGTTGAACAGTTCTGAATCTTATTCCCTAGAGCACAGAAGAATGAGGGGAGATTTGGAAGAGGTACTTTTATATAAAATTATGAGGGGTATAGATAAGGGTAAATGGGAGCAGACTTTTTCCACTAAAGTTGGGTGAGGCAAGAGCTAGAGGTCATGGGTTAAGGGTGAAAGGTGAAACATTTGAGGGGAACATGAGGGTAAACAACTTCACTCAGAGGGTGGTGAGAGTGTGGAATGAGGTGTCAGCGTAAGTGATGTATGCGGGTTTGATTTGAACATTTAAGAAAAATTCGGATAAGTAACACACACAAACTGCTGAAGGAACTCAGGCAGCATCATTCATTATTCAGGAAATGAATAAGCAGTCATTTTATTTTGGGCCGAGACCTTTCTTTGGGACCAGAAAGGAAGAGGGTAGACGGCAGAATAATAAAGTCGGGTGGAGGGTGAGGAGGAGGAGGATAGCTAGAAAGGTGATAGGTGAAACCAGGTAGGTTGGAAAGGGAAAGGGCAGGAGAGGAAGGAATCTGATAGGAGAGGTGAGTAGACCATAGGAGAAAAGAAAGTGGGGGGGAAGAAGAGGCAAGGGTCCAGAGTTGGGAACAACTGAGAAAGAGCGAGGCAGAGGGAACTTTTCTTTTGTAACTGGAAAGAGAAATCAATATTCATGCCACTAGGTTGGAGGGTACCCAGAAGGAATATAACCTCTAGCTCCTCTACCCTATTGGTGACCTCATCCTGGCCAAGAGGAGGCCACGGACCGACATGTCGGACTGGGAACGGGAATCAGAATTAAAACGTTTGGTCACCGGACGGCTCCATTTTCAGCGGACGGAGCAGGGGTGCTCAATGAAGCGATCACCCGGTTGATGAGTATCTCGCCAATGTCAAGGAGGCCAGATCAGAAGCAGCAGTAGACGACCCCAGCAGGTTCACAGGTGCCTCACCTGGAAGGACTGTATGAGGGAGGCCCTGAATGGAGGTGAATGGAGAGGTGTAGCACTTGGCCACTTGCAGGGATAAGTGCCAGGAGGACTGAAAAGACTCGAGAATCGCAGAGGGAGCCATTCCTGCAGAAAGCAGATTGATAGGGGAGTGTGGAGGGCAACGGTGCTGGGGCAGGTCGATTCAACTAGGCAGCTTAACTGTTTGAGACAGATTAGATGCAGCAAAGCACCTGTTTGTGTGCGATAGTTTTCCCATTCCTAGAACAATAAAGCCTTTTGCTGAACTGTAATTTTGTCCTGTCTCAGATTCAACATCTCAGCAAAGAACAAGCTATATAAAATAGCTTAATCTTTAAACTAAGAGAAATTTGATAATTTCATCCAAGTGAGCAATTAAAAACAAAAAGTTAGTACTATGCCTTGTGGTTATGTACGAAAGAGCTAATGAAATCGCTACCATATAGCGTTTTGTAATGTTGTAACACAGTTATACTTTCTTACATACACGTGTTTGGAGTAACTTGGTTCTCTAGAGGTTGATCTATGTTACCTAGTGTTAACAGAAGTGAAGAGACATTCTGATGTTTGAAAAGTTGTTTAATAAGCTATTATAGTAGAGTGTGACAGAGAAGTTCCAGTGTTCGTTCTGTGGGCCCAGGAATGAGGTTGGATCGCTCTAGGTGCCAAAAGAAGTCAGGGCCTGGGCAGAGAAGTTCTAGTGCTTGTTCAGTCGGCCCAGGAGTGAGGTTGGATTCCTCTGGACACTGAATTGATCCAAAGAGCTTGAGAGCGGCTTTGGGCTGGTCAACAGAATCTGGGCCTGAAGCTTGTCGCTGGGCAATGTGGTCTAGGCCCGGTTCCCGGGTCCTGGTGTAAGGTACCTAATGCAAACATCCCACCCTGCAAAAGCTCATTTCAGGGAGGTTGCACCCCCGCCCCCTGCAACCCCATATCCACCCCCCAGTCAACCTCCAAGGGAGTATGTAATATTTTGTTTAGTTTATTTGTCTAATCTGTAAACCAAGTTGGGTATATGCAGAAAATGTGACATTAAAATATGTACTTATATTATCATGGAGTTGTTTTTTATTCCATTACAACTTTAAGCAAGTCTACAGGGAGTTTGGCCTCATCACAGGACATCAATAGAGTAGCTCCTTAGCAGCTAGCCAGCTAGTTTAAATAATGTAAGCTATGCTAATGAACAAATGACACCTATTAAACTCACCTCAACATATCTTTCACATTTTAACTCTCCATGGGCAATAGAAAAGTCACTGTTGCAGACTGTGCAGCGAGCAACACTGTCATTTTTGAGGTTGACTGTAAAGCCCGCCCACAGAGAAAGCTGATAGGCCTACAGCATGAAGAGAGACCAATCAGGATGCTCCCTCTCATTCTTCCTCTTCCTTTCCCTCTCAAAATAATCGATTTCTGGGATGTTGTATATAATTTGCAGGCGTCAGGGAGCCGCTATCAATATGCGGGAGACTCCTGGAACTTCCGGGAGAGGTGGGATGTCTGCTTATGCCATTTAGACAATTTAAATGTTGGCCCAGGTTGGAGGTGAGACCTGATGTTACTTGCTTTCCACGATGGTCACCTCTCTCTCCAGGGCACCAAAGCCTTATGCTGTTCCATTGTTAGGTCAATTTATACATGAGCCCAGATAGTCTCTGATGCACCATCAGTAACTCTCTGAGACGTGAGGCGAGATATAGGCTTTTATTGGCTGGAAGAAAGAACAAGCAGCAATTGACCACCATGCTACATCCTGGAGACTGAGGGCAGGGCCCAGGCTCCAATCGCCTTTATACTGGGGTCTGTGGGAGGAGCCACAGGAGCGGTCAGCGGAGGTGGGGGGGGAGGCGTGTCCAGACAGGTGTATGTTGTTCACCACAGACTGAAAGGACAGGGTGTCATTTGGGATGAGAGCTGATTTTGCTGGTCATCTCCATGGCACTGAGGCTACGAAGACTACCCTGGCTGCTGTGCTCTGTGCCCACTAATATAATGAACTAATAAGTGAGGCTTTAGGCCTACTCCGGCAGCTCTGGGGTTCAGACCTGGGGACTCAATTTAGGTTCAGAATCCTGTTGTTCGCTTCAATTGTTTGCATGATTTGTATTTTTTCTTTACCTTGAGTGTTGTCTATATATTTATTTTTTTTCTTTTAATTGGGTTTTTTTTTGGGTTTCTTGCTTTGAGGCTACCTGTGAGCAGGAAAATCTCAAGGCTGTATAATTTATACATTCTTTGATGCTAAATGAATCATGAATCTTGTACTGTGATAAAGTGAGTGGACTTCTATCACTTGGTAGGACTCCACCTCACTGCAACAGGCAGAGAAACTGCTGGCCAAGCTTGTGACAAACCTTCACTCTGGAAGCGTTGTTTTGAAACCAGAATGGCTCCCTGGGAAGAGAGGCTTTTACAGCTCAAAGAATACACGGAGACCAAGAGCCTTCACTGTTTCCTTTTGCATTAAGTATAACTCTACGAGAAAAGGAAAAAAAAAACAAGTTTCTTTTTAGTAGTCTTTGTAGGGACAGCAAATGTATGTAACATAACTTCAATGAGTGAGATGCCTGTGAAGCAGACTGCAGCTGATCATTTCAACTCATTGCGATTCCTAAGCAGGAAAGGCTTGAATATTGTCGTAGTCCCCTGTGAGGCAGCCTCGCTTTTCTAAACAGGCATCTTAAGCAAACTCCTTGTTCAGCTTCAGGCATGTGATAAGAGCCAAGTTATTGGAGGATGCTGCAGGAAAGATGGTTAGTCAAAATTTTCTTTATGCATGAGCTATTTTATAGGGTTTGCTCGCTCTCTGTGATGCCCAACTATGTATGCAGTGATTAACATTTTACTCCATACTTAGCTCCATTCTTTTATAAAACTAAAATTAATTTGATGTTTGCTGAAAAACTTGTTTAAAGTGTAGAAACACAAACATCACAATTAACCAATGAAGCTGGAAAGGTATTAGCATTCAGGAAGCACCAAATGGAAAACAATCAATACATATTTTCTAAAGCTCTGGGCTCATGTACAGTAGAAATCGATTTATAATTAAGTTGTATGTTTTACACAAAACATTTTAAAAAAATATATAAATCCATTAAACCACTGTATCTAAAGAAGGCCAGTTTTTGCTGAACATAGTTCAATTGCTGTCCTGTTTTCTGGAGCAGTTCAATTAATGCGATGTCCTTTTCCCAAAGCTGATTGTGTTCCCACAGACATTAATTTTATTTCATTTAATGTTATGTTATGGAAGCAAACATCGCAATAAGTTGTTTTTCCCCACGAGACTCGCAGCAATCTCAGTCAATGTTTCCTGGGTAAATGAAACTCGAGAACTTTTTCCTCAAATCCAGAGGAAAAAATAGCACAATCCAAATGTACAGATCAGTTCTGTTTGTAGTAGGCTTTATCTCTATGCATGATGTACATTCCAAAAGGGAGAAAACAGAATAAAATAAATATCTCCCTTGGTTCCTGACAACATATTTCATGCTCAAACTTTCCAACTAATGCATGTACCTGTGGGAGGAGAGAATGAGGCATATTAAAATATATTGCAAACCATGTGGAGGATTTACATTGTGTGGGCAAGGGGAGAATGAAGCTCTCAATCTTTTCAGACTTTAAATGAGCTTTGTAACCTCCTCAGGGAATCTGCAGACAGGCTGAGCTCCTGGGAGAGCTGGGCACAGGCTGCTCTTAAGATTCTCCCCCCAAAATGGAGCCCTGTAGCAGTAGACAGCAGATTGGCCGGAGGGCGGTTTCTTACTATGTATTTCCTTTCTCTTTTAATTTCAGAAATTTTAAAAATTAGCAGCATCTTGTATTATTGCTGTACATGTCTATTTTTCTCTCGTGTCAAAATAAGTTTATTGTCATGTGCAAGTACTTGTATGGACAGGGGCAATGAAAAACTTGACTGCAGCAGCACCACGGCACATAGCATCACCTGCAGCATTCACAAGAAAATCATAAATATAAATTATGTACAACACTTATAAGAAAGAGCTCAATTAGAACAAAATAGTCCATTTAGTGGTCAAAGTGATCATGGTATTTCTAAAGTGTAGTTGGTTTCAGGAAGGGGAAGGAGACAGCTAAATGATTGAAGTAGCTGTTCTTGAACTGGGTTGTGTGGGACTTCATGTTTCTTTATCTCCTGCCCAATACGGAATCTTTGATGACAGATGTTGGCTTCTTGAGGCAGTGCCTCCTGTAGATATAACTGATGGTGGGGAGGAATGTACCCCTGATGTACTGTATTGGTCAGAGTCTCTGCAGCTTCTGAAGTTCCTGTGCATTTGAATTGCAGTGCCAGACCATGATGCAACCACTCAATTTACTTTCCACAGTACATCTGTAGAAGCTTGTTGGAGTGTTCAGTGACACGCTGAACCTCCTTAACCTCCAAGTAAGTATAGTCCGGGACTATAGTCGTGTAAGTATAGTCATGTCTGGGACAGGTCATCTGATGTATTAACAGCCAGGGAATTTAAATCTGTTGAGCTTCTCCACCAGTGATTTCCCCCAATGGTCACCCCTTTTCTTCTTCTTGAAGTCAACTCTTTAGTTTTGCTGACTTTCAGCAAGAGTTTTTTTTTTGCAGCACCATTCAACCAGGTATTCTAACTCACTCCAGTACACTGACTCATTTGCCAATTGTGATTCACCCAACGACAGTGTCATTGCTAAACTTGAAGATAGTATTGGAGCTGTGCTTAGCCACACCAAGTGTCTGATGGCCTACGATGTAGTTGAAGTGACCCAGTGCCTGAGCACTGCAGTGAAATCCCACACTGACACGGAGCCAACTTGCTGCCACATAAGCCCATTTCTGCTGCTATCGTGGCTGATCAAAACTGCTTTAGGAAGCGACAACATTCCACCAGCAACTTCCGATAATTGTTGTGTTTTTACTCCGGAGGGCGTGGTTCCAATGCCACAAAGCCACTGTCCTCTGTTCATCCTTGCATGAGTGGCCTTGTTTCGTTTCTCAGTTACCTGGTGCAAACTGCTGTGGCTGATGGTAAGAAATGTATTCTGCAGCTGAGCCCTTGGGGCACAAAACTGCTCAAGGTTATGTTTCAAAGCCTTTTATAGTCCCCCTGCGGCCTCCCATCTCCCTTCGGTTGGCAAGTTCAGAAGCAGCTGCCACACCAAAGTGCTGCAGTCTTAAACATCGATGATATGATTAATCTATACAATGAAATTTGCTGGAGGATTCACCTAAAAAATAGCAACATAGTTGTCTAATCGGCATTACATGTGATTTGCTTGTTGTTCACCCTTCTCGTAAATGTTTATTCCACATGTTATTGACCTCATCATTACTTCATTCAGGGCAATTCTGCTAAAGGTTACAGACTCACTGAAGACACCACTTTATCATTGGGCAAAAAATGGGCTGTCATGGTCTCAATTGCCTCTCTTGTGAAATTAGGTCTTTCCAGACAATCTGTAAACAATTTAAATAAAAGATTTGATCTCCCACAAAAGAAGTTAAGTGTAGAATCAGAATCTGGTTTATTCTCACTGTTTTATATAACGTGAAATTTGTTGTGTTGCTGCAGCAGTGCGGTGAAGTTAATACAAATCACAAAATAAATAAATAATGGAATAAAGGGAGTAATAGAGTAGTGTTCATGGGTTTATGGACTATCCACAAGTCTGATCACTGAGGAAGAAGCAGTTCCTGAATCGTTGTGTGTTGGTCTTAAGGCTCCCTTACCTCCTCCCTGATTGTAGTAATGGGAGGGGGGCATATCTAAACCTTAGTAATTTTTGCTTCCTACTTGAGATGTCTTGATGGTGAGGAGGGTATTGCCCATGACGGAACCCTAAAAATGCATACAACAGCACAGGAATAGGCCCATTGGCCCATAATATTTGTGCCAAATACGATAGCAGTTTAAACCAATTGTCTCTTATCCATATCACTCTACTCCCTGCATGTTCAGGTATCTGTCTGAAAGTCTTTAAAATATTATATTTGCTTCCACCACCTCCCCCAGCAGCCTATTTCAGATACTTACCACTCTCTGTAAAAAATAATTGTCCCACACATCTTCAAATTTCCCCCTTCTCATCCTAAAGGCATGTCCTTTAGTCCTTGACATTTCTACCTTTCGGAGAAGATCCTGTCGTTCTACCTCATGTACCTATGTACCTCATAATCTTACAAACTTCTAGCAGAATTCCCCTCAGCCTCTGACATTCTAGAGCAGGTGTTCCCAGCCTTTTTTATGTTATGAACCAGTACCGTTCAGGGTCCACGGCCCCCAGTTCGGGAACCGCTGATCTAGAGAAAACAGTCCCAGTTTGTCACACCTCTCTGTGTAGCTCAGTCCCTTTAATCCAAACAGCATCCTGGTAAATCTCTTCAGCCACAATGACCTGCATTTAACAGCAATCTTCTGATGATGACGTTTTTGTGATAGGTTTTTAACATACACTACAGGATACCAGACTTTTCAAAAGATTATGGGAGAGAAAAAGAAGCTAACACCTTGGTTAACTACATTCATACTCTTAAATTAAATTGCTGAACAAGTAATCAAAAGCCAGGAATTCAAATTTCACCACGGCAGCTGCGGAATATAAATTCAGATGAATTCTCCGGACTTTAAAAAAAACATCATGAATAATGATTACCTGAAACCTCTAGGGGTTTATAAGCTAATTGACTGCATTAGTGTCCTTGGAAGAGGAAATCAGTTGTCTTTATTAGTGATGGCCAAATGTAAAAGGTCTGAGTGTGTATTTGATGATCAGAGTGTGATTTTGAAGTCGGCCGAAAGTTCTGCAGGTCTACAGATTCTTTAGTATTTTTCATAACGATACTGAAGGAAGTTATTCAGAAAGCCGTAGGGTTATTCAGCTCATCCTCAATACTATACCCGCCAATCTGAATTAGGGCATTAGGAGCAAAATAACCCCTCAGTGCAGGGCTCAGATGTTAAACAATTAATATCAACTCATCTTGGATGCCACAGTAGTGTGTGACCCCGTTACAGCTTTGGGACGTCGGAATTTGGAGTTCAATCACAGCATCCTTTGTAAGGTGTCTCTGTACAGAGTGCATGGGTTTTCTCTGGGTCCTCTGGTATCCTCCCACATACCGGGTAGGTCAATTGGTCATTCTAAATTATCCCGTGATTAGGTTAGGGTTAAATCCGTGTTGTTGACTGTTGCTGGCTGGTGCAGTTCAAAGGTCCGGAAGGGCCTATTCTGTGCTGCATCTCTAAATAAATAAATAAATCTAAAGTTGGACAGCAGCATTGTTCATAGAAACAATGATGTACTTGTTAAATCCAAGAATTTAGATTTTGGCTCTGAACAAATCAATGTAAATAATTTACTTTTAAATGAGGCAAAGACAAAAGAGTGATTCTCATCACTTCTACTAAACGATGTGGAATTTTTAATAAAAAAAAGGTTCCAATCCAATTCTGTACCATTAGAGTAGATCCAGTTCCAGTAATTGTTCCGGAAAGTAATTTATTTGAAGAACAATGAGAACATATTGGTTTTAGGCTGTCACCTCACAGCTACAATTTTCCAACAGTATGCTCATAAATCTCTCCCCTCTCTCCTTTACAATCATAATGTTCCTGTAATGTGGCCTAACTAATAACACAAGCTGTCTTCCCTTACATTCTATGGCTAACAAAGAGAAGCAACCCCTTTGTCTTTTTAACCAGTATATTGATCTCTCCTGCTACACTTAAGGATCTGTGGACATAAAGTTCAGGGTCCTTTTGTACCTCTGCATCACTTATTATATTCCCATTCATTTTATCTTCCCTGAAATACCTTTCCTCACATTTCTATTGATGATGACAAAATCATCATAATCATTCTATAGATTATTGAATATATACAAGTTAAGTTTTGGTAAATCAGTGTAATGCTGTTGGCATATTGTGTTAATGTTGATTTTCTGATTAATAGACATATTCGATGACATTTATTAATTACCTTGTTTTTACTAACTAACATAGTATTCTAAATCAGTTAGCAATGTTGGACTATTTTCCTGTTGAGTTTTTGTGCTTTAAGGGAATATAGTAATTATTTATATGTTAGCCACTGTTAGTCAGCTGTTATTCCTTTTAATACAGTTTCCTAGATAACATTTCTAGCTGATGCTTCATCATCTTCACAGAGTGTTTTATTCCAGTTTAAGACTCTGTTTTCAGATTGACTTGAAGCACTTTCAATCTTGATTTATATTCTATCAAATTCTGATCATTCTTCCATAAGCACTACTTTTTTCTTTGCAGGGTCAGGGGCATCTCAGATTGGGTCCACAGCGTTCTTAAGGGGGAAGGTGAACAGCCAAAAGTGGTGTACATATTGATACCACCTATATAGGTAGGAAAAGGGAGGAGGTCCTGAAGAGGGAATGTAGGAAGTTAGGTAGAAGCTGAAAAGCAGGACCTCCGGGGTAGTAATCTCTGGATTCCTGCCTGTGCCATGCACCTAGCAGTTGAACATGTGGCTGAAGAATTGGTGCAGGGGGCAGGTTTTCAGATTTTTGGATAATTGAGATCTCTTCAGGGGAAAGATATGACTTGTACAAAAGGGTCAGGTTACAACTGAACTCGAGGGGACTAACATCCTTGCGGGCATATTTGCTTAAGCTGTTGGGGAGGGTTTAAACTAGGTTGGCAGGGGGTTGGGAACCAGAGTGATAGGTCAGGATGGAGCAGTTGGTGAAGGTAGGTGCAGTGTGTAGTGATACTGTGAGGAAAGGTAGGCAGAGGATAGGGCATAATCGTAGTCAGTTGGATGGGTTGGAATAATTTGATACAGGCTTATTTTATTTTAATAGAGAAGTATCAGGAACAAGGGTGATGAACTTAGAACATGGATCTGTACTTGGAACTACAACGTGGCTATTACAAAGACTTGGCCGCCACAAGGGCAGAAATGGCTGCTGGCTGTTCTGGGGTTTAAGTTTCAAAAGGGACAGGAGGGAGGTAACAGAGACAGGGGAGTGGCATGCTTATCAGGGATAGCATCACAGCTGCAGAAAGAGAAGACATCAGGGAGGGATTGTTTACTGATGCAGTGTGGGTGGAAGTCAGAAACAGGAAAGGAGCAATCATTCTTTTGGGAGTGTTCTATAGACACCCAATAGTAACAGAGACACTGAGGAGCCGATCAGGAGGCAGATTTTGGAAAGGTGTAAAAATAACAGGGTTGTTGTCATGGGTGACTTCAACTTCCCTAATATTGATTGACATCTCCTTAGTGCAAAAGGTTTAGATGGGGCAGAACTTGTTAGGTGTGTGTAGAAAGGATTCCTGACACAGCATATAGACAGGCCGACTGCATGAAAGCCATACTGGATTTGATACTAGGCAATGAACCCGGACACGTGGCAGGTCTCTTGGTCGGTGAGCATTTAGGAGACGATGAATAAAACTTTATCATAGCCTTGGGGAAAGATAGGAGCAGATGGTATGGGAAAATATTTAATTGGGAGGGCATAATGTTGTTAGGCAGGAATTTGGGGAAAAAATGGGAAACAGATGTACAAAGAAAATGTAGAGATTGTTTGGGGAGGACCTGCATGGAATTCTGGATAGGTTTGTCCCATTGAGACAGGGAAAGGATGGTGGGTGAAGGAACCATGGTTGACAAGAGATGTGAAACACCTAGTCAAGAGGAAGAAAGATACATATTTAAGATTTAGGAAGTAAGGATCAGACAGGGTTCTAGAGAGATACAAGGTAGATAGGAAGGAGCTTAAGAATGGATTTATGAGAGTTAGAAGGGGATATGAGAAAGCTTTGGCATGTACATGAAGAACAGGAGGATGACTGGAGTGAGGTTAGGACCAATCAGAGATAAAAGAGAGAGTATATGCCTGGAGTTGGGTGGGGGATGTAGGGGAGGTCCTTAATGAATACATTGCTTCAGTACTCACCAGAATCAGAATCAGGTTTATTATCACCGGCAGAGGGACCTTGAGGAATGTGAGGACAGTTTAAAACAGTCTGATATATTGGAACATTAATTGTTTGAACTTTTGAAAAATATTAGGATAGATAAGTCCCTGGGGCCAGATGGATTATATCCCAGGTTACTACAGGATGTGAGGGTAGAGATTACTATGGTGATGATCCACATGTTCTCACTGCCCACAGGAGTAGTACTGGAAGATTGGAGGCTGGCAAATGTTAGTCCTTGGTTCAAGAAGGTAATAGAAATAATCCTGGTAATTATAGACCAGTGAGTCTTACTATTGGACAGGATTCAGAAAGACAGGATTTAAAAGCATTTGGAGAAGCTCAGTTTGATTAAGGACAGTCAGCATGGCTTTGTGAGGGGAAGAGGGTCTCTCACGAGCCTGGTTGAATTCTCTGAGAAAGTGACAAGACAAATTGAGGAAGATGGAGCAATGGGTTTTTACTAAGATGTTTGATGAGGTTTCCCATGTCAGGAGCCATGGGATTCAGGAAAACTTGGCTGCATAGATTCACATATGGCTTGCCTGCAGAAGAGAGAAGGTTATGGTAGACAGAATGTATTCTGCCTGGAGATCCATAGCAAGTGGTGTTACACTAGGTTTCTATTATGGAACCCCTGCACTTTGTGATTTGTTATAAATGATTTAGTTGACGAAGTGGAGAGGTTGATTAGTAAATATGCAGGTTATATGGTTTGACAGTGGTGTGAATAGTGTAAAAAGTTGTCCTAGGTTACAGCAGGATATTGATAGGATGCAGAGCTGGGCTGTTAGAGTTCAATCTGGAAAAGTGTGAAGTGATACATTTTGGAAGTTTGAATTTGAAGCCAGAGTGTACGGTTAATGGCAGAATTCTTAGCAGCGTGGAGAAACAGAGCGATCCTGGGGTTTCTGACGGTTGCTGTGCAAGCTGATAGGGTGGTTAAGAAGGAGAATTGGTCTTCATTAGTCAAGAGAGTCAGTTCATGAGTTGGGAGAAAATGTATCAGCTCTATAAAACTCTGATCCCCCTCAGAATTTACATCATATCAGTTTCCTTTTTCAGACCTTTTCCTTTTCCACCCATCACCTCCCAAATTCTCACTTTATCCCTCCTCCCCTAACCATCTACCTTCCCCCTCACCTGCTTGTACTCCTTCCACTCCCCCCACTTTCTTATTTTGGCTTCTTCCCCCCGCCCCCACACTCCTTTCCAGTCCTGATGAAGGGTCCCTGCCCAAAATGTTGACTATTTATTCCTCTCAATAGATGCTGCCTGACCTGCTGAGTTCATCCAGCATTTTGTGTGTGTTCGTCCGGTGTGTCATTACACTTGGAGCATTGTGTTCATTTCTGGTCACCTCATTATAGAAAAGATGTGGTAGGGTGCAGAGAAGATTTACCAGGATGCTGCCTCGATTAAAGAGCATGTTTAATGAGGATAGAATGAGCGAACTAGAGCTTGACACTGTGGGGGGAGGGAAGATACAAGGTGACTTGATTGAGGTTCATAAGATGATACAGTACAAGGCATAAATAAATAGAGTGGGCAGCCAGAGAGTTTCTCCCTTTGGAAACTGGGAATGGCTAATATGAGGGGTAATGTTAAGATGACTGGAGGAAAGACTGACAGAGGTAGCTTTTTTTTACACAGAGAGTGGTGGGTGCATAGCGTGCTGCCAAGGGTGGTGGTAGATGCAGATACATTATGGACATTTGAGCGATTCAGTTGAGCACATCGTTGATAGAAAAATGAAATGCTATGTGGGAGGGAAGGATTAGATTAATTGATCGTAGAGTAGATTAAAAGGTTGGCCAAAGCAGGAGTTCCCAACCTGGACCCCTCCATTACTGGTAGAGCCTTACCATTGATAAAAAACCATGGCATAAAGAAGTCTGGAAACCCTTGGCCCAAAGGATCGCTTTAACTCAGGGGTTCCCAACCTTTCTTATGCCATGAACCAATACCATTAAGCAAGGGGTCTGTCGACCCAGGTTGGAAGCCCCACTTTAACTGTACTTTTGATAGATTCATGGCATTACAGTATATGTTTTCTTTTCCTCATTTAATGTTGTTGGTTATTTTCAGTCTCTTTAGCAAAGAATGTTTTCCTTCACAAGGAACTTGCAGAGTAACTGAGAGTGCCCCTGAAGTTTACTGAATTTCAATGTTTATATTTCAGCAACAGAGGCTGGGAGCCTTGAAATTTTCTAAGAAAAAGAACATGAAGTTCTTTCAACACTTCCATCGTTCAGACTCTTCCCACTCAGCATTCCAGGGATATTCACTTGAGGGACATAGTTGGTGTGGATGAGCTGTGGAAACGTAGTCAGCCACCACTTACAGCTTTTGGGTTATAGAATTTGAGTCTTATGTAGTTACGAAAAGCACATCCATTCCTAGCTGCAGGACAAACAGATCTTGATCTCAGCATTCCCTTTCAAATGGCAGATGAAGAAGTATTTTAGCAGAGCGTAGCAAATTATGCAAGACTTCTCCTGATTTGCTGCAAATGCTGTTTTTTTTGAGGTATAATGAACAATGAGGAGAATAGCAATGTACTTCAAGAAAGCAGATAGTATGATGTATTGGACAGAGACGCGTGAGATTAAACTTGACACAGAAAAATAGCAATAACCTTGACAGGAAAACTGAAAATAGCCAGTAGTAGTATACTGGCTTAAGGGAGCAGGTCAGTGCATAAATCTTTCAAAATGGCGGGCAAATAGAGAAATTGGTTTAAAGATTCAAGGTTGTTCAATGTCATTTCCTGTACACAAGTGTAAAGAAGAAGAAATAATTGTTACTCCAGACCAGATGCAGCACAAAAAAAAGCAACAATAAAAGTTAAAGAACACAACAATAATAAAAAAACACAACAAATGTAAATATATACTGTAAAATAGCTTATTTACATAGAGTGATTATATGCCTATAAAGTGACACTAGGCTGTACGTAAGGTGGCTGGCAGGAAATAATACAGTTAATGGTGGAGTTACTGGGCAGAGGTGTTAATCAGCATGACTGCTTGGGGAAAGTAGCTGTTTCTCACTCTGGTGGTTCTGGTGTGAATACTGCGTAGCCACCTTCCTGATGGGAGTGGGACAGACAGTCCATGAGCAGGGTGGGTGGGATCTTTCATGATGTTACTGGCCCTTTCCTGGCACCTGTCTTCATATTTGTCTTTGATGATGGATGAAATGGTGCTGGTGATGTGTTGGGCAGTTTTGTCTACCTGTTTAGTGCCTGCCACAATGCAGCTTCTGTACCAAGCAGTAACGTAGCTGGGCAGGATACTCTCTACTGTGCATCTGTAGAATGACATGAGCACAGATGTGCTACATCCAGCTCTCTTCAGCTTCCTCAGATATTAGAGGTATTTATTGGTCGGCTTTCCTGACTCTGTAGGATGTGTTCTGGGACCACGAGAGGTTGTGTGTGATGTGTACTCCCAGGACTTTGAAACTGCTCACAGTTTCCACTACTGTGCCACTGATGGTGTGAGTGTTGTGCATTCTCCTAAAGTCGATAACATCCTTGCTTTGGTGCCTTTAAGGAAGAGGTTATTTGCCTGGCACTAGGCCTCGAGCTCTTCCAACTTCACTCTGCAGGCATGATGTTGGTGATGAGCCCCACCACTGTTGTGCCATCGGCAAAGTTGATCGGGTGTTTGGCAGTGATGGGTGAGCAGAGTGTACAGCAGTGGGCTCGGCACCCAGCCCTGGGGGCACCCGTGTTGAGGATGATGGGGAGGGAGGAGCAATTGTGCACCCTGACTATCTGAGATCGTTCATTGGGATGTCCGCACATAGGTGCACAGTGGTGTATTTTGGCCGAGGAGTAGGAGTTTGTTTGCCAAGATCTGTGGGACAATACCGTTGAATGCTGAACTGAAATCCAGAAACAACATTCTGACATAAGTGTCCTTGTTTTCCAGTTATGTCAGGGCCAGGTGCATGGCAGATGCTATGGTAGTGCCACCAGGCGGTAGTCATTTAGTTCTGAAGGTGTAGAGGGATGCTGGTGGCTGATTTGAAGCATGTAGGGAAAGCAGTCTGGATGAGTGAAGTATTGAAGATGTCAGTGAGCGGTGTGCACACTTCCTGAGTACATCAGCCTGTGACGTTGTCTAGCCCGGCCGGTTCACTCTCTGCAGAGTCCTTCGCACGTCTGCTGCTGTAAGATGGTGGCTGCTCGCCTGGGAGGGAGGTAGCTTTCGTGGCCGGCATTGTGTTGTATACCTCGAAGCGTGAATAGAAGTTATTTAGGATGCCGGGGAGGGAGAT